>NC_073256.2:160338750-160644218 GCF_029289425.2 Pan paniscus
TACACACTTTCTTTGGATATGCATTTTTTCTGCATTCAATGCTGCGTCAAAACGATATATTTTTATTTCATCTCATAACTTTATATAAAATAAGATGCATTGACTATATCATAGTATTTATTGTACCGAATATCAAGAAGAATAAACACCACCAAGGGTTTTTGCAGCTTCTTCTGGGGAGAGGATTAGGACAGTTGTATCATGTTAGGTGAAGTATGACCTTGTTTTTATTTTGATTTGAAAGTTAAGTATGATTTAAGGAGCTGTGTGCGGGAGCCAAGATGAGAAGGAATGGAGTGTGATGGTTGGTTTTAGGTTTCCATCTGGCTAGGCTATGGTACCCAGTTTCAGTCAATGCATGAGTCTGCTATGGCTACCGTAACGAAGTGCCATGGATTGGGTGGCTTAAATGACAAACGTTTATCTCTCACAGTTCCGGACGCTGAGCAGTCCAAGATCGTGGTGCCAGAAGCTTTGTTTCTCCCGGGCCTCTCTACTTAGACCGCAGATGGCTGTCTTACCTCTGTGTGCTCACGTGGCCTTTTCTCCATGTATGAGCACTCCTGGTATCTCTTCCTCTTCTAATAAAGACACTAGCCCTATTGGATTGAGGCCCCACACATGTGACCTCACTTAACCCTAATTACCTTCTTAAAGGCTCTACCTCCAAATATAGTCACACTTGGGGCTAGAGCTTCAACATAAAAATGAGGAAGGGCACAATTCACTTCATAAAAGTCAAAAACCAGTCAAGATGTTGCTGAAAAGAAATTTTTTTGATATGGATAAGATTTAAATCAGTAGACTTTGAGTAAAGTAAATTATACTCCAGAATGAGGATATGCCTCATGCAAACTAGTAAGTCCGTTAGAGGATGGCTGGAGGTCTCCTGAGGAAAAAGGAATACTGCCTCCAGATGGCCTTTGAATCAAGATCTCAACATTAGCTTTTCTCTGCATCTTCATACTACTAGCCTGCCCTGCATATCCTGGACTTACCTGCAGAAACACTTACACGAACCAATTCTGTAAAATAAATCCCTCTCTCATCTTGACTCAGTATTTCTGGAGAACTCTGGCTTATTCTAGGGAAGACTCATCAAAAGATATAACAACTGTAGACATATACATATCAAACCACAGAGTCCCAAAATATATTCAGAAAACGTTGGGGAGGGAGTTCCAGACGGCCAACTAGAAGCAGCTATTGTGTGCCACTCCCTGGAGAGGAAACAAGGTAGCCAGTAAACACTAGCTCTTCAAGCGCATCGTCTGAGAGACGCTTCCTGATTGGGCCTCGATCAGGGAACCCACAGAAAACAGAGAGGACTGAAGCTTGCCCCATGCTAATGCTTACCAAAGTGTGACCTCGATGGAGGACGATTTTAATAATCCAGCAGATAGGACAATCTGTTCGTGAACACCAGCCAGTCACTATCCCCAGCCAACCCTGTCCTCACCCAGTGTGCTCATGAATTCAGCAGACATGAGAACAGGGAAGGAGGTTACCGGTATGGAGCCAGGAGAAGCTCCTAACTTGGGGAAAGGCTGAGTGAATGAGAGTCCACAAGGGATCCATACTTCCCTCATGGACCTTTGCAATCCTGGGCATGGGAGAACCTCTCTGATGACCCAACCCCCAGGCCTCCAGACTGACACAGAGAACTAGCTGGAGTTTTGCAGAGGCGCTGTTTAAGCCCACATGGAGCCTCACAGGCCTTGGATCCCCGAACAGCCTTGTGCCAGCTGCCATAGCCCCAGTAGAGCACACAGCTGTGGTGCCAAGGAATGGCCAGACTGCTGTGCTTCTCCTCACCAGGCAAGGCTCAGCTCAGGTTTCCAGCGCAGTAACCCCATCCCCACCTAAACACTGTCGGGGGCACAGCTCTGTGTTCTCCTGATATGCACCCACACCACAGCCCACATGATGTCCCCCAACCCCCACTGTTCCTTGCCAGGCAAGGCTTACTGGCTTGGGCTTCCAGTACAGTAACTGCACCCCCGCCTGGACACTGTGGTGAGTTGTTCGTCTGTGTTCCTCTGGGTTAAAACTCCCGGAGTTAACAGACAATGCTTGGCACCTTTGCATGCCCCCAGCAGCGAAGTTTAGCATGCTTGGGTAGGAGGAAAGTGTCAGCATGCCACATATCCCACAGCCACCAGTCTCCATGGACCCAGCTGAGAGGTCCTGTCCTCCCCAGTGAAAGGTCCGCAGCATAGCTGCCCTGCCCCTGCCTGAACATTTTATCTGCAGCTCAGAACCTTTCTGAAAACCCAGCCCCTACAGGTCTGTGATCTTCCTTCAGCCTCCCACCACCTAAGCATTCTGCCTGCCCCTGCCTGAGAGTTTGGCCAGTGACCTGGGGACCATCCTGTCCCCTTCCCTATCACAGCCAGCACCTGAACCCTGAGCCAGCCTGACACAGGTCCAGCCCCTTTAGGACTCATGCATGCTGTCCAGTGGGCCATCCAGAGGTCTGGGAACTGGGGAGCTACCTACCCCATTCCAACTCTGCTGACACCTGACCACTTCCCCCAGGGCCTGAGGTCAGACCAACCCTACCAGCTGACAGCACCACAACCAACACCCGCCCGCACAGGCCCAAGGTGGAGCCTTTACAAGAAGCAGCAGCACTGCCACATGGAGACCAGGGCAGCAGTACTGCCACATTGGGGCACGGGGGGTCACGTTTCAACATGAGATTTGGAAGGACACACATCCAAGCCATATTAACCCTAAAGGAGACTTGATCCCTCCTTTGACAAACACACTTTGTCAGTTTCCTCTCAGGCCCCCTGGCATCTCTTTTGACCACTTTTGATGGCCATAAGGTGCCCAAGGGCTTCTGATGCAACAAACTGCTCTTCTCGGCCCTGTTCTGTACATCATAAAAAGATAAAACACGACAAAAACAAAACAACTTTCTACCTATTGAGGTCTCCTGGAAAGAAGCTCTCACAGACCCTGAGCCAGTGACCCTCCATCCCCAGCACCCACTATGCGTGGGTCATGGAAATAGCACCCCACAAGCTCACCCCAGCTACTGAGGACACCTTTGGACAGATTGGAGCCAAAACTCGGACCTCTGCATATTCCACCTGCAGGAAGTGGAGGCTTTCCCTTTTTCCCAAAGGCATTAACTAAGGGAATGGCAATGAGCCGTTCATCCAGAGACTACTCAATAGCACTGCCAACCAGCATGAAGTAATGGCATCAGTGGAATGCTGCTGCTTTAGCCAGGGCGTCCTCTATGAAGAACAAGACCTAAGGGTCAATAACACTGGCCAACCTCTGGCAGTCATCCTAATGCTGGATGTCCAACAAATGTCCCCATCTTCCCTCTTACTACTAATGGCTGGATTATGTCTAAGAGTTGGCGCCTTCAAGGTAAAGCACTCTGGGAATCTCTTGCCTCACAGATACTCAAAATATAAAACAAAATCACCTGTCTCCACATACACTAACACCAGGACACTTCTCCTTAACTTACAAGTTTTACTTATAGGAACCAGAGGACATATATCAGTTCTCAAAGTACCCAACGCTAGGCTCTTGGAAAAGACAGTCAACAGAACTTTCATTTCCCTGATATGTCCCCCAAATTTAATTTAATTTAATTGATAGAAATATATTCTCCTCAAACAACTCTTTTTCAAATCCTAGTCTGTGTAACAATTGGTAAATTAGTAAAGTATATGTAAAGATTAGTGGCATTTGTGTGTAACCAAGGAAAAAGAGTGGTTGTGACTGGATCATATTGTCACATGTCCCTGAAGAACATGGATCATGTCCCTGACGTGGATCATACTGTTGTTCCAGGCCCTAACCTCTTCTTACTCCAGGCTGCTTGACTGACTCATCTCACACCAAGTTTTAAAATTTTTCAGTTTCCCTTTCTTATTTGGAAAGGGGCATATGTGTCACCTTCATGTATAGGAAAACTTTTTATGTTGACTCCCCCATCTTTGTAAATTTTGGATCTTTGTTTGCCAACCCTCCTCATCCCAGGAGGGTTGGCCACCAGACTGGGGGGTGAATTATTTCCTAGGATCCATTAACCATGGACTGTACCATGGGGCAGGCATCTGCTCATCCAATACAGGACCCATTTGAGCCTAAACCTTCATCAAAACCAAAAATATAAACAAAAAACTGTTAAATGGAATCTGGAGGCTCAGCCCTCCTAATGTGGACCTCAGCACTTGTCATGCTGGGGCTGTGCTGAGGTCCATGTGCCATTGAGTTTGGCTGATAAAAGCCTTATGACCAAAAGGCCCCCATGGCTTGACCTTCATTAATCACACAACTTAGGCTCAGGGCCATTGCAATTGACCAAATTAGTGGGCCTGCCCTAGAGAGCATTAATGCTGGAGCTCAGCCTCAGGCTCATTATAAAACCATAGAGCTATAAAAACAAGACCCACATCCACTCAACAGAAAATGTCACTTGCACATCCCAGATGGCATCACTCTGGCCCAGGAGAACACCCAGGAGATGACATTGCCTTGCAGGACCTCAACTCAGCTCAAGAACTTGCCATTGGAGAAGATTTCTCCCCCAACTCAGGACACAACTTCATCCCAGGCTCTAAAATCTCAACTCCCCAGCAATGCCCATGACTGCCTTTCCTAATCTAAAAGTGAAGCAACAAATGAACCCACATAACTCACTCCATTTTTTGTTTAAAGGGCCTTTACTGATTCCTGCACATGGGTGAGGATAATTTTAAAGCATTGAGTTAATAATACAAAAACAGCAGTCATGTAGTTTTTAAAACTAACTCTGAGATCAAAGGAAAAGCATGTAAACAGTTAACTATGTTTTGTTAAAGATTTACAGGGGCATTGAGACCTGACCAAGGACAAAGAAGTTTTCAGCCTCCTTGGACCCTTGCTGGCTCCTTGGAGTCTGTGGTCATTGGTCACCTCTCAATCACACCTCCCTCCTCTTCCTTTTTCCCTTAACTAAAAAGAGCCTAAAATTTGTACTGTATTGAGATGGTCTTGGTGACACTAGTCTGCCATCTCCTCAGGTTGCTGGCTGTTGAATACACCTGCTTTTCCTCCCACCAACTCTTGTCTCTCGAGTTTAGTTTTCATGCAGCAAGCAGCCAAGCCTGGGTTCAGCTACACTAAGGCATGAACTGGACACAGGACATGGATTGCTTTTCTTTC
The DNA here is from genome assembly GCF_029289425.2 of Pan paniscus. Classification (NCBI taxonomy): domain Eukaryota; kingdom Metazoa; phylum Chordata; class Mammalia; order Primates; family Hominidae; genus Pan; species Pan paniscus. The sequence goes on from NC_073256.2 coordinate 160,343,926, forward strand.
TTTGGTTTTAGCAATTGTAATGAGTTTCTGCAGCTTGCTGACTGCTTAGCCTATCACGTTAGTTTGCTTTGGCTGCAATAACAAAGTACCCTGGACTGGTTGGCTTAAACAACAGAAAGTTGTTTTTTCACAATTCCAGAGGCTAGAAGACTTAGATGAAGGTGTTCAGGGGGATGGTTTCTGCTCAAGCTTCTCTTCTTGGTTTATTGACCAAATCACAGAGACACCCTCTGTTTGTGCCTGGGTTCTAATCCCTTTTCCTCCAAGGACACCTGTCATATTGGATTAGGGTCTACCTCAATGACCTGGTTTCACATTATTTATCTCTTTAAAGACTCTATCTTCAAATACAGTAATATTCTGAGGTCCTGGGCTTAGGAGTTCAACACAGAAATTTCTGGGAGACACAACACATGTATAACACACATGATCCTTATAAAATCCCTGATCTCCAGAACCACCCACACCCCTACACTCCCGTGCCCAAGAGACACCTGGAAAAGGTTGATGCTCTCTGTGCCACTCTGAAAATTAATGGAGATTATCACTTTCCCCAGAAGGTACTTGTCTCATATCAACATCTTATCCCCAGGGAAAGGACCACTCACTCTCCAGAAACTTCTCCTACTAATCTTGTCCAGGATTCTACCATGACCTTCTACGCTGCATCTCTAACCATCACAACCACTCTTTTTCCTTGGTTACACAAAAATGCCACTAATCTTTACATATACTTTACTAATTTACCAATTGTTGTGCTCCAAAAACATAATTGATCAACCTGCTACCTTGACACAAGCAACACACCAAGTATTATTCTTCAAATATATGTGTAGTTGTCAAGTGCACTGAAATTATGTTGTACAAATTCAATGCAATTCCCATCAAAATACCACCATCATTCTTCACAGAACTAGGAAAAACAGTCCTAAAACTCGTATGGAATCAAAAAAGAGCCCCCATAGCCAAAGCAAGACTAATCAAAAAGAACAAATCTGCAGGCATCACGTTACCTTATTTCAAGTTATACTATAAGGCCATAGTCACCAAAACAGCATGGTACTGGTATAAAAGTAGACACACAGACCAAGGAACAGAATAGAGAACCCAGAAATCAACCCAAATAGTTACAGCCAACTGACCTTCAACAAAGCAGACAAAAACATAAAGTGGGGAAAGGGCATCCTATTCCACAAATGGTGCTGGGATAATTGGCAAGCCACATGTAGGAAAATGAAACTGGATCCTCATCTTTCACCTTACACAAAAATCAACTCAAGATGGATCAAGGACTTAAATCTAAGACCTGAAACTATACAAATTCCAGAAGATAGCATTGGAAAAACCCTTCTAGACATTGGCTTAGGCAAGGATTTCATGACCGAGAACCCAAAAGCAAATACAATAAAAACAAAGATAAATAGCTGGGACTTAATTAAACTAAAGAGCTGTTGCACTGCAAAAGGAACAGTCAGCAGAGTAAACAGACAACCCACAGAGTGGGAGAAAAGCCTCACAATCTATACATCTGACAAAGGACTAATATCCAGAATGTACAATCAACTCAAACAAATTAGCAAGAAACAAACCCATCAAAAAGTGGGCTAAGGACATGAATAGACAGTTCTCAAAAGAAGATATACAAATGGCCAACAAACATATGAAAACATTCTCAACATCACTAATGATCAGGCAAATGCAAATCAAAACCACAATGTGATACCACCTTACTCCTGCAAGAATGGTCGTAATCAAAAAATAAAAATAAGAAAATAGATGTTGGCATGGATGCAATGAACAAGGAACACTTCTAAATACTGGTGGGAATGTAAACTAGTACAGCCACTATGGAAAACAGTGTGGAGATTTCTTAAAGAACTAAAAGTAGAACTACCATTTGATCCAGCAATCCACCCAGAAGAAAAGAAGTCATTACACAAAAAAGACACTTGCACACGCATGTTTATAGCAGCACAATTTGCAAGTGCAAAAACGTGGAACCAACCCAAACACCCATCAATCAACAAGTGGATAAAGAAACTAACCCTAGTGCTTTCTCAATAATGACATCCAAGCATCACCAGGCCAATCATGAAATCATCCTTGTTATTTTCTGTGCTTCTGATGCTTTTCTGGGCTTGCATCCTGGACAGGATGCCCTACCAGGGCTGGCCAGTTACTACAGATGGTCAAGGTCCCCCCTGGCGAATGCCTTTCCTGTGAAGTCTTGCCAGCACAAGCCCTGTGCCAGCCACCTTGTTGCACACTCCAGGCCACAGCTCCCCTGAACAGATTCCCCCAGAGTCAGGCACCAGACAGCCAGAGACAATCCCTGTGACTCGCAGCCCTGGGTAATCATGCAAAGCAATCAGTCCCAAGCCTGCCTACCCTGCTTTCACTGGCTCCTCCCCCAGGAAGAACTAGAACCTCTGCCTTCAGATTGACCCGGATGCTTCCAATGAGGTCATGATGGCAAGAACAGCCCTGCCACTGCACGCTGTCAGTAACAGACTATTTCTTCAATCACAGTCTTCTCCTGGCCTGTGGGCCTCACCACAACTGAGTAATAATTAAGCTTACATTTAAAAACACACAAAAATTTACATATGGGACAGAGTTGCATGGAATTAGGCAGGCACACACACACACACACACACACACACCCATTCGCAGGCACACATTTCACTGGTAAGTTCTAAATAAGCTCAGTGAATCGTGCCACTGTCCATTTCCTGTTTTGAAGACTGTTCTATGTAAATGCAAGCTGCTGACGGTGGGAGGCTGTGTGAAGGGTGGGGAGGACCTGCCTATATATATATGTCAACAAATTTGAATGTATCTATAATAATTTTGAGATAAAAGGCTTTAAAATATTTTTCCAAGGTTTATTTTAGGATCCCATGATCTAGTGCTGACTAGAGGAGTTGGATGGGTATCTGTGAGAGCCCCATAAACAAGAAAGCCATCTCTGAGGTCTGTGCACCTTGTTCCCCTCTTATTCCTTTCCCATGCTGCACTGCATTGCCCAGGGTGGGAAAGCAACCTGCGGTCACAGGGTGACTGGCCTGAGTCCCTGAGTCCTGGAACTACTGAACACACCTGGAATGATTACCTAAGTATTTCCCCTTTTATGGGGGAACAAATGCTCTGATCCTCATCAGCTACCAGGAGCTGGCTGCTGAGATCTTTGCCCCAATGAAAATCCCAGGAAATAAAGATGATGTGGCTGGGCACGTTCTCACCCTGGGGCACTTCCTATCCCTGCACAGGAGCACTGTGGAGTGGCCAGTTCAGGAGGGGTCAACTCTCTCTGCTGGGCTAGGAGCAGATGAGGCCCAAGGCAGGTTCACGTAGGAAACTGCAGCCTCCCTGTGCCCACCCCAGGTCGTGGCACATGGCATGGCTCCGTATCAACCAGAGGAATGAGTCAATAAAACTCATCTGAGTCCTTGTGGGCCCAATCCTGTCTCTCCTGTTGCCAAAAACATTTCTGGAACCACACCCAAGGTTCCCACCCCACGTGACTCTTCCATCTCCTCTCAGCATCCTCGGGACCTTCTCCAGGGGACAGCTCAGGAAGCAGAGGACCCAACACTCGCTGCTTGAACAAGACCTGGTCCATGAAAGATGAGGCCTGGGGCATGAGGCTGACATGATCAGCTGGGGAACACACGCCCCTCGAGACTCAGTTGTATCACTTGAAAATGTGTCAGGATAAGTGACCACAGGGGCCTTTTTAGTCTACCCTGCAGGATCGTATTCCAGGGTGACAACTTTCAGAGAGCTCAAGGCATGCTCGAGCTGCCTGGGGGCAGGCTGCAGGAGGGAACTTGACTGGACTCTGAGATGCTGGGATCCCGCTTAATGACTCTGACACTGTCTGCACAGAGGCCCTGGCCAGGGGGAGAGGGACAGGGACATGTGAGACTAGGCAGGAAGGCAAGGGACAAAATCACAGCACCCTTGCATGGCCTCATGAGGAGCCTGGAGCCAGCTCTGGGAGGAGTAGAGTCAAGCTGTCCAGAGGGCACTGCTTGCTGGAGAAGGGGCCAGGTGGGGCTGGGGACAAGGCCAGGCCCTGCCAGCAAGATCGTCTCCAGCTGTGCCCTAGCCTTGCTGTTTGACAAGCCTGGCAAGCCCCAGTCCTGGAGGCCCTGGGGAGTTCCATTTGTGCAGGAGCTGGCTGGACAGAGGGGTGACTCAGGAAGCTGTGCACGTGGGAGAGAAGAAAGGTGGCCTGGGGTCAGGCAGAGGGAGGCTCGTGGCCAGGCTGGGACCCTGGGTGCAGATGCAAGACTAGTTGATTGCTCTGAAAGTGAGGAGGGGGGACGTGCCAGGCCTCAATATGAAGCTGTAGACCATCTTTATGTCCTCTTGGGTTAGTGTCTCCACCAGGAAGTGCTTCAGCACCTAGGACAGAGGCTGGGTTTCCATCTGGCCTGGTCAGTAGCCCATGGACATGGGGCAGCTTCCTCCCATGGTCCCAGGTGCAACAATTATGCTGAAGGGGGAGCAGCAGCCTGGGCCCCAACCTATCCCATTTCTGACCAGCCCCACCTTACGGACCAGGCCCAGACTGAATCCTGCCCAGGTCTTGCCCAAGCCTCATTATTCTGTACAGGCTCCACCCCACTCCCCTAGTCCCCATTTCAATGTTTAGAAGCAGCCTCACCCAGATCCTACCCTGTCTTGCTCAGCACAGATCCTCCCTGGTCACGCCGACCTCAACCAACCAAGGCCCCATCCACTGTTCCCAGGTGTCAATCACACCATGCAAGCCCCGCCCCCAGTGCGCAGGTCCCGCCTCTGCTGCCCAGGTCCCGCCTCTGCTGCCCAGGTCCCGCCCCCGCCCCCAGGCCTGCTTACGTGGTGCAGCAGCAGCAGCATCTCTGCCTCTGCCAGGCGCCGCCCGAGGCACTGGCGCATGCCAAAGCCAAAGGGCACGTGGTGGAAGTTCCTGCCGGAGCCCCTGATGTCTAGCCAGCGCTGGGGATTATACCGCTCAGGCCTCGGGAACAAGGTGGCGTTGCGACCCAGCGAGTAGAGGAAAACCTGCACCAATGTCTGCGGACGATGCAGAGCAGGGATCAGGGAATGACTGGGGAGGGAGGTTCTCAGCTGGAGGGGTGTGGGGTTCACTCACCCCAGCTGGGATGTGGTAGTTCTGAAGGACCAAGTCTGAGCTCACCACTCGCTCCAAAAACAGACCCACAGGGTAGAGCCTGGAGGTGGGGGCATCCACAGAAAGGGTCCTCAGCTGGACGGGGCTTCCTGTGCTCTCTGCACCCTTCCTACCGAAGACCCCGCAGAGGTCCCAGATCCATGGGAAGCCCAGGTCGTAGGAAGTGCTTCCTTGCACCTGCTGAGCCCGGCCAAACCTCCCCTAACTTAAGCAGCCCCAAGCGCGGAAGGACATGCCCCACGTTAATCCCCAGGGCGTTGAAGAGGGATTCCAGAGGAAGAAGAGCTCCCTGTCCTTGAGGGGGAGGAAGAGCAGGTGCAGGGGAATGGGCTGCTGGGTGACGCTGTTTATCGGCCCCAGATTCTGTCTGCCACCACCCAGTGGGGGCTGCTCTCCAGCAGGGGGCCAGGGCCACAGGGAGGCCTCAGCCAGCACCCACCTCAAGGTCTCCTTGAGGGCCGCCCGCAGCAAGGGCAGCTCGGTGGTTGCCTTCTGGGGATGTTCACTGATGCTGGCTGCGGCGGCCAGGCTCTCCTGGCGCAGGGCCTGCTGCACGTCGGGGTTCCGAGCCAGCTCAAAGAGTGTCATCAGCAAGGGAAATGCTGTCTGCAGAAGCCATGTCTGCAGGGTCAGACCCTGCACAGGAGGACTCAGCCCCCGGGACACCCCTCCCAGGACAACCTCCCTCTGAGGGGTGGAGACATCCATGCCCTGAGCATGACACAGCCCTGGGACCCCGGATCTGAAATCTTGATGACCACTTGGGCCAGATTCCCTGACTTCTTCAGGGAAAGGTGACCCCCATCTCCACCAAGGCCCAGGTCCCCTGTAGCCTCTTCAGGGCGGGTTCTCACAGCCACCATTAGGGCAGAGGGCCCACACCTCAGCATCATCCAGGGAGTTCTGGAGCCCCAGCTCCCTCTGCTTCCATTGAGTTCTCCCCACTGTGCACCCACAGGCCCCTCTGCACTGGCTGGAGCCTGTGCTGCTGTCTTCCCCACAACCCTTCCCTCCCATGCATCTGCATTTCTGGCCCAAGGTGACCGGGCACACTGGGAAGGGTGCCCAGTGGAGTCCTACAGCTGCCTCTCAACCCTCCTTCTCCTTGTACACCCAGAGCTTTCCAGTGGGGACAGAGCTGCTGTGTGTCCAGGGCCTCATCCACCTTTCTTCCAGCCTGGAGCATGGTTCCCTACACAGGTAACTGCAAACTCTGTCTCATGTGAGGGGGAGCTCACATTTCCCCTCCCCTGCAAATCTCATCCCTTAACAAAGAAGGGGGGAAGGCTGAAGGCAACAGAAATATGGGGCCTGTAGCCTGGGGATGGGGCACGTGGGTGCCATGTGGCATTGGCAGGCAGTGCCTGGGAGGCAGGCTTGGCATCACCCTCTCTGGGTGGGGCTGGTTGCCGGCCTGACCGTGTCCACGCTCCCTGCAGTGAGTTCCATAGAGTTGGCCTTGATGGCTTCTAGTGACAGTTCCGCCTTCAACAGGAGCTCTGCCACGATGCCTGTGTAGTGTTGAGGGCGGTTGAGGGCCAGTTCCTGGTAGATTTTCTGGATACAGTTGTCACCTGTCCAGGGAACAGGGGACAGCCCTCAGATCTTGGTGCTGGGAAGCATCCTTCAGTGTCCTCCTCCTGCCCAGACTGCCCCGACACCCAAATCTCCCTGCTCTCATCCCAAATTCTCCGGATCAGCCCAGCCCAGCCCCAGCCTCACACCAATCTCCCTGGCAGGACGGTGAGGAATCCCCGACCCCTCCCTGTGGCCTCCATTCCCCACTGGGTGGTGGAGAGGGAGAAATTGGGCCCCCATGGTGTCCCTTCCCCATAGCACTGCCCGGGTCCTTGGCCTCACCGTACTGGAAGATGCAGTCCCAGGCCTCAAAGTGCTCCTTCCACACCTTGGGGCTGATCCAGCGAGACAGGCTCCTGGGCGTGAACATGAGCTGGACGGTGGATTTGAACATGACCTCCAGGGCATGGAGGAAGTTCAGGCTGGCAGAACTGGGGCTGTGGCCAACCAGGCCCAGCCGCTCTCCAAAAAGGGCTAAGTTGCTGGCTGCGGGGAGGATGCACTGCTGAGCACAAGGCAGCCCCAGGCCTCCTGGCTGCCTCCCCACACTCCCTTCAGTCCCCCATCCCCGTCCCTGGCCACTCCAGGGTCTCTGAGGCTGGACCTTCCCGCATGGCCCACACCTTCTATGGTGTAGTGGAAGATGCTGGGCTGGACGTCCAGGGTCAGGCTCCCCCGGGCGTTCTGCAGCACCTTCTTCCTCAGGGCCTGGGAGAAGTCCCTGGCCACTGCATCCACCATCGGGAGGAACCTCTGCACGGCCTTGGGTGACAGCACATCTGGGTTCAGCCGCAATCGGTTGAAGCGCCATTCAGGCCCATTCCTACAGAGGCCAGGGCAGAGCTTGTGAGGCCGCCCCAGCAAGACACGCCCTGACCCGTATCCCATCCTCCTTGTCCCCAAGGGGAATCGGCCTGCAGGGAGCTGACTGGGGGCCCTGGTGGAAGCTGCCTGTTTGTGTTCGAGCTGCAGCCTTTTCTCAGAGCGGCCTCCAGGTGCTGGACAAAGGCCACTCAGGTCTAAGCAGGGATGAGACCGTAGCTTCTGCCCACAGGTGCTGACAGGGTAACTGAGGTCATTCCCGGGACCTGGCGCCCCAAGTCTGGCACCACCTCACCCATGCGGGCCCTCCCTGTAGTAACAGGGTAGGGCTTTTCTCCAAGAAAGGAGGTGACCCCTGTTGTCAAGCTTTGCCCACCTCACCCACACAGTGTCCTGAGGGGAGAGCCCCTGGCTGCCCTCTCCTCCCCACACTTCCCCGCCCTGGGCACAGTGCCTCTGGGGCAGCAGCCTCTGTCTGTCTCTGTGAAGCATCTGTATCTTCTGCAGGACAGAAACCAAGCTTTGTGCTTCATGCCATCCTCACCCACAGCCAGAGTGCGTGGGGGCTCCATGGATGCCCCCAGGGAATGGTGAGGAGGAATTTCCCCTGTCAGCCACATTCCTGCAAAACTCCTTTATTTAAGTCCAGCTGGCTGCTGTGAGCTGTTGACAGTGATGGCAGGCAGAAGATGCACACGCACACGTGCGCCCATGCAAGACCTCAACACCATGTGTGAAGAGACACATGTACACGTGTGCACAGACACTACACCCATGCCGGCACCTGCACACGCACACACACAGACACTCGTGCACACACACCACACATACATGCACACACACAGACACATGTGCACACACTACACATGTGCAAATGCAGGTACAGAGAAGCGCACAGCATGTGCGCAGATGCAAGACGCACACACATACAGGTGCGCTCCCCTTCCTTCCATTATGCGCACCCAGCCTCCTGGACCTGCCTTCCTGGGTCCTGACTCTCTCCCAGATGTCATCTGTAGGCCAGCCTCAGTGAAGGCCCCGACCCACGGGTGCCCTTTTACCTAAACCCCACTATTCCCAAGAGCGTTCCCTTCCTACCATGGAGTGGGGGCTGTCGCCACTGTGACATCCTCGTCCAGTCCTTCCCCCGTCCTAATGACAACATCCCTGCGGGTGACCGACTCCAAGCATCAGCCTCTCCCTGCCCACCTGACCAGGCGCCACCCTCTCCACGGGCCAGGAAACATCCTCCCCAGTGCCATCAACCGCCCCACCTCGTGCCTTGCTTCTGAGAACAACGGAGCCACCAGCCACCTGCGTCCCCACCTGCCTCCTGCCCCGGACTGTCCCCATCAGGAAGGTTTGCCAGGACTGCAGGGACCCTGAGCGCCCTGAGGGAGGCTGCAGCCCCGGCGAACACCAGGCTCAGCACTCAGCCTGTGACCTGAGCCAGTGGGAGTCCCCTTCTCAGGGCCTCAGTTTTCTGACCTATGGGAAGGACAGTCCCCAGACCGCAAGAGAAAGCAGCCGCCGAGGTTGGTGCAGAGCGGGTTCTCACTACACAGAAGGGCTCATTGCTCTGCGTCTTCTCTGCAGAGGTGCCCGTGCCCATTTCTCCACCACCGCCCTGCTTCCCCAACCCACAGGGCAGACGCGACCCCACGGGATGGCCGTCCTCTGGGCCGGATGCTCACCCTCACTGCCCACCACAGGGGCCCAGTGCAGATGTGCTTTTGGGTCCTGCCTCTCTCGCCTCCCCCCTACACCCAGGCTGCCCACCCTGCTCCCAGCTCCCTACTCGCCGCTTACAACAAGAACACGCCACATTTGTGCCCACGATGTTGTCTGTAGGCCACCCAGGGCTCCAGGATCATCCTGCGGGGATGCAGGCTGTCCACCTGTTGCAGCTTCTCCACATCCTCCGGCAGCATCACACACACCATGCGTGGTCCTCCCAAGTTGTACCTGTGGGGCCAAGCATGAGGCCCTGCTGGACGGGGTCATGTCCCTCGTGGCCCCACCCTGCAGTCCCAATCCAAAGTGTCTCCTGTCCACCCTCCCTGCTCCTGGATTAGCAGCTTCACAGCTAAAGCCCTCCTGCTGGCTCCCTGGAACCTCTCAACTTTAGTGCTTCTGAGTCCTGCCCTCTCTGCAGTGAGCTGGGGTTTTCTCTGCACTATCCCCTGCCCTGGCAGCACCACAGACCAGCACGTGCTGCACTCCTTCCCCATCCTCCAAAGGATGCAGAGTGCCGGGACCTGCTGGGAATGGCAGTGCTGAGTGCCTGGCAGGGTCCTGGGCAGCAGGGGCAGGGATCTGGGTGTTCCCAGTGAGGGCCAGGGAGGGCTTTACCTGAAAATGGGCCCCAGCTCCTGGAAGGTCTGGTGCATCTCCAGGTGCAGGTCCTCATAACCCTGCTCCCTCCAGATCTGCAGCAGCCTCAGCCACCTGTTGCCTGGATGCTGGGGCATGGCTTCAAACGGCAGCACCGTCCTAGGGGCCCGAGGGGCTCTAGTGCCCAGTGCCCGTGCCCTTTGCAGGGACAGCCAGGGTGCTGCCACGCACACCTCTGCCTTTGCCCTGAGTGCCATTCCAATGCTCCCTCCACCCTGTTCAGCCCAAATCCTTTTATCTCACCCAGGAACCTGCTCTGGAAACATATCACGTCATGGGAGAACTGACTCTGGACCTGCCTGAGACTCTCAGAGCGAAGGTCAAGGCTGGAGGCCCCCAGCCAAAGGTAGATGAAGGAAAAGTCAGGTGCCTAATTCCCCATTGCTGCAAGTCCTGCTGGTCTGAGGATGCTGAGAAAAGGCGTGGGGTCTGGACTGGGGGTCCCTGTGGAAGGTGGTGGGACCTGGCCTCTCCTTTCTCTAGGGCTGAGAGGAGTAAAATGGATGGGGACTTTATCTTATCGTGAGATGAGAGGGGGCCTTGGATTCTTTTAATAGACTTTATTTTTATACCACAGATTTAGTTCATTGCAAAATTGATCAAAAACTGCAGAAAATGTCCACGTACCCCCTGCCCTGACACAGGCACACCCTCCACCACAGGAGCGCACTGGTTCCATGTGAGGAATCTCGATACGTTGTTATCAACCAGCGTCCTGGAGTCACATGGGGTCTCCTCCTGGTGGTGAACATGCTGTGGCTTTTGACAAATGTATGTAATTTGTATCCCTCCTTGCAGGATCCTAGGAGTATTTTCACTGTCGTAAAAAGAGGAAAAGAAAACCTGTGCTCTGCCTGCTCATCCCTCCTGCCCCAGTCCCTGACATCTCCGACCTTTTTATCATCACCATGCTTTTGCCTTTTCCAAAATGTTGTATAGTTGGAATGACACCGTTTGTAGCCTTTTCAAAGTGACTTATCTCAGTTAGTAATATGCGTTTAAGGTTCCTCCATTTCTTTGCATGGCTTCATAGCTAATTTCCTTTTTTTTTTTTTTCTAGAGGCTGGGTCTCACTTCTTTAGTGGTTGCCCTAGAGTTTGCAATATACGCTTAAAACTCATCTCTCCAAGTCCACCTTCATATAACACTATACAGCTTCAGAGGTAATGCAAGCACTTTATAATCATCAGATATTCTTAGGCCGGGCATAGTGGCTCATGTCTGTCATCCCAGCACTTTGGGAGGCTGATGCGGGTGGATCACCTGAGGTCAGGAGTTCGAGACCAGCCTGGCCAACATGGCAAAACCCTGTCTCTACTAAAAATACAAAATTAGCCAGGTGTGGTGGCGCATGCCTGTAATCTCGGCTACTCGGCAGGCTGAGTCAAGATGAATGCTTGAATCAAGGAGGCGGAGGTTGCAGTGAGTCGAGATCATCCCACTGCACTCCAGCCTGGGCAGCAAAGCAAGACTCCATCTCAAAATAAATAAATAATAAGATATTTTTAATTCCACTCACCCATCCCTTGCATCATTGCTGTCCTTCATTTCACATATACATAACTATGATCATCAAATACACTTTCTGGCTTTTATTTATTTATGTATTTTTATTATTTATTTATTTATTTATTTTTGAGACAGAGTCTCACTCTGTCGCCCAGGCTAGAGTGCAATGGTGTGATCTCGGCTCACTGCAACCTCTGTCTCCCGGGTTCAAGCAATTCTCCTGCCTCAGCCTCCCAAGTAGCTGGGATTACAGGCATGTGCCACCACGCCCAGCTAATTTTTGTATTTTTAGTAGAGACGGGGTTTCACCATGTTGGCCAGGCTAGTCTCGAACTCCTGACCTCAGGTGATCTGCCCACCTCGGCCTCCCAAAGTGCTGGGATTACAGGTGTGGTGAGCCACCACGCCCGGCCTATTTTTGTTGTTGTTGTTTTGTTTTAGCGAACTCTTAGATCAATTAAGATTAAGAAAAAATAAAAGTCTTCGTTTTCTCTTTACTGATTCCTTCTGAAATGCTCTTCCTTTCTTTATGTAGCTCAGGGTTGCTGACCTGTATCATTTTCTTTCTCTCTGCAGAACTTTTAAAAAACATTTCTGGCAAGTCAGTTCTATTGGCAACGAATCCCCTCAATTTTTATTTACATGAGAAAATATTTATGTTCACTTTTGAAGGATAATTTCACAGGATGCAGAATTCTAGGTTGATGTATTTTCTTTTTTCTTCTAACACTTGAAATGTTTCCCTCCACTGTCTTCTTGCTTGCATGGTTTCTGAGGGTAAGTCACATATAATTCTTAGCTTTACTCCTATATAGATAAGGTGTCCCCCACCCAACCCCTGGTTTCTTTTTCATCTTTGATTTTTCCAAAGTTTGAGTATGATATGCTTAGGTGGAGACGTTTGTTTTGTTTTGTTTTCTGCTTGGTGTTCTCTGAGCTGCTTGAATCTGTGGTTTGGTGTCTGACATTAATCATTATTGATTCAAATGTTTCTTCTGTTCCTTTCTTTTTTCCTCTTTCCAATGTCCCCGTTATGTGTATGTTACACCAGCAGTAGTTGTTTCACAGTCCTCAGTATTCTGTTCCATTTTCTTCTTTTTGCCTTTCAGCTTCCAGTTTCCATTGACATATTCTCAAGCTCGGAGCTTCTTTCCTCAGCTGTGTTCGGTCCACTAGTAAGCCTATCTAAGGCACGCTTTGTTTCTGTCACAGTGTTTTTGATCTCCAGAATTTCTTTTTGCACCCATCCTTGAATTTTCATCTGGATGTCCACATTCCCCATCTGGTCTTGCGTGTTGTCTACTTTTCCATGAGGGTCCTCAGCGTATTAATCACTGTTGTTTAAAATTCCCAGTTGATCATTCCAGGTCCCTGCCATATCTGAGCCTGCTTGTAGTATTTACTCCATCACTTCAAACCTTGGCTTTTGCCTTTTAGTATGCCGTATCATTTTTTTGTTAAGCCCCAGACATAATATACTGCATAAAAGAAACTGCTGCAAATAGGTGCCTTTGATGATGCAGAGGTAAGGTGTGCAGAGAGGGGAGTGTGTTGTGGTCCTGTGAGTAGGTCTGAGTCTTTCAGTGAGCCTGTGTCCCCAACCCGTGAACATTACAAGGGCTTCTCAGTGTTTCCTTGACATAAATGAGACGGGTTGAGCAGTAAGGGCTGGGGCTGTGTGTGGCTCTTCTCACATGTGGCACGCTACATGGACTGGGGTTGGATGTCTCTCTTCTCTCCCAGATAGTTCAGCTCTGATAAAACCCAGCAGCTTAGGCTCTGGCAAGACAGTCTCTCTGAAAGGCTGGCCTTTTAAAGAACAGAATGCTCTGGTGTATTTCATAATGGCCATTCTTTTTCTCTTGCTGCCTGACATAGACGAGCTTTTCTGATATTTGCGGTGAGCACCTCGTAGAGCTCCTGGAGGTGAAACTCACATAAGTGAGTGCCCGGGTTCCTGACTGACCTTAGCTCTTACGCTTGTGCACACTGAGCCCCAGAAGCTCTTCCGAGATAGCTCTGGATTTTTTTTCTTGTCACTGGCCCCCAAGAAGCCTGCCCTTGGTGAGTGGCAATTCTCCATTTTCACCTGTCTGACTCTCCAGTCTTGGGGGTGGCAGTTTGCTGTGTGGTCTCACTTCTCCTAGGAATCTAAGAAGAGTTGCTGATTTTGGGAAGTTTTTTCCTTTTTACTTGATGTTAGGATGAATTAACAACTTCAGGTTCCTAGCATGCTGAACTGGATGCAAAGGTTGGACCTTGGATTACTCATCTCCCTGGAGCAAGGTCCCACACAGGAAGGAAGGGCAGAGGGCTGTACTTCCCGAATTACCCAATGGCATTTCACCTCCTCTTCCAGGCCCTATGCTGGGTGCAAGGAGCGGGAACAAGAGCCCGCAGGGGCCCTTCCCTGTGAGGGGCTCAGTCCTCTCGGGGCAATTCTGTGAGTCCCCAGGGGCACAAGGTGGCGTGGAAGGAGATGAAAACATGTCCGAGGCCGGGTCTGGGCTCACCTCACTGGTCCTGCTAAGGAGCTGGGAATACCCAGGAGACCACGAGAGGCCGGGTGCTGGGAGCCACACCCAGGCTGGAAGACGAGCAGTGCTTGCCTGAGTCTGTCCTCATCCGGGCAGGGGCCCTGTGCCAGCGGCTCACATCCCCCTTCTCCGTCCTAAAACGTGTTGTCCGTAGTTCAGATTCATAGAGCCATGAGGGGCCTGTGACGACTGAGTTGAGGGCCGTTCTCAGAGTCCCCACTGTCCCATGAACTCCCTCCAGCAGCCACACGCCAGGCACCGAACCTTGCAGGGGGATCTGCGGTTTGGTGACATGTTGTCTCAAGGAGGCCTGCAGCAGTCCCAGGAAGGGAGCATTGCTGTCACTGTCCCCATTCCACAGGAGGAAACTGAGGCTCAGGGTGTGCGGTCCCCGGCCTCACATCCCCCAGTGGGTCGGAGGGACCGCAGAGCTCTCACTCCTCAGCACCCTTCAGATGTGCCCTCCAAGCCCTGAGCCCAGCGGCCCAGCCTGAGGCCGAGCAGCCCCGGCCCCAGGGAGACTACACCCCTCCTGCTGCCCCACAGTGGCTTCTACACGCTGTGGCCTTTTCCAGTTTCAAGGACCAGAAAATCCTGAGATCTGCTCCGCTGGGCTCTGCCTCAGCTCCTCTGACTCCAACCCTCCGATGTCAGAGCCTGGAGACTCCAGGGGGACCCGCCAAAGCCCCAGGGACCCTCAGCCTAGACCCCTGGGTAGGGGAACATGCCTGGTTGCTTGCCGTGCCAGGCTTGAGCTGCCCGCCCCTCCCTGCTGATGCTGCCCGCCAGGGCCCCCGCCTTCCCTTGGGAGGACAGATCAGTGGCACCTGGCACTGCCTGTCCACCCTCCCTTGGAAAGGCATTCACTCCAAGTCGAGGGGGGCGGCACCTGGCCATGGGGGAGGATGACAGAGTTCCTGATGCCCTGGGAATGGTGCCCTGGGGCACCCTGACACAGGTCAGAGCCTGCAGCGCCACACCAGCCAAGGCCAGAGTGGGGCTGGACTGCCCTGCAGTAGCTGTGGCCCGGGGCCAGCCTAGAGGAAGGGGCCCTTTCATACTCACGGCTCACACAGCTGCACGTCCCCAGGACTCCACTGGCCCAGGGAGGGTGTGCATCCCACCCCGCACAGCACTGCAGAGTCCCCAGGCAAAGCCCTCACAAGCAAGACAGTGTCTGTGTGGACCCCATCATCTCGCCTGTGTCCAATGAAGTGAGACCAAGTTAGGAAACCTCTCAACTTGCACCATCCCACAGGCAGAAAGGGCCGACTGCGGTGGGAGACTTCCAGTCAAGTGGGCGATGCTGCCTGGCTGCAGTCACCATGTGGCCCAGAAAGCAGAGGGAGCAAGTGCGGCAGTCTGTCCCCTCTGTCCCCTCACTGGCAGTCACCCGTCCGCATTCTCGTCAGGGCTGCAGAGCTTGCAGGCTAACTTGGGGACCCCAAGTTGGCTCCTTTTCTCTGGGTCATGCTCACAGGGAGGTCCAGAGGCCACCTTGTTGCATTTTGCTGGTGACTGGAGCCAGGGTGTGGGGATATGAAGACGGCTTGCGTTTCAGCGGTGGTTGCTCGGGGAACGTGTAGACTGTGGCCTCTGACTGCTGTTTATGTTTTTAATACCCGAGTCAAGTCCTTCCAACTGCAGGAGGGGCTGTGGTGGGCACTGCAAGGCTGAGTGGGGAATTCGCTGGGAGGCGAAGCTGAAGGGGAAACCAGTGCAGTCAGGGGAAGGGGCTTCCAGCCCAGGACACAGGAGGTCAGGCCCGGCCAGGGGTGGGCAGCAACGGGGCGCGAGGCCTGGGCTGGGGGCTGGGGGGAGCCAGATGAGGTGCTGGGAGAGTTTTCACAGGGGAGGGCCATTTGTTATTTTTCATTTTACTTTAATCAGTTCCCCACTCCCTGTTCTTCCTCGGGAACCTCAAAGGCCTCGGCCCCTCAGCAGCTGTGATGTGCTGTGTGTCCCCGTGTGCCTCCCGCTGTCATGTCAGAGCTGGCCTTGGGCAGGCTGATGCCGTCGGACTTCCCAGCACGTCCTTGGAGTGGTGGTGCAATCTGCCCGTGCACGTTGGACAGTCCTCCTGCCTGTTCCTGCCTGTGGGCACCCTCCCCTCTCCCATCAGCTGGGCCTGTTCTCATCTGTTCTGGGGGTTTCTGAACCTGTGGCCATGAGCCAGCATTTCCCATCCCTTCTCAGCCCACCCACAAGGAGGCTGGGGCCCCAGAGGACCCCAGAAGGCCCCTCCCATCCAGAGGACACTGTGGGTGCAGCTGAGACGTGGAGGTGCCAGGACCAGCACCCTGGACTTGCTCTAGACTCTGCGGCTTCCCAGATGTCCTGACCTTGAAACCTGGAAGCAAATCCCGGAACTCACTTCCTGCAGGGCCTCAGTCATGTCTCCGTGCTGACGCAGTGAAGAGGTGCAGGTCCCAGGGGCCCTCCCCACCTCACCTCCGGGCCCCTCTCCCTGCCCATAGGTCTGGCCGCACCCGTCTGGAGTCTGCCTCCTGGGGAGGAAATGGTCTGACAAGGCTGACCCGGAACATTTTCCTTTAACTCAGCTGTAGAGTGAGGGACCAGCCAAGCCCCAGAGGCAGCTGAGAGGGGCAGGCAGAGGGCACCCTGATGCTCTTCCCTGGTGGGGGGTGCCAGAGCCGCCTGGAGAAGATCCTGGGGCTGCGGTCACGGGCCAAGGCCAGAGCAACTGTCTTCGAATAGGCTGGACACCCCCAAGGTGCACTGTGGAGGAAGAGGGGCTCCGTCTCCGGGGACAGACCAGGCCCCCACTTTCAGGGACTCCTGTGAACCAGGCTGGGCCAGCCCTCAGGCCTGCAGGAGAACTTTCCACCTCCCCTGGGTCTGTGGGTCCTGCTCATTCCAATCCTTTCTGGCCCCACACCCAGTGTCCAAGTCTGCACCCCATGATATTTTGAAAAGTTCTCAGGTTCCTCTCCCAGTTCTGAGAAGCAACTCAAACCTCAGCCCTGACCCAGCACCCTCCATCCGCCTGCCCCGGGCTGAGTTCCAGTGGCCCTGGGCCAGAAGCCTGTGTGCCCAGCAGTCTCTGGAGCAGCGGGTCTGTCCACCCGCAGCTGTGTCTCCTGATCCCAGCCAAGAGGACCGTGAGTGTTAGGGCTGGTGCAGAAAGCAGCAGCCCCTCATCTATAGCCTTGGACATAACATCTCCTTTCCTGCAGTGGTTTTACTCTTGGGCCATGGCATTAGTGACAGCGGTGTCACAAACACAAACACAAAAATGCAACACAAACAGAACAATGGGTGGGCGCGGTGGCTCACACCTGTAATCCCAGCAATTTGGGAGGCTGAGGCAGAAGATCACTTGAAGCAGAGAGTTCCAGACCAGTCTGGGCAACACAACAAGGCCCCATCACTACCAAAAATTAAAAATTAGCCTGACCTATAGTCCCAGCTACTCGGGAGGCTGAGGTGAGAGGAACGCTTGAGCCCAGGAGTTCGAGGCTGCAGTGAGCTGTGATCACCACTGCACTCCAGCCTGGGTGACAGAGTGAGACCCTGTCTCAAATCAAAAACCAATACAAAGAAGAAAAATGAAAGAAACTGAAAATGGAGGAAACAGCAACCAAAATGCCTGTTGACGAGAATGTTTGTGCCCATGTGGTCCAGGCACATGCGAGGTGAGTTTTTGCCACTGTGGAGATGAATTCTTTCGGGTTCACATGAAGATGAGGGTGATCAACAGTGCAGGGACTCACAGTGCAGCCTTGAAGGGAAAGAGGGAATGTCGGGAGATTGTGTCCCACGTGGTTCACATGCATTCAGTGAACCGCTTACAAAAGCAGCAAAGGCCAGAGAGAGCGCGAGATTGGGTGTGGGTGCCTGTGCTGGGGAGGTGGGAAGGTTGGTCTCTGTGAACGTGGGGGAGCGGGGACTTACTGCCCGTGGGGCGGGGCTTGGGTTGGGTGGAGTGTTTGTGACGTCTCAAAGATAGGGTCTAGGAAAAGGCAGCAGGATGCCAAGTCTGGAGGCTCCGGATCAGTGGTGTGGCACAGCGACGTGTGGACAACCTGGTTGGTCCAACAGACTTAGTCCCAGCAGTGCTGATCAATGGGTGTGGGCCTCCCCCATCTCCACCGTGTGGGGCAGCAGATGAGACGGTGCTTGCCACCTTGTCAATGGCTGTGAGGACCAAGAGGGAGATACGGCAGAGCTCAGAGCAGACAAGCAAAGGAAACATCAAATGCCGAGGGGATCTGAAGACTTCCTGCCTCATCTGCAAGAAGTCAGGACTGTGGGTGCTGCCCCAGAGGCTGCTGGGGAGCACGGAGACTCCTCGGGGAGCACGTTGTGCACCTGCAGCCGTCTTCCCCACTGGGCCATGCAGGTGGCCTGGCACACCCCACAGAGGGTGACTTGGGATCCTTCTTCAGTCCGTGCTCTGAAGGAGCAAATGCATGACTGTCCCTGACCACAAGCAGCCCTCGCACACAGACCCCACCTGCCTCAGCACCCTGCGGCCCTCTCCGCTGGATTCCTGGACGCCATGGAGATGGTAGGAGCTGGTGCAGGAGCTGCAGCCGTCCTCCCTCCTCTGTGCCTTTGCTGTCCCTGATTCACCCCCAGGGCCCTTCCTGCCCCTGCTGAGTCTGCACCTCAGCCACTTCGCCTCCACCCGGTTCCTTGTCCTCCACCCAGACTGCTGACCTCCGCCCAGCCCGTCATCCTCCGCCCAGCCCGTCGTCCTCCCCCCAGCCCGTCGTCCTCCACCCAGCCCGTCGTCCTCCCCCCAGCCCGTCACCCTCCCCCCAGCCCGTCACCCTCCGCCCAGCCCGTCGTCCTCCGCCCAGCCCGTCGTCCTCCGCCCAGCCCGTCGTCCTCCGCCCAGCCCGTCGTCCTCCCCCCAGCCCGTCGTCCTCCGCCCAGCCCGTCGTCCTCCGCCCAGCCGGTCGTCCTCCGCCCAGCCCGTCGTCCTCCCCCCAGCCCGTTGTCCTCCCCCCAGCCCGTCGTCCTCCCCCCAGCCCGTCGTCCTCCCCCCAGTCCGTCGTCCTCCCCCCAGCCCGTCGTCCTCCCCCCAGCCCGTCGTCCTCCGCCCAGCCCGTCGTCCTCCGCCCAGCCCGTCGTCCTCCACCCAGCCGGTCGTCCTCCCCCTAGCCGGTCGTCCTCCGCCCAGCCCGTCGTCCTCCGCCCAGCCCGTCGTCCTCCCCCCAGCCCGTCGTCCTCCACCCAGCCGGTCGTCCTCCCCCTAGCCCGTCGTCCTCCGCCCAGCCCGTCGTCCTCCGCCCAGCCCGTCGTCCTCCGCCCAGCCGGTCGTCCTCCGCCCAGCCCGTCGTCCTCCCCCCAGCCCGTCGTCCTCCCCCCAGCCCGTCGTCCTCCCCCCAGCCCGTCGTCCTCCGCCCAGCCCGTCGTCCTCCACCCAGCCCGTCGTCCTCCACCCAGCCGGTCGTCCTCCCCCTAGCCCGTCGTCCTCCGCCCAGCCCGTCGTCCTCCGCCCAGCCGGTCGTCCTCCGCCCAGCCGGTCGTCCTCCCCCCAGCCCGTCGTCCTCCACCCAGCCGGTCGTCCTCCCCCTAGCCCGTCGTCCTCCGCCCAGCCCGTCGTCCTCCGCCCAGCCCGTCGTCCTCCGCCCAGCCGGTCGTCCTCCGCCCAGCCCGTCGTCCTCCCCCCAGCCCGTCGTCCTCCCCCTAGCCCGTCGTCCTCCGCCCAGCCCGTCGTCCTCCGCCCAGCCCGTCGTCCTCCCCCTAGCCCGTCGTCCTCCGCCCAGCCCGTCGTCCTCCGCCCAGCCCGTCGTCCTCCCCCCAGCCCGTCGTCCTCCACCCAGCCGGTCGTCCTCCCCCTAGCCCGTCGTCCTCCGCCCAGCCCGTCGTCCTCCGCCCAGCCCGTCGTCCTCCCCCCAGCCCGTCGTCCTCCACCCAGCCGGTCGTCCTCCCCCCAGCCCGTCGTCCTCCCCCCAGCCCGTCGTCCTCCGCCCAGCCCGTCGTCCTCCGCCCAGCCGGTCGTCCTCCCCCCAGCCCGTCGTCCTCCCCCCAGCCCGTCGTC
Source organism: Pan paniscus (assembly GCF_029289425.2). Lineage (NCBI taxonomy): Eukaryota > Metazoa > Chordata > Mammalia > Primates > Hominidae > Pan > Pan paniscus. Next base: position 160,363,961 of record NC_073256.2, read on the forward strand.
CTCCCCCCAGCCTGTCGTCCTCCAACCAGCCCACCGTCCTCCGATTTCAGAAACGCACAGCTCACTGCCTGAAGCTTGGGCTGGCATCAGGCTGGCAGCCAGCAGTGGGAGGTGTGTGTGCTTTGTGTATGTGAGTGTGCAGCGTGTGGTGTGTCTCTTCCTCCTCCTGTGTCTCTCCTTTTGCATTCCAGCTTGCCAATCACTTTGAGAGGGGTCAGCATGTGAAGAGACATCAAAGATTTCACTACTCGAACCCGTGCCAGAAGCTGACCACGCCCCAAGCCAGTCAAGTGTTTAGAACGGAGCCATAGTCTGATGGGTGTTTCTGTGGAGGCCTCTCCTGCAGTTCTCTTGAACCTGGCCTGCTGTGTCTCTATTCCACCTGGTCCCTTGAGAATCCTCCAGAAGCCAGATGACTCGTGCGTCCGTCTCCTCCTTCTGTGCTCCAGTCCCTCTCCCTGAGGGCAGCCTATTGACCAGGTTGCAAGAAGAACCCAGGCTGACTTTCTCTCCATGGGGCCCTCATCTGATCCACTGAAAATACTCAAGTATCTCCAGTGCCAGCCTCAGAGGCACAGTTGTTTCCTTTCGGTCAGTATTTGCCTGGAGGTTTTTTTTTTCATTCTGTGACTTTCAACCTTTCTGTAAGTTGTGTTTTAGATATTTCTTATTTAAACATCCTATAGAGATATTGTGTTGTTGTTAGTGTTGTTCTATTTAGCTTGACAATCTTTGTCTTTTAACTCTCAAAGTCCGTCCACTTAGTATTTTTGTGATAACTAATGTATGTGGATTATGTTCACTTTATTTTCTGCATTTGGTTTATCCCAAGTTATCCATTTTTAAGTTCCCTCTTTTTCTCTCCTACTTCGGAAGACATATTCTCCATTTCTATTATTTTCATGGTTACCTTAGACATTTTAAAGTGAATTTTGTTAGCCAGGCATGGTGGCACATGCCTGTAGTCCCAGCTACTCAGGAGGCTGAGGCGGGAGGATCTCTTGAGCCCAGGAGCTTAAGGCTGCGGTGAGCTATGATCGCCACAACCCTCCAGGCTGGGTGACAGAGCAAGACCCTGTCTCAAAAATAAATAAATATATAAAGTAAATTTTGTAACTTAAAGTATAACATTACTATTCAGTATCATCCCATAAGAAAACAAACAAACATAGAAACTTTAGAGCTTTTTAACTCTGGTCACCCTCTTTTGACCGTTATGCTGTTATTGGCCAATATTGAAGTTCTATTTTGGTTTTTTAACACATAAGCTGGATGTTATCATTGTGATCAGAGTTCACGTTTGCCTCCTTTTAGTCACGTGTTTTCTTTGCTCAGATTCATCTCCACACTGGAAGATTTTGGGCTAGGTGAATTCCATTCTTTCTGGAGGTCATTCTTTAAAACATCTTTGGAAAAGCTTCCGTTGGTAGAGGTATCTTTCAGGTCTCTAGGTCTAAAAATGTCTTATTTTAATCTCAATCTTCAAAGAGAGTTGTGTTGAGTGTTTGTTTCCAGGTAGGCAGTGCTTGTATTTCAGCATTTTGAAGATGTTAGATGCGGCAGGCGATGTTCACTGCCCTTCCACACACGTCCTGTTCTTCCCTGGCAGGTGAACGGGCTCCATTCCCAGCCTGCCTTGCAGTCTGTGCTCCCCTGTGTCTGAGTTTGGCCAGTGGAACGGGGGAGAAGACACATGTGCCTCCCCTGGCCTGGCCCTACCCCATCGCGGCCTGGCAGCCTCAGATACCACGTGTCGGAACGACGGGTGGAAGGAGGGTGACCTGATTAGGAATTCTCACTTCCGAGCGTCTGTGAGAGGGGCTTCTTTCCCGTTGGAGCCATCGTGCACATGTGGTGTTTTGTTGCAGCGGCGGCTGTGCGCCAACCCCTTGGCCACTGTCTCTGGCTTCCGCAGCTGGCGTTGGAACGCCAGCCATCACGCTGCCATCCCAGGGTGTGGGATGCCCTGGAGGCTACAGGGAGAGCTTTGTTATTGAGATCTCTTCGGAGTCTGTGGAAGAGTTCCTTTTCCCTCACCCTGCTGGGAATTCTCTGTGCCTCTGAGGCTTAGTGTTTCATCAGCTCTTTTAAAATTCCTGCGGGACAGTCTGGTAGTTCATTCTGATTGTTCGTTAGTCACACACCTCGCGCCTTCTCACTTCTTTAAATGTAGAGATACTACTGGCTTCAAAAGACTGGAAATCAGGAACCCTGGACCTGGTCTTCCTGCAGGTGGTCCTGGCTTGCAGCTGTGTTTTCCCTTCTGAGCCTTGCTGTTTGCTTTTCTGGTTTTCCAGAAACTGTCACTTGCCCAGGGCCACTTTTTGTATTAAAGGCTCGGCTTGGGGTTCATCAAAGGTGGGGTGACCTAAATCCTACACCAATTTGAGGGCCTCCATCCTGATCCATAGGAGGGGACATTTCTCACTCCTCATTCCCAGGGTTAAAGAGCCAAGCTTCCTTCTCGTCTCCCATGCTGTTAGATAGAATATTTCTGGACCACATTTTCACTGAAGTTGTAGTCTTGAAAGTTAAGGCTTTATGTGGGGGTTTCAACTCGTTTCTTTCTTTTTTTTTTTTTAGAGACAGAGTCTTGCTCTGTTGCCCAGGCTGGAGAGCAGTGGCACTATCTCAGCTCACTGCAGCCTCCGCCTCCCAAGTTCAAGCCATTCTCCTGCCTCAGCCTCCCAAATAGCTGGGACTACAGGCGTGTGCCACCATGCCCAGCTAATTTCTTTTCTTTTCTTTTTTTTCTTTGTATTTTTAATAGAGACGGGGTTTCACCGTGTTACCCAGGATGGTCTCCATCTCCTGACCTTGTAATCCATCCACCTCAGCCTCCCAAAGTGCTGGGATTACAGGAGTGAACCACAGTGCCCAGCCATTCAATTCCAATTTCTAACTTTGCTTGTATCCTAACCCTCACCTCCTTTCCTCCTTAGAACTCAAGCCGTCTTTTCATCAAGGTGATGAAAGCGGTTGCCGCATGCACCCCCACTCCCAGGTGATGGCTGTGTTGGCTTCTGTACTGACTGGTTGCCTATCATAATCCCAGAAGACACAACTCCAAATGCCATAATCCCAAATGTTGAAATCCCAAAAGATCAAAATCTCAAAAATACAATTCTGGAAAAAAATTGTAATTATTTTAAAGATATTTATTCACATTTTTAAGGGGGACTTATTTGAGAAACACATAAAAACATGGCAGAACACTTCCTCAGCCACTTTACGCAATAAAACAGGCAATAAGAACTTCCATATTTTTGCAATCATAAATACTCAGGCCATCACCTGGGAGTGGGAGTGCGTGTGGCAACTTGTAGGAGCCTGGTCACAGCTCGTTCCCAGTCTATCATCATGGTTTGGGGATTCCATCGAAATCTATTCTCTTCTGCACAGTCCACCAAATCTTCAAACAAGCATTCATAAAGTGCTTCACTTTTTCCTGTCATTGAAACACAAATGAGGAGATAAAGTTCTAGAATTTTCAGATCCAACAGGGACTTGAATTGCATATAGTTGAAAGAAAACAGTGGGAACAGTTTTGAAAGTGCCGTCTTTAGTCGAAGTGAAGCATGCGCTAGTTTTTCTATGTCAGATTTAGTGGTAAATATAAGAAGTCTATCCTCTTCAACAGTCAAATCCCTAATCAATAATCTCTCACCATGCAGTGTGTTTGTGTCACTGGAGGAACCCCAGTGGCAAAGAGCAAACCTCCTTGGTTCCGAAGCTCGCTGAGCTTGTCGAATTCGCCTTATTCTCTGATGAAGGGCGTTTTTGTTTTGTTTTGTTTTTGAGACAGAGTCTCACTCTGTCGCCCAGGCTGGAGTGCAGTGGCACTATCTTGGCTCACCGCAACCTCCGCCTCCCAGGTTCAAGCAATTCTCTTGCCTCAGGCTCCTGAGTAGCTGGGACTACAGGCACCTGCCACCATGCCCAGCTAATTACTTGTATTTTTAGTAGAGACGGGGTTTCACCGTGTTAACCAGGATGGTCTCCATCTCCTGACCTCGTGATCCACCGGCCTCGGCCTCCCAAAGTGCTGGGATTACAGGCGTGAGCCACCGCGCCCGGCCCAAGGGCATTTTTTGAAGGCAAGCCTGGTGCTGTGTGTGAAGGGGCAGAAGTCAGGCCTGAATGGATAATGTGACTTGGGAGATTTCTTGTATTTTTCACCTGAGTTTTCACTTCTATTGTCTTCGAAACACTTGCTGCACTTGTATCTGGAGAGTGGTGGTGGTCTACGAATTTTGCGGGTATATGCTGTCTATTTGAAGGTCTTATTTTGTTTGTTGCAATTAAGCAATTTTCTGCTTAATTGCAGTGCCAATAATAATTAGCTTTTAAACTTTTATCTTTCACTATTAAGTAGCTTAATACACTTATTGCAGCCTTTTTGCAAAGGAACGATTCCACAGATCTCTTCCATTGTGTTGTAAGAAATACAGTAAGAAGGAACAGTATTCAACTTCCACAATACAAAGTCTGTATTAGTCAGGGTTCTCCAGAGAGACAGAACCAATAAGTTCTGGGTATGGATATATGAGAGGGGTTTATTAGGGGAACTGGTTCACATGATTACAGAGGCTGAGAAGTCACATGGCAGGCTGTCTGCAAGCTGGAGACTGTGGGACGCCAGTAGTGTGGCTCAAGCCGAAAGCCTCAGGACCCATTGCGGGATGGGAGGGGACAGGTGTAACTCTCACTACAAAGTTGAAAACCTGAGAAGCCAGGGGCCACTGGTGTAAAAGTCCTGGACTCCAAAGGCTGGAGAGCCTGCAGTTCTGTGTTCAAGGCAGCAGAAGAGGTCTGTCCCAGCCCTCAGGGAGACAATTCACCTTCTGTATCTGTTCTCTCCAGGGCATCCGTGGATTAGCCAGTGCCCACCAACATTACAGCAGATCCTCCCCATACAAACCACTCAGACCCACATGCTGATCTCCTCTGGAAATGCCTCACACACACACCCCGAATAATGTGTCACCAGGTTTCCAGGTATTTCTGAATCCAGTTGAGTTGACGCTTAAAGTTAGGTCCACAAGTTCACCCCTTGTCAGCTTGGCACCCATACCCGTCTCCTCCTGAAATCACAGTTAATTTCCAAAAAAAAAGGGACAAGAACAAGGAAACAGTGCTGTCTAACACGGTGCAACTGTCCTGTGATTGGGATTCTTGGGATTTTAGATGTTAGAGATTTTAGACTTTAGGAGTTTAGATTATGGCATTCCGTCCTGTGTCTTTTGGGATTATGATCCAAACCCATGTAGACTGATCCCTTGTCCAGGTCCCTCCCTATTTGGGGCTCCTGAAGATGTGTTCTTTTGAGAGCCTGGAAATGCATCTTTGTATGCTTTTCAGTATTTATTATTGCTGGAAGTGAAAGGATTTTCAGAGTTTCTGCTCCATAATTTTGCTAGAATCTGAAGACATTTCCTGGAGCTTTTTAAGTAGCGCACGGTGTCGGGCAGCTCTCCGCAGCCGTAGGAGGGAAAGACAAGGCTGACTCCGTAGGTGTGTGGCCACCTCATAATCATGGAAGTCAGGCCTCACTTTGCAAAAGAATGGTTCCAGCTTTCTTGCAGAAATCTGTGCCTGTTTGCAAGAGGGGCCCTGGAATTGCTGGTTGTTGTTCTTCTGACCTCATGGACTGTTGGGCAATAGTGGCATTGTCTAAAAAATTCTAAATGGCTGAGTACACCCTTTCATTGATTCACCCAGCACGTCTTTACTGGGAACTTTCTACCAGTCAGGCGCTGTGCAATATGCTAATGAAAAAGAAAGTGTCTGCCCTCAGAGTGACTCCATTCTATAAGTCTAAACTATAGACATATGTGCTAACACATTTATTTCCCTAATTTTGATCATGTCAGAGTAGACACAGCATAATTGTCTTGTAATAAAAGAAGCACTAAGTTAAGGTGCCCCCATTGAGTGGGACAGTGGACGTCGGTAATAAACGTGGGTCTATCTGAATTAACCGAAAATGTTGCTTACCATGCATTAAGCAAAAGGACAAGTCAGAATCATATCTATAGAGACACACTTGCATGTTCTTGCAAATACCCCACACACACATACACAACAATGTCTATAAACCAGTGTTCTAGTAGGTGTTGAGCAGAACGTCAATAATAAAGAGAAAAGTTTTAAAAGCCTCTAGAAAGCAGGCTGGGCGTGATGGTTCACTCCTGGAATCCCAGCACTTTGGGAAGCTGAGGCGGGTGGATCACCTGAGGTCAGGAGCTCGAGACCAGCCTGGCCAACGTGGTGAAACCTGTCACTCCTAAAAATACAAAAATTAGCCGGGTGTGGTGGCAGGTGCCTGTAATCCCAGCACTTGGGAGGCTGAGGCAGGAGGATCCCTTGAACCTGGGAGGTGGAGGTTGCAGTGAGCCGAGATTGTGCTACAAGAGCGTACTACAAGAGCGTGCTACAAGAGTGAAACTGTCTCAAACAAACAAACAAAAAAAGCCTCTGGAAAGCAAAGACAACCTATAAATTTGCCTTGACAGTACCATTCAATGACAGAAGACAATGGAGTAATAATATATATGTAAAATGCAAACGGAAAATTACTGTAAACATAGGATCTTAAATTCAGTTAAACGCTCATCCAAGAGAACAGGCTAAAGGGACTATTAATGAAGAAAATCAGTTTACGCATCACAGACCCTGCCCAAAAGAACTATTCAGAATTGGCTTCAAAGAAAGGAAAGTGATCCAGAGATAAGATGAGGGATATAAAAAAGCGAGTGTGAGTTCAGAAGTTGACACAATTGTGCTGATACATTTAATTAACAATTGACTATGGAGAGGCCAATAGCTCAAGAACTTCAAAATAGCCTATGGGCAATAACCCGTGGGTACTTAGCTTTGAAATACTTAGAACGTTCCAGATAGAATTCCCCTTTGATGTCTTTTCTTGGTCAGCATTCAGAACCAGACATTATACTGAGAAGCCCTTTTTATTTTTTATTTTTATTCTTTATCTTTTTGAGACAGACTCTCACTCTGTCACCCAGACTGGAGTGCAGTGGTGTGGTCTACACTCGCTGCAACCTCTGCCTCCCGGGTTCAAGCGATTCTCCTGCCTCAGCTTCCTGAGTAGCTGGGATTACAGGCGCCTGCCACCATGCCTGGCTAATTTTTGTAGAGATGGGGTTTCACCATGTTGGCCAGGCTGGTCTTGAACCCCTGACCTCGAGTGATCTGCCTGCGTCAGCCTCCCGAAGTGCTTGGATTACAGGCATGAGCCACTGCGCCTGGCCGAGAAGCCCTTTTTAGTCTTTGGTACATGACCAAGGACCTCACTCCTCTAATTCACAGCTCAGGCAGCAGGGTGGACTGCCGAAGCTCTGCCTGTGAGACGCGAAGGTAAGCTCGGCGGTGGGTGCCGCCTGCCGGGGAAGAGCCTGGTTTAACTCCTCTGGTCCTCAGGGTTTTTCCTTAATCGAAACATGGCCCTGGAGCAATTGTAACAGCCGCAGTAACAATACGTTATAAGGATATCAATAAGAAGCACAACTGAGCACTTACAGCTGGGCACCACGTTACACTTTATATCAAATACATATAAATGACATTATGAGGCAGAACTGTGATCATTCCCATTTTATTGGTAAACAAATGAAGCCAAGAAAAAATCAGGGCCTTTGCCCAGGGATTGCCCAGGGATACTAGGCTGTGAAGTGGTACCACGGGGTCCAGCCCTCCTCTGGTTCCACAGCCTGTGCTCCTCCTGGGCCCACGTTCAGCGCCAGGCTGGGAGCAGTCGCTGCCCGGTGGGCTGCAGGACTTGAAGAAGGGTGCTGGGCAGTGGCCCCAGGAGCCATCCCAGGATGTAAGCACCCCAGGGACTGACTCTGGAATCGGTGGGTTCTACTTGGCCACGTGGCTGGCACTCCCTCCACACCTCGAGAACCTGGGGGATCCTCAGTCTTTCAGTGCTGGCCTGGAAAATGTTGGGTCAGATCAGTCCTCCGATTTGCAGATCTCCGGGCCTCTGTCTCATCACCTGCAGGTGTGGGCAGCTCGGCACCTTGAGGGCCACAGGCCCTGGTGAGCATCGTGGGCAGGAAGCACCGCACTCACGTCATGAGACCCGCGGCAGGCCCCAGGAAAGTTGTGCAGCTGCTGTGACTACCGGTCTCTGCATGAAATTGATAACATGTGCTGCACCGTGCATGTGTGGCCACAGAAATAAGCATCCAGGCGCCCCTAAGTCCACAGGAAACTGGGGGAGGGCCAACAGGACTAACACCTCCTCCTCAAAGGCTGACATCAGCTGTACCAGCTGGCCCCCGGGGGAGCTGTGCTTACACACATAGGCGAGCACCGTGGTGATGGTGCCATCGTGACGTGGCAGAGCATAGCCTCTATCAGCAACATCGTCTTCACAGCACTCTGTCTGTGGAGCCCTTCCAGGCACTGCTAGAGCCAATTCTTCAATCTGTTCTAGGACCAGCACTCAGAGGGCGGTTCCTGGTGTGGCAAAGGTGGCACAGTCCTGGGGCCCCGGCCACCACGGATGGTGGCAGAGGTGAGCACTCTGACTGGTCAGGTCTGTGGCGCATGTCTGGGAGGGACTCCTGAAAGCCCAGCCCAAGATCAGCATCTCAGGCTTCACAGAACCCTGGGGGCTTTCTCACAGGGCAGAACCTGGCCAATCAATGCTCGCTCTGCAGGGCCTGCTGCAGGTGGCAGCAGCAGCAGCTGAGGCTCCATAGAAATGGTGACATGTGAGTCCAGCAGACCCATGGAAACAGAGCCCAAGGTTTCACAAGATCCCCACGACCCACACGCACAGCAGAGTCTGAATGGAACCAGAACCCATCGTTTCACAAGGTCCCCATGGCCCACATGCGTGGCAGAGTCTGAGAAGCACAGTTACAAAACACCATCACCACCAGCATCATCATCACTGTCACCACCACGACCATCACCACCACCACCATCATCACCACCACACCCATCACCACCATCATCACCACACCCATCACCAGCATCATCACCACACCCATCACCACCATCATCACCACACCCATCACCACCATCATCACCACCATCATCGCCACCATCATCACCACACCCATCACCACCATCATCACCACCATCACCATCATCGCCACCATCATCACCATCATTATCACCACCATCATCATCACCACCATCACCACCACCACCACACCTATCATCACCACACCCATCACCACCATCATTATCACCGCCATCATCATCACCACCATCATCACCACACCCATCACCACCATCATCACCATCATCATCGCCACCATCATCACCACACCCATCACCACCATCATCACCACCATCACCATCATCGCCACCATCATCACCATCATTATCACCACCATCATCATCACCACCATCATCACCACCACCACCACACCTATCATCACCACACCCATCACCACCATCATTATCACCGCCATCATCATCACCACCATCATCACCACCATTGTTACTGGATGGAAGGTCTTGACTGTAAGCTCTCCAGGTTCCTGGCATGTTGAACAAAGAATTGAACAAAACACACAAAGCAACCAAAAGGCACAGTAACACAAGCACAGATTTATTGACATGAAAGTACACTCCACAGAGTGAGAGCAGTCTCAAGCAAGCAGCTCAGGAGCCCTGACTGCAATGTTCTTTAGGGTTCTTTTTTTTTTTTTTTTTTTTGAGATGGAGTTTCGCTCTTGTTGCTCAGGCTGGAGTGCAATGGTGCAATCTCGGCTCACTGTAACCTCTGCCTCCCAGGTTCAAGTGATTCTCCTGCCTCAGCCTCCTGAGTAGCTGGGATTACAGGTGCGCACCACCACACCCAGCTAATTTTGTATTTTTAGTAGAGACAGGGTTTTTCCATGTTGGTCAGGCTGGTCTTGAACTCCCAACCTCAAGTGATCCACCCGCCTCGGCCTCCCAAAATGCTGGGATTGCAGGTGTGAGCCACCGCACCTGGCCAGGGTTTTTATTAAGCTAAAAGAATTTGATAACACCCATAGGTGCCTGTTAGAGACCTCCAATTAACTATTACCCTATGAAGGATTGGCCCACAGCCCCAGAACCACCTGGAACCTGCCACACCCCAAGCCAGCTGGAGTCTCCTGGGCTCAGTCTCCCTGCAAGTCTCACCCTGGGCTTCTGATTGGCAGAGCCCAGTCACGTGACTGCCTGTAGCAGCAGGGGGACCTGGGAAGTACAGTTTTCTAAATCTCATTTTGGAGAAGGAGGGTTGTGGGGGACAAGAAAAATAAGAAAACAAGTTCATCTAAATCTGAAAACAGAAGTTCTACCATCTGTGACTCACATCACAGCCACAGCTTTCTCAAGGTTGAAAGTGTTGGGGTTCCCGCAGCTTTTCAACTTTCTTGCTTATCACAAGACGAAGGCCTCACTCTGCTGGCTGCACCACAGGGCCCAGGTGGGGTGACACGCAGGGGTCCTCCCCATCAGGTCAGGCAGGGGCAGGCAGGGGCAGGCTGGGGCAGCCCTGGGCATCCTGCATCACCCAGCGACCACCCTGCCTTCTGTCTGTGCCCACCCCATCTCCAGCCTGAGCCTTAAAATGCCACAGCTGCACCGACCGTGAGGGCCATGCCTGCCCTATCGCACAGTGTGCAATGAATAAATGAAAGCCGGTATAATGAAACCTGAGAACTGCCATTCCCATTTCAAAACCCTGGCCCCACCTTTGTCCTCAGTCTCACGCCATACTGCACTGCCGCAGGACCCTGCCATCAGAGAGCCATAAATTAATTACCTACCAAACACCACTGCAGTGACAGTCTTCACAGTGAAATCTGAAAAATAAAATCAAAGAAATCAAGCTCTGTAGGCAGGAGGTAGGTACTGGACCCTACAAATTCTGTGTGTGTCTATGTCTGTGTGTCTGTGTGTGTGTCTGTGTGTCTGCGTCTGTGTGTCTGTGTGTGTGTCTGTGTGTGTCTGTGTCTGTGTGTGTCTGTGTGTGTTTCTGTGTCTGTTACTGTGTGTGTGTCTGTGTGTGTGTCTATCTGTCAGTGTGTCTGTGTGTGTCTGTGTGTATCTGTGTGTGTCTGTGTGTGTCTCTGTGTGTGTTTGTGTCTGTGTGTCTGTGTCTGTGTGTGTCTGTGTGTGTATCTGTGTGTTTGTGTGTGTGTCTGTGTCTGTGTGTGTCAGTGTGTGTCTGTGTGTGTGTCTGTGTGTCTGTGTGTGTGTGTCTCTGTGTGTGTGTCTGTGTGTGTGTCTCTGTGTGTGTGTCTGTGTGTGTGAATTTAACACTGGCATCAGCATGGTGGTTCCAACCAGTGCTTGGAGTCAGCAGCGTTGGGATAATGTCTTAACCATTTGGAATCAGAGGAAGAGAGAGACAGAAAACCTGAAAAACACCTCAGTGAAAACCGTGAGTAATTTTGTTTACAGCCTTAGAATGGAGAAATATTGCAGAAGTATAAATTCAAATTATTCAAAAGTGAAAATATTTACATAACAACCATTAACTGAAGATTAAAAAAGGCAAATGATGAGAAGGACAAACTATTTGCAATAGGTGTAACAAGCAAAAAGTAACATCTCAAGCACATAAAGACCCAGCATAAAAGAGCAGAGGCCCTGAGCAGGCCATTCACAGATGAGGAAGTGACAGGACCCCCCACGGAACATCCACGGAAGAAATTCAACACGGTGATGAGATGCCACCCGGCCCCACTCAGATTAGGGTGCGAAAATGTAAACGCCTGATAAAAGTCAGTGTTTTCAAGGGTGTAGGGGAATGAATACGCTTATATCCTGTATAAACTGGTGCCATCCTTTAGGAGGGCCAGTTGGCAGGGGTAACCAAAATGTTAAATATGTGAGCATTTCTCTTTTTTCAGAAATTTCACTTTTAGGAATCTTTTTGACAGAAATACTCTGATTTGGGCACGAAGACGTGTGTCAAAGATGTGCAAAGCTGTAATATCAAAAAGCTGGAGGGCGCTGAAGTTTCCATTCCATGCAAGAGGCACTATCTAAGTCGTGGCTCTGTTATACTGGGGGCAACTGTTATTTTTAAAAGAATTCGATGCATCTATAGATCCTAACATTAAAATATCTACAAGACACGTTAATGTTTAAAAATTAAGGCCCCAGAAACTCCAATAAAAATAGTTAACACAGACCAGGCATTGTGACTCATGCCTGTACTCCCAGCACTTTGGGAGGCAGAGACAAGAGGATTTCTTGAACCCACGAGTTTGAGACCAGCCTGGGCAACATAGTGAGACCCCCATCTCTACAAAAAATAGAAAAAGTTACCCAGGCGTGGTGGCGAACCCCTGCGGTCCCAGCTATTTGGGAGGCCGAGGCGGGAAAATCACTTGAGCCAGGAGGTGGTGGCTGCAGTAGCTGTGATTGTGCCACTGCGCTCCAGCCTGGGCCACGGAGGGAGAGACCCTATCTCAAAAAAAATTAAATTAATAAAAATATAAAGAATCCTAATTCTCTCTGGAAGGAAGATGAAGCGCCTGCTACCATCACCGGCTGCCCTGGGAGAGAGCACCGGGATGCAGTTCCCTCCTGACCAGGCCCCGCCTCTTCCAGGAGGCCGCCCCGGGCTGCTTTGCAGCTGCAGGAGTCAGTGGTCCAGCCCGGATTCGGGTGCGGGAGGCGTGACACAAAGGTGGGCAGCTGTTCCTGGGGGCCTGTGGGCGCCCCTGAGGCTGCGGGGCTGGTGCTTGTTCTCCCAGAAGGCCCCGGGGTCAGGGACTCCCAGTGTCCTCTCCACGAATCACTTCTCAGCATGGCGGCTCCTGGACCCCTGGGTCCCAGCACCCGCTGTGTGCTCCGGGTCAGCCACAGTGACCAAGGGGAGAGTCACACAGTCTGGAAAGGGAGGCGAAGATGCTTCGCCTGGCGGCTGAGGCGGGACACAGCAAGTCCCCGGACTCTTCCTGCAGGCTCCTCACAAGGATGTCCCCAGGGCCTGGCCTCCCAAGAGGCCAGCAGGGGCCGGGGCTCCAGAGGAGCGGGTGGCGGGGTCTGCAGTCGGGGCAGGCCAGGAGGCGCCGGCGGGCCGTTGAGCTTTGCTTCGCTGGGACGGTGCTGTCCTTGCCCCCACGGGTGGGGCTGGCAGTCAAGTTCCACCCAGGAAAACAAGGATGAGTCACCAGAAGGACCCAGTTTGCCACAGTGACAGCCCCCAGGCAGGTGAGGCCTATCCTGAGCACACGTGGCTTTCAGCGTTTCCCTTCGCCCACCCTGGATGCTTCTGAGGCCTTTCACCCCAGGGGCACATCCTTCCGCCTTCATTTCACGCAAACACCTTTGTCTGGACGGTGAGCTCACGCAGGAGGCTATAAGCGCAGTGGGCGGGACAGGACCAGCGTGCTCCTCCACCCGACTGTGCTCCTCCACCCCACACCCCACCATCCGGACCAGCGTGCTCCTCCACCCACCTGTGCTCCTCCACCCTACACCCCACCATTCGGCCCATGGAAGAGCAAGCACAGGCCCTGGACAGGCACAGTCGGGCAGCGCTGTCCTGGAGAGAGATGCATGTCCCCGTGCCCTGTCCAGGCTTGGTCCTTGCTGGACCTTGTGGACGTGACAGGCTGGGACTGAGGGGAGGAAGCGTGAGGCAGAGGCCAACGCCCCCCCAGCCAGGCTTCCCCCGCCTCCCTTGAAGCCTGTGGCAACTGAATGTTATCAGGACCCAGAGGGATCAAAGAGTTCAGTGGAAAATTACTCAGCTTCATGCGAATTTGCTTCTATTTTGGGCAAGGACGTTCTAAGCATGAAAAGAAAGGCTTGATAGATTGATGATAAAATGTCAACCTTCTGCATAAGTGAATTTAAAAGTATATGAAAAACGGAAAAATATATGACAAGGGCTTATCATATTTAATAAAGAAGTAATTGTTCATTTTCTCAAAGGCAACTTTTAAAATTAAAAAAGGAGAAAACAAATCGGAAAAATACAAAAAAGATAAACTGAGGAAAAAATAAAGAAAAAAGTGAACAAGAAGTGGTAGTCAAATTGTCACGTGTAAAAAATAATAGGAAGTGGGGACTTTTTATTTATTTATTTATTTATTTTTTGAGACAGTTTCGTTCTTGTTGCCCAGGCTAGAGTGTAGTGGTGAAATCTCTGCTCACTGCAACCTCCGCCTCCCAGATTCAAAAGATTCTCCTGCCTCAGCCTCCCACGTAGCTGGGATTACGGGCATGCGCCACCATGCCTGGCTAATTGTGTATTTTTAGTAAAGATAGAGTTTCACCATGTTGTCCAGGCTGGTCTCAAATTCCTGACCTCAAGTGATCCACTCGCCTCAGCCTCCCAAAGTGCTGGGATTACAGATGTGAGCCACCGCTCCCGGCTGGAAGTGGGGACTTTTGATTCATAAACAAAGAGATAAAGTGACCTGTACAGATCAGAATGCCCAGCCTCACCACCAGTGAAAAAGAAGTCACAGAGCAAGGAGACGTTCTTGAGCCCAGCTTATTTATAAGCCTTCTTGTTTTATTTCGTTTTCAATCATGAAAGCCAGCTTCGTGTGGGGGCTGGGAGTGAGTGTCCTGGCAAACTGCAGTGCACTGGGTCCTTCCAGAAGGTGGTGAGCTAATGTGCGCCCAGAGCTTTAAACTGTTCCTAGTCTTTGACCCTGTCATGCAATTTTAGAATTTGACTGAAAGGAAATAATCTGAGATACCACCTGTGCATATGACTTTGTTCCTCATGATAGGAAAACACAGGCGGGGAATAGGAAAAACTGACGGGCACCCACTGTCTCCCCTCAGACCTCTAAAGCAGAGCCTGAGACCAGGATTTGGAGAGGAAGAGGGTCTAGGGTCAGTGAGACAGGGACAGAGGGAGTCAAGGAGAGGGGCTCTGTGCACCGCTGGGACCGTGGGGCTGGACTGTGCTGGGCCCTGAGAAGCCCATGGAATGCCTCCCACGGCCCAGCATGAACAGGCGCTGCCTCCTGGGGCAGGGACAGGCCGGGGACCAGCCTGAGTCTGCGTTTCCAGGGTGCCCGTGCCACAGGTGATGGGGCCCCATCAGAAAGGACCTAGTTTTAGCCGGGAGTGATGGCTCACACCTGTTATCCCAACATTTGTGAGTCTGAGGTGGGAGGATCGCTTGAGGTCAGGAGTTCGAGACCAACCTGGCCAATATGGTGAAGTCCCGTTTCTACTAAAAATACAACAATTAACTGGGTGTGGTGGCGTGCGCCTGTAATCCCAACTATTCAAGAGGCTGAGGCAGGAGAATCGCTTGAATCCGGGAGGCGGAGGTTGCAGTGAGCTGAGATCACACCACTGCACTCCAGCCTGGGCAACAGAGCTAGACTCTGTCTCAAAAAAAAAAAGAAAGAAAGAAAGAAAGAAAGAAAAAGAAAAGAAAAGACCCAATTTCTAAGGACCTGAGAAAATGCTCACAACCCACTGTTAGGCCCAGAGAGGGCCCACCTCCATCACCTGGACAGATGCCTCATGGCTGTCCTCAGAGGGCTGTGCACCCTGCTGCCCCATCTTCTTCTAGATGGCAGATCCAGTGACGCACGCCCGAGCTCAGAGCTCACAGTGTGCACACAGGCTTCAAGGATCCCTACGGCCTAATGAGATGCTCACCTAGTGCCATTCCAGACCCAGGGAGAGGGCACTGGTCATTAGAGGCTATCCGAGGCTGCACCAGGCCACCCTGCTGGGACTGGGTTGGGTGGGGAACTTCCACTGGAGCCCCTTTTGATGACCACCCCCCCATCCCCGAGGAATCAGCTATGGAACCATTTCCATATGCAACCAGCTCCTGGGATGCAGTTCGTAGGGTCCCCTGCAGGTGCGAGAGCCCCCCACACACACTTAGCCTGAAGAAGCTCCTGTGAGAGAAAGCCAGTGACCCACCCGCCCGCAGATGGCATTGACCAGCGTCTACACCTGCCGATGGCATTGACCAGCATCTACACCTGCCGATGGCATTGACCAGCGTCTACACCTGCCGATGGCATTGACCAGCGTCTACACCTGCCGATGGCATTGACCAGCGTCTACACCTGCCGATGGCATTGACCAGCGTCTACACCTGCCGATGGCATTGACCAGCGTCTACACCTGCCGATGGCATTGACCAGCGTCTACACCTGCCGATGGCATTGACCAGCGTCAGCACCCATGGCTCCCTTCAACCAGCTGCAAACACTTAACTCACAGGAATGGCCACTGCTGGGTGCTTGAAGTGTGTGTCTCAGCAGAAGGTCCAGCCTGGGGCCAACTGTGTCCCAGGAGCCTGCTGGTTAGAGGGACCATTTCATCTCCAGAGCCCTTGTGTGCTTAAGGGACAACTGGGGGTTCTGAGGACACAGGCCACACCAGCTTCCCTGCTGCAGAGTGAAGTCAGCCCGGGATTATGCCTTGACCCTGGGCTGCAGCTGAGGAAGAGCCCCGGCTTTGTTAGGAAGGTGGCCCAGCCCAGCCCAGCCCCAGCACTGCAAAACATTAGAGAAGCCGCCTGTGCACATGCTTTCCAGAGGAGAGGGCATGAGAGGAAGGAGGAGGGCCATGGAGCCCCCATGGGGAGGCTGTAGACACCTCCCGTGCTGGAAGCCTCCCACCATGCAAAAAGGCCTTCCAGGGAAGCTTCAGTGAAGTCTGCCCTGTTCACAAATGCTTGTCTGAGGGGCTCCACTGAAGAGACTGGGAGAGGTGCTATCTTAGGGTTTCAGGTCTCTAAGGAGATAGTCAGCTAACACACTCAAGGAACAGGCAGTGACTCTCATGAGGCTTTTTAATTAAAGAATGTGCGGATTAACACACTGACCAAGACCAGAGGCATGGGCTTGCAGGCAGTGGTGGAGGGGATTGGGGGGTACCATTGGTGCCCTGGCCCTGAAGCCCAGTCTCCCAGCTGGATGAAGCCTGACCCTTGGTCTTCCTGCTCTGCAATGCTCTGGAAGTCCAGAGTGGACTGCAGTTCATAGGAGCTGAGATTCCGGTTGGGGTTAGTGCTTCCACCTCCAGGAGGGCATCCCCCAGGGCCCAGCCCCTGGGGACACCATGTCCTTCGGGAGCTGCGGGAGCTGGGGGTGCCCAGGCAGCCTGGCATTGCCTGCATCATCCCCTGCTGCCACCAGAGCTGACCCACACGGTGCTGGGGGCACACCTGTCCCCATGTGGGCGGCCGCTTCTCCCGCACACAGACTGGTGCTGGGGGTGCACCAGTCCCCACGTCGGCAGCCACTCCTCCCCTGCACACAGACCAGGAGGTCCCACCACAGGGTTTCTGTTTGCCAGTGGTCTTGGGACCCAACTTACAGCAGCACGTTTGAGAATGATTCCAGGTTCTTAGGAGGACCCAGCCTTGGAATGCACGTAAAGATGAAGGCCTGAAGGCAGTGGTCTGGACTACCAGAGGTGCCTCAGCCCCTGGCATCATTAACAGGTTTCTTGCTGTGGCCGCCTAATGGTGCTAGCCTCTGGAGGCCAGCAGGTGGCCAACCCTCCGGGCCAGCAATCACAATGCAGCACCCTGGACAGCGGCAAAGACCATGTGCAAATGCAGCCACAATGTCTCCTGTAATGCCCACGTGCATGTCCATTCTCTCCTGGAATCCTTCCAGTTGGAGGTGGGGCCCAGAGAGGGCAAGTGCCCTGCTTAAGGTCACAAAGCAAGTCAGCGGCAGATGCAACCTGGCTGCAGACTCCTAATCCCCTTTTGAGCATTCCTGGGGCTGAGCCCCACTGCTATCTGTTGAGGCAGGCCACCCAGATGCTGAGGGCCAGCAGCCCCCAGCTGACTCTGGGGCTTGCTGTGCTGTTGCAGAGATCTGTGTTGCAACATGAGGCCCTGGAGGCGGCCAGGCTGTCTTGGTAGCCAGGGCAGGTGTAAGCACATGATTTTATAATAATCATTTGCTGACCTGGGGGAGCTGGAAAACAGAGGGCAGAGGGCTGTTTTTTGAGACCTGAGACCTGTGAAATTCACTCCTGCCCCTCTCAACAGACAAAAGCCTGCCAGACTCTTCCTCATTGTTCTCTCACCTTACAGGGATGCAGAGCAAGAGGCAAGTACAGCCCCAGGGCTCAGTGTGTGACAGGGACCAGGGCTCAGTGTGTGACCGGGACCAGGGCTCAGTGTGTGACAAGGACCAGGGCTCAGTGTGTGACCAGGACCAGGGCTCATTGTGTGACAAGGGTCAGGTTTCAGTGTGTGACCAGGAACAGGGCTCAATGTGTGACCAGGACCCGGGCTCTGTGTGTGATAGGGACCAGGGTTCAGTGTGTGACCAGGGTCAGGGTTCAGTGTGTGATAAGGACTAGGGCTCAGTGTGCGACAGGGACCAGGGCTCAGTGTGTGACCAGGACCAGGGCTCAGTGTGTGACAGGGACCAGGGCTCAGTATGTGACCAGGGTCAGGGCTTAGTATGTAACCAGGACCAGGGCTCAGTGTATGACAGGGACCAGGACTCAGTGTGTGACCAGGGTCAAGGCTCAGTGTGTTACCAGGACCAGGGCTTAATGTATGAACAGGGCCCAGGGCTCAGTGTGTGACCAAGGTCAAGGCTCAGTGTGTGACCAGAGTCAGGCTCAGTGTGTGAGCAGATTCCAGGTCTTACCCACTGTCCCACTTTTCTCCTTCTTCCTTTCTGAGCAGCCTGTACCCGCTGTTCAGTAATTACAAGGCTTTAAATTAAGCATTTCATGTGTGCCAGCACTGTGGGGCATTTCACGTGGAAAATCTCATCCACTCTAAGGACCTTAGGATGGGGGCCACCTGCCATTCTCATTTTGGAGGGAGGAGATAGAGGGCCCGGCAGTTGCAGCATTTGCCTGAGGCATTGCTTGCAAACATCAGAGTTCTGATTAGAAGCCAGTCTCCCCAGCCCCTTTGATCTCCCCACCACTCCCTGCCCTCCTGCTGAGGCCCAGGCACACTGCCCTGCCCACCTGCCCACCCAGAGGAGAGGCACTCACTGGTCCAGGTGGTCAGGCAGTAACGAGTGGTGTTTTGGCAGGATGTGGGCTGGAAACAATTCCCTCAATTCCCTGTCACAGAGCACGCATGGCATCTCAGTGCCTGGGCTGGGAGAGGCACAGCTGGTGGTCAGAGACCAAGCCCTGGTCCCTGCCCAGCCTCCCACATCACAACCTCAGACATAGGCTCTGCTTGTGGGAAAGCACCAGCTTACCAAGCCCTGCACCCTGTCCTCCACCCGCCCACCCGTGTGGACACTGGGCACCGGAAGTGCTCCATGGTGCACACTTAGGCTCAGATAAAGAAGTTGTCTCTGCTTTCTCCGGAGACGACCAGAAATCACCTGGGTTAGGAACCAAAGCTCTGAGCAGCCAGAGATCCAGGCTACCAGGCAACCCCCAGCACCCCTGGTACTCCTCAAAGCCCACCAGGCCAATGGGGGCAACTCTCTGCAGGACTGCGCAAAAGCAACAGCAAATCCAACGGTGCCTCTGGGTGAGTCAGGAAGACAAAGTGGGCAAGCAGCCCAGGGGCTGGGAATGGGGCGGAGGGCCCAGGCTGTGGCCCTGCGCTGGCTCAGGCTCAGGCTGTACCTTCTGTGGGGCCTCTGGCAAGTCCTGCCTTCTGTGCCCCAGCTTCCCCTCTGAGCAGCACGGGTGCCTGACTGCAGAGGCTGGTCCAGCTAGGCCAACCCAGGCTGTCAGGGTGGCCGCCAGCATCCCCAGGGACCCAGGGGGGACCCAGAGCAAGGGTCTGCGTCGGCTTACCTGAACACACCAGCCTCAGAGACAGCAGCCAAGACAGGTGGATCCTCGTGGCTAGGGCGGGGCAGATAGGCAGGTGGTGGCCCCGTCCAGAGCTCGGGCTGTCTGGCCTGGATCAGGCCATCTGGTCTTTATGGGGCCTTCTCCAGCTGTGGCTGGGGTGGGGCAGGTGTGTCCCTCACTGTCTCCTGACTCCATCCCAACATGTGACATCACCCGAGGTGTGGCTGGAGCAGTAAATACTTCCACGAGCGCACCCCGCTTCTAAGCTCCCCGGCTGCCTGGGCCTGGTGCCCTGGGCCCTAGAGAGCCACTCAGTGCCCCCTTCACCAGCTCCCTGCACACACGCCTCCCCACCACGGCACCAGGGGCCAGCAGTGCTGCTATCTGCTTCTCCCTAGGGTGCATCACCCTCAGCTCAGCCACCATCGCAAAGGCCACAGGCCAGGTGCCAGAATGGCAGCTGTGTGCGTCTCACAGCTCTGGAGCTGGGAAGTCCAAGATCGAGGTAGCAGCAGGGCTGGTCCCTCCTGGGGCCTCTGTCCTTGGCATGGGGAAGGCATTTTCTCCCTGCATCCTCACACGGTCACCCCTGTGCGTGTCTGTGTCCTCATCTCCTCTTCTAATAAAGACACCAGTCAGGTTAGGTTAAGGCCCCTGTATAAACCACCTCTCTAAAAGCCCTGCCCCCAGACACAGTCTCACTCTGAGATATTGGGGGTTGGAACTTCAACATAGGAATTAAGAGGAACACAATTCTGCCCCTAACACAGGGAGAGGGAGAAATGGGTCATTTTCCTGTGCTCAGGCCTGGGCATGACAGACGCAATCGCTGAGAGCCCCATGGGGGCAGGTATCCTTCTTCCTAAGATGGGACTGAAACTCACACCTGGAATCCATTCAGTCGGGAGACTGCTGGTCACATCTGGGCCCACAGGGCTCTGCTTCCATTAAACAAATAAATATTCACAATTACAAAATGCCAGAAACTTGTCCTTTCTTCCTGACTACAAGGATTCCAGGTGTGAGCTTTAGCCCCATTTTAAGGACAAGGAAACTGAAGGCCCAAGGTGGGAAGTGACTGGCAGGTGGGGGCTGGCCAGGTAAGGGCTGGCCATGCGAGGGCTGGCAGGTGGGGACTGGCCAGGTAAGGGCTGCCAGGTGAGGGCTGCAAGGAGAGGGCTACCAGGTGGGGGCTGCCAGGTGGGGGCTGCCCTCTGCAGAGTGGGACTCTTCTGGCCAGCCTGGGGGTCTTCCTGACAGGTGTGGAATGGGCTCCCCCTGGTGCTATGGGCTCGTGCATGGCTCTCCCTTTGCAGGGGAACAGCTGCCATCCTCCTGGAGGACCCCTATGATGGGGACCCCCACAGCCCTGTGATGCACATCTGTGGCCTCACCCCTCCCCAGCCTGCCATGGGCTGACACATTGGCCAGGATTCCCAGGAACAACCTGGAGAATTCCACAAGATATGGCAGCAACCTGCCCAGATGTTGGCCTAAGGCCAGGCACAGTGGATCCCTCCAAGTCCCAGGCTTTGTTCTTCTGTGCCCCAGCCACCCACACGGGACCAAGGGACAGGAGGGGCAGCTGTGCTCTGGGCAGGCCTTCCACACTGATCATCCTGAATCCTCGCAGCCACCTCAGGACAAGGACTGATCATGATCCCCACTTCCCAGACAGGGCAACTGAGGCTTCCTGGCCACCCTGTCTGCACTGTGTTCACCTCCCTCTGGGTGAGCAGAAAATGGAGCAGGAGTCAGACAGGGAATAGCACATCCGTAATAAGGAAGTCGGCAACACCCTGACTAGTCATTGACAGCCAGGCCCCAGGAAAGTTTGTTTGTTGTCTTTTTTGTTACTAAGGCTGGTCTCTCCAGGCGAGCTAAACAGTGGGTCAGATCTTTATTAGGGGTGTTACGCAGGAAGACGGCCCCCACAGATGTTCATGCTCCCATCCCAGGAACCTGCAGATATGTTAGCTCACACAGCAGAGGGGACCGTGCAGATGGGATTAAGTTGAAGATCTAGAGAAGGGGAGAGGGGAATGGGTTGCCCAGGTAGGTCTTCAATGTAATTATAGGGTTTTACGAGAGGGAGGCAGAAGCGTCAGAGGAAGCAAAGATGGTGAGGTAGGGACAGAGTAGAGACTGGAGTGACTCACTTTGAAGATGGGAAAAGAGGCCACAAGCCACGGAAGCTTCCAGAAGCTGATATAACAGACTACCACAGAATGGGTAATTTATAATGAACAGAAATTTATCTGGCTCATGGTCCTGGAGGACGGGAAGTCCATCGATCAAGGGTCCAGCTTCTGGCAAGAGCCTTACTGATGCATCGTCACATGACCGAAGGGCAAAGAGAGGGTGAGAGAGAGGGAAGGGGGACGAACTCATCCTTTTATCAGGAACCCACTCCCACGATAACTAACCCTTACTTCATTTGTGTTGCTATAAGGAATACCTGGGGGAGGCTGTGCTTCTATCTGGCGCCCAAACATCCCAAAGAGGGGACAAAAGAAATACTTAAGGCTGGGTAATTTATAAAGAAAAGGTTTATTTGGCTCATGGTTCTGGAGGCTGTACAAGAAGCGTGGTGCCAACGTCTGCATCTGGTGAGAGCTTCAGGCTGCCTCCACTCACGGTGGAAGGGAGAGAGGGGCCACCATGTGCAGAAATCCCATGGTGAGAGAGAAAGTGAGGAAGAGAGAGGAGAGATGCCAGGATCTTTTTAACAACCAGCTCTTGGGGGAATTTTCACAGGAGCCAACAGAGCAACAACTCATTCATTGCTTCAAGAACAGCATCAAGTCATTCATGAGGCATTCGCTCCCATGACCCAACACCTTCCATCAGATCCCCACCTCCAACACTGGAGATCAAATATTAACCTGAGGGTTGGAGGGTCAAATATCCAAACTATAGCACCGTGCTTGTGATAATGGCATTAATGCATTCATGAGGGCAGAGCCCTCGTGACCCAATTACCTCTTAAAGATCCCACCTCTCACCACTTTGCATTGGGGCTTAAGTTTCTAACACATGAAGCCACCACAGACAGTCCTCACCAGAATAATCGCCCGGTGGAGCCATAAGAGTGGACTGCCACCTCTGGGATGCCAGAACTGTGGAGCCACCAGTGTGCAGTGCAAGCCTGGGGTAGCTACAGGCATGAGACTCCACAAAGGAGCTGCAAAGTCATGGGGGCCAGGCCGCCCAAGGCTGCCCAATCCCCAGTGCAGTGTGCCCAGGAGGTGGTGTATGGAGTGAAAGATCATTCTAGAGTCTTAAGACTTAACTTCTGTCCTGCTGGATTTTAAACTTGCTTGGGTGCTATTACTCCTTTCTTCTTATCTATTTCTCCCTTTTGGAATGGGAATGTCTATTTTATGCCATCCCGTTGTATTTTGGAAACACTTAACTTGTTTTGATTTCACAGGCCCACAGCTAGAAAGGAACTTGCCTCAGCATAAATCATGCGTTGAGTCTCATTTATATCAAGTTAAATGAGACTTTGACTTTGAGTTGATGCTGAAGTAAGTTGAGACTTTGGAGACTGTTGGGATAGAATCAATGTATTTGACATTGTGAGAAGAACATGAAATGGGGGGTCAGAGCAGAGTGCTATGGTGTGAATGTGTCCCTCAAAGTTCATGTGTTGGAAACTTAATCCCCAATGCAACGTGTTAGGCAGTGGGGTCTATTTGGAGGTGTTCAGGTCATGAGATTTCCACCCTCATCAATGGACTAATGTCATTATCATGAGAGTGGGTTTGTTATAAAAGCAAATTCTGTCCTCTCCTGCTCCCTCCTGCTTTCTTGCCCTTCCACCTTCACCATAGGGCTGATGTACACAGGGAAGACCCTCACCAGTGCTGACACCTTGATATTGGACTTCCCAGTTCTAGAACTTTGAGAAATACATTTCCTTCTTTCTTTTTCTTGTTACAAATTTCCCAGTCTTTAGTATTCGGTTTTAGCAACACAAAATGAACAACAAGGATGGTGGGACTGTCGGTGGGGATGGCGATAATAGTAATGGTGGTGATGGTAATGGTGATAATGATGGTGATGGTGGTGGTGGTGGTGGTGATGATTGTGGTGGTGGTGATGATGATGGTGGTGATGGTAAAGTTGCTGGTGGCAGTAATGGTAGTGATGGTGCTGATTATGGTGATAGTGGTGGTGGTGGCAGTTATGATGATGGTGATGGTGATGATGGTGGTGGTGGTGATAGTGATGGTAGTGATGGTGTTGATGATGGTGGTAATGGTGGTGGTGGTGGTAGTTATGATGATGGTGGTGGTGGTGGCTATGATGACAGTGATATTGTGGTGGTGGTGATGGTGTTGATGGTGATGGTGCTGTTGGTAGTTATGATGATGGTGGTGGTGGTGGTGGTGGTGGTGGTGGTGGCGGTGGGGTCTATGATGATGGTGATATTGTGGTGGTGATAGTGGTGGTGGTGATGGTGTTGATGGTGTTCTTGGTGGTGGTGGTTATGATGAGGGTGATGGTGGTGGTGGTGGTGGCAGTGGTGGTGGTGATGTTGATGGTGATGGAAGGGGTAATGATGGTGCTGATGATGGTGTTATTGGTGGGGATAAGAGTGGTGGCAGTGGTTTTGCTAGCAGTATTGGTGGCAAAGGAGGTGGAGGAGAGTGTGTTGCAGTTTTTCCTGCCATGAGTCAGTAACAACTTGTGATTAAAGGCCCAACCTTCAGAATCCTACACTCTTGGGCTTGACTCTCAGCTCCAGCACTTATTCACTGCATGACCACGGCCACATGAGTCATCTGTTTGCCTCACTCACCTCACCAGTGGAGTGGGAATCACAGGACTCACATGAGGGGAATGCGGGGTTTGGTAACCACCACAATGTGCTGAGCCCGGGAATGACATGAATGACTTACCCAGAATCGCGAGTCTGCCAACCCCATCCCATACTTCCATCCCTGCTGGCTGTTTGATGTCTCCAGACTTTCACTATTTCTGTCCTGTTCTAGCTCTGTGACCTGTCATAACCCACCTGTTTGCCGCCTTTATACTCTTTCTTTTGCCCTTCTGCCTCAACTCAGGACACTCCTCCCAGCAACCTGCACCCCTTTTCCTCTTGTATGTCTTTCCCTGGAGACACCACTGTAGTTTGCAGAGCATCGCCTGCTCTTTGGCTGTGACTCCACGAAGTGGTTAGTGTCAGACAGCTTCCATTCATAATGCTCACCTTTCCCCGACTCTTTTTGAAGACTACTTATGCCCCTGTATGTCCCAAAGACTTGGCCGCTTATCTGCTCTCTTTGCCCTGAGGCTTTCCTTACCAAAACCTGCATCCCCACATCATGTATTAAGAAGAACACCCAAATTAGCCAAACATCCCTGCACCCCTTTGATTCCTTATCTCCTTCTCTCTACATCCAGTTGGTCTCTCAAGTTCTGCCCACCCAGAATCACCCCTGTATGCTCTGTTCCTGCTGCCTCATCTCAATGCAGGTTTTGCCCCAGCCAGTGATGCCACCTACTTCCATTGCACTGCACCACCATTTCCCCTGCTGCAGACGCTGACCCTCCAAGCCACACTCGCTCATGCCACTCTTGGCTCAAAGCCTTCCCTGGTGCTCCGTTTCCCACTAAAGAAGGTCAAACTCTAGTCATGCTGCATGCTTTGAGGTCATCATCCCTTTGCTCTGTGACTAGAGATGAAAACCCAAATCCAGAGTACTGGTTCTAATCCCAGCTCTGCCACTTGCTAGCTGTGTGACCTTGGGAAAGCTATTTAACTTTCCTGTGCCTCAACGTCCTTATCTGTAATTTGGGCCTCATAATAGCACCTACCTCATAAGGTATGGGGGAGGATCAGGCAGGTTTAATACACACAAATCCTTTAAAGTTGTACCTGGTGCCTGGCACGCACTAGGTAAGTGTTTACCATTTTCATCATCAGAACTCAAGCTCTCTGTCTGGCTCAGGTTTATTTTGAGGATGTCAAGGGCCACATTCTCACTGACCCCCTTGGTGGTGGGAAGGTGAGGGTGGGTTGTCGTCCTGGACCTCCCCTTTTCCAGGCTGGGCCAGCAGCTGCTCCATGTTCCCAGCACTTGGCTCAGATCATGGCGTTGCAGCATCATGGTCTGGGCAGGTTTCTGCCTCCTCCCCTGGACCACAGGCTCTGGACCAGCCCATCCAAGGCTCTCAGGCCCCACACATGCACCCTATGGGTGAGTGCTTTCAGCCTGATGCACTCGAGTCTTCCAACAGCATGGCCAAGCAGCGTCAGAGTTTTCGTGGTGGTGATGGCAATGCACAGCCTTGGCCCCTGAGTCACCCCAGCGGCTGGTGAGTCACAGCCTCTCCACAGGGCCAGCCGGGCCTTGAGCTCAGTAGCCCTGGCTGCACCCCACCTTATTTCTCAGGCTCCCAGCCATGCACCTGGCTGTGAGCACACACTCAGGGGACTCTGGACCCTGGCGATGCCATAGAAGAGTCAGGCCAGGCAGTGGGGCCGTTGACACAGGCAGTAGGATCTGTCGACACAGGCAGTAGGATCTGTCCCTTTCCCTGTGGCTGAGGGGGTGGCTGGGGGTGGAGAGTGAGAGGCAGCCATGAGACGACTGCCCAAGGGCCTTGAAGCCGCAGCAGCACACCCCATGCCTCACCTTCTCCTGTATAGTTAGGAAGCTTTTCTCTGTCTCCCTCCTGGGAGCCACCATCCCCCAGGTTCCCCTCTACTCCCAGTCGCCCATCCAGACACCCCTGAGCTTCCTAGAGCTCTAACCATCTTCTCCACAGTCCGGTCCCATTGCCTAGAAGTGGAAGGGCATGCAGAGGCTGAAAAGCAGAATGATGGGGCACCAGCCAGTGCTCCAGCCCCGGCACAGGCACTCACTGTCTATGTGCTTTCTCTGCCTCTGTTTCCTCATCTGCAAAACGACAGCGTCTCTATTTTGATGCTCGTTGTGAGGAACAATGAGATATTTATAAAGCCCTTAGAACAAAGCCTGGCTCAGTCAGTGCTAAAGATGTGTTAATTACTATGATATGATTGTACCTTAAGTCCTCCTATAGACGTTCCTCTCTTTGCCTTCCCTGCCTGCCTGCTCTGTCTCTTCTCTCCTCACCTCTCCTTCCCTTGCTTCTCACTCTCCCTGCATCCCCTGCTAAGCCCCTCCCCTTCCTGTCACCCCCAGTCCTTTGTCGCTTCCCTCCACCATCTTGGCCTCCAACTCTCCCTCCCAAGATGTGTCCCAGGATCATTCCCTCCAGGGTGTTGCCCAACCACCTTCAACCAAAGCAGCTATAATTTTCTCCTGCTCCAAGCCGCATGCCCTCGGCACCTCGCCATGGACCCGACTGTCAGCCAAGACCCTCTGGTGCCATAGCCCCACAGGCTACAGGGGATGTGCCAGCCCTGAATCCACCTCATGACCCACCTGTCCCCTCCCCACCCCTGCTGCCTCTGCCCAGGCTCAGGCCCCTCCATCTCTGTTTGGACCAGGTCCCAGTCTACCCCTGGTCTCCTTGCCTCCCCCACCCACTCCCCTCCCATCCCAGGCTGCAGGGCACCTCTGGCCACTTGGCTGCCATGCTCAGCTGCAAAGGCCCTTCCCATCAGTCATGAGCACCAGATGCCGTTGTCTTCAGTCACACATCCGGGGCCCTCAAGGACCCGGCTTCTCTCTGTCTTGGTGCATGTTTTGAATGCGTTGTTGTTGCTGCCCCAGTTTGTGTTTTTCGCCACTTAAAAGTGAAGCATAACACCTGAGCAGATGGTGCCTGCAACGCCCTTACCTCAAGTGTGTAGTTCCCTGAATTCTTGCACAGGAATATGTGAGGTCAGCCGAGAGAAAGGACAAGAGAGAGAGAGACCCAAGTTCAGGCAAGTAAGTTTATTGAACCTGCCGGCTGCTCCATTACAGACAGACGAGGCAGCCCTGAGCTTATGATATGGGGGAGAGAGACCCTGGGGTGTTTGTTGGTTAACTCTGCCACATATCACCTTGTGACGTTTATGCTACCAGAGGGTGTAGGTAAAGTTTATGCTTCCCACGACCTCCCCCTGTGCGGTCCCAATGGTTTGTAATTGGGATTTGCTTTATAGCAGCAAGGTCTGATAGGTAAAGTCTGCTGGCTTCACCGTGGCGTCTAGATAAGGGCTTAGAAATGTAGAGGCTTGGGGCAGCACAGAGAGGAGTTGCAGAGTGGGGAGGGGCAGGCAGCACCAAGAAGCTGCTTGGGGCAGTTTGTCCCTAACAGTATACACCTATGCGACCACTCCTAGGTTCCCTTGTGCCACCCCCACCTGGAGTAACCACCGTTCTGACTTCCGTGGCTAGCTGATGGTCTTTTCTGCTTCTGACTTTTATATCAGTGGAATCACACAGGGTGCCCTCTGTCACATGCTCAGCGTCCTCTCTGCAGGGTGCATCCACGCTGACGTGTGTGTCGGTACCGTGTTCTTTTTCTGTTGCCGAGTAGCATTCCATTTGATGAATATCCACAACTTATTATCTTGTCTTCTGTCAACGGACAGTTGTGTCATTTCCAGATTGGGGATGAACACACTTACAAAAGTCTCTTTGTGGACACACGTTTTCACTTCCCCTGGCTGTGTACCTAGGGGCAGAATTGCTGGACATGGAAGGCACCTGTTGAGCTTGGGTTGATGTGGCCACACCGTCCCTAAAGCGGCCCTACTGTGCTGCTCTCCCCACAGCAAAGCAGAGTGCTCCAGCTGCTCTATGACACTCTATGACGCTTGGGAGCGGCAGCTGGCAGGGGAACTGTGAGGGCTTCCTTCGCCACTCACTGGATGGGCCCTGGGCCCGTGCCAGGTGCAGAGGCAGAGAGACAGGGTTGCCAGACTTAGCAAAAGTGAAGAGACACCGGACACCCCATTAATTTTGAATTTTTAAAATATTGCATGAGACATGCTTGTACTAATAATTATTTGTTGTTCATCTGAAATTCAACTTTGCCTGGGCACCCCGTCTGATGGGGCAGGGTTCTGAGAGGCCATCGGGGACCCCCTTCCTTACACCCTCACAGGAGAGGGCTCGAAAGCCCCTTAATGGGCAGGTCAGACTCTAACACAGGCAGAGAGAGCCCTGGGACTCTGTGGGACTCTGGCTTTGCGTCTGGCGCACCCACCACCCCCACAGGCTTCTCACTTGGGCCAGTCCCCCATTGCCCCTCTCAGCCTGAGCCTCCTTTGCCGCAGGCCCAGGTCCAGGGGCCCAGGGGTTTGCTTTTCCTCTGGGGGTCTGCACTGGCCTCCCTGCGCACGGCCACGTCACACTCCTCCGTTAGTGCCAAGGCCACAGGATGACTTCAGGCCTTTGAAAGAGTAGAACAGACACAGGCAAGGCTGTCGGAACAGACAGGGCCTCCTGGGGGACTTTAATGAAGGAAGGCTCATAATCTGATTTATGTTTTACAGTCACATGGGCAATAAATCTGTAGTTTGGGGGAAAAAAATAGAGGGCTGTGTTTCTTTCGTTTTCATTGACCCATATCCCTGATCCAGGAGCCCCCAGAGGAGGAAATCCCACCCCTCATTCCAGGTCAAGAGACCCTTCCTGAGAGCAGGTGTCGCCCTGAGGCCCTGAGGAGGAAGTCCCTACCTGGAAGGTGCCACAGGTGAAAAACACCACCTGTGACCTCTGACCAGGGTCCGTGGATGGTGCTAGGCCTCTGCCCTGCCTGCACCTTCACCCCATGTGGGCAGCAGGCTGCTGCCAGGGAGGAGGCCTGACCCAGGAGGCCAGAGATGGGAACTTGTGGGGTGCCACCTGCAAAACTAGGGAAGCTGTGGGCCTCCAAGAGCTCTGGGGACCATCTCAGAAAGAAGTCACATCCAGAGAGCTCTGGAACATTCCAGAATCCAGCCAGGGTGCTCCTTTGAATTTTTTGGTCTGGGTCTTCCAAGGAGCAGCGAGTAGGCTGCAGGGCAGCTAAGAGGGGCCATGTTTCTGGTGGAATGGGGACCACCGCTCCCCACTGGCAGGTGGAGTGGGGAGAGGGCAGGACTACAGGGGACAGGGCAGTGCCCCACATTGGGGACAGGCTGTGGGAGGGGCAGCAGGGGCCCTGGCCTGCAGGCAGTGGTTTCCGTCCTTCCCATCTCAGGTGACTTAATGCTTCAAATAGTGGAATAAAGGCACACACCTCTTCCCAGGCACTCGCCAGGGCAGCTGCCGCCAGCGGTCAGGCGTACTGACTTCTTATCCTTTCCATGTTCCTTTATGGGAATGCAATCACATAAGGGTAAGGAGTCTAATTTATTTTCAATTTTGCTCCAAATTTCACACATTATGTACATGGGTCACTTAATGCACATCTTGGAGAACTTATTTTAAAATTGCTGACCATTGGGCTGGCTGATGATAATTTATTTAACTAGTCTCCTACCGATGGACGTTTTGGTGGTTTTCTGTCTTTTGCCCTTTCCAACAACACTGCAACCAATAAGTCAATTTTCCATAATTCACGTGTGAGAGTAAGTCTGGGAGATGTTCTGGGGCATGCCTGCTGGTTCAATGAATCTACAAAAACAATTCTTAGAACTAGTAAGTTTAGCAGTGTCACAAGACTAACACACAAAACTCAATGATGTTTTATATACTAACAATGAATAAGAGGAAATAGAAATGAAAGGCATAATACTTTTGGCAGTTACTCCAAAGGAAATAAAAAAAGAACATGTACAGCATCTGTATGCTGAAAATTATAAAATGCTATTGAAAATTATAAAATGCTCTTGAAATAAGTAAAAAAAAAAAAAAAAAAACCTAAATCGATGGAGATATAGGCTGTCAGTGGATTGGAAGACTCAACATAGGAAAGGTGTCAGTTCTCTCCAACTTGACATACTTTTAATGCAATCCCTATCAAAAGCCCAGGAAAAGCTGTTCTTCGTATAGATGAGATTATTCTAAAATGTATATGAAAAGGCAAAGGAACTAGAATAGCTAAAATAACTTTTAAAAAATGGAAGGAATTGTTCTATCTAGTTTCAAGACTTACTATATAGCTACTGTAATGAAGACTGTGGTCCTGGCAGAGAAACAGACCCATGGATGGAACAGAACAGCGAGCCTAGAAACAGCCCCTCACAGTGCAGCCGGTGGATACTTGGCAGAGGTAAAAAGCAATTTAATGGAGGAAGGAGAGTCATATTAACAAGTGCTGCCAGTGGACACCTGGCAGAGGTAAAAAGCAATTTAATGGAGGAAGGAGAGTCATATTAACAAGTACAGCCGGTGGATACCTGGCAGAGGTAAAAAGCAATTTAATAGAGGAAGGAGAGTCATATTAACAAGTACAGCTGGTGGATACCTGGCAGAGGTAAAAAGCAATTTAATGGAGGAAGGAGAGTCATATTAACAGCTGTACTGAAACAATCGGATATCCATAGGTAACCTCGACCTAAACTACTTATAGAAAAATGAACTCAAAATAGCTTCTAGATTTAAATGGGAAATGCTGAACTATTGAAATATTTGCAAACCACATATCTGGCAAAGAGCTAATACCTAGAATGCAGCTCTGTCTTAATCTGTTTTCTGTTGTTTATAACAGAATACCTGAAACTGGGTAATTTATAAAGAAAAAGAATTCCTGTCCAGGTGCAGTGGCTCATGCCTGTAATCCCAGCAATTTGGGAGGCCGAGGCGGGTGGATCACCTGAGGTCAGGAGTTCGAGACCAGCCTGGCCAACATGGAGAAACCCCGTCTCTACTAAAAATACACAAATTAGCCGGGTGTGGTGGTGCACACCTGTAGTCCCAGCTACTCGGGAGGCTGAGGCAGGAGAATCACTTGAACCCGGGAGGCGGAGGTTGCAGTGAGCCGAGATCGTGCCATTGCACTCCAGCCTGCGCAACAAGAGCGAAACTCCATCTCAAAAAAAAAAAAAAAAGAATTCCTTTCTTAAGTTATGGAGGCTTCGATGTCTAAGGGTAAGGGGCCGCATCTGGTGAGGGCCTTCTGGCTGGTGGGGACTCTCTATAGGGTCCCAAAGGAGTGCAGGGCATCCCAGGGAGGGCGAGGGGGCTGAGTGTGCTTCTGTGCTAGTTCAATTTTCTCTTCTTATAAAGCCACCAGTCCCATTCCATGATAACTCACTAATTCATTAACCCATTAATCTAGTAATCCATTAACCCATGAATGGGTTAATCCATTCAAGAGAGCCTAGCACTTGTGATCCAATCACCTCTTAAAGGCCCCCTGCTCTGTACTGCCTCAATGGAGATTACATGAGTTTTGGAGGGGACAAACATTGAAACCATAGCGAGCTCTATATTCTAGATACTAGCTCTTATATATACTCTCTAAACCCAAGAGAAAAAAAAAATCTCAATTCAATTAGAAAATTGTCAGAAAAAGAAACATGAAAAACTCTTCACTGAAGAGGAAATACAGAGAACAAGCCAATGAAGAGATGTCAACAGAATTAGCCATTAGGGAAAAAGGCAAATCAAAACTGCAATAAGATCCTACTACACACCTATCAGAATGGCTAAAATAAAATAGCGACCTCACCAAATGCTGGTGAAGAAGTGGAGAGGCTGGATGGCTCATTCGTCGCTGGTGGGAATGTGAAACGGTACAACTACTCTGGAAAACAGCTTGGCATTTTCTTTAAAAACAAAGTACACGAGCCAGGCGTGGTGGTTCACGCCTGTAATCCCAGCTCCTATTTAAGATAGAGTTGCTCTGGTTCACGCACCTCTGACATAGGAAGTTGCAAAGACTGTCCAGAGAGATCCCAGTTCCCCCAGTGGTTACATCTTCCATTCTATAGTAAAATGTGACAATCAGGAAATCGACATGATACAATGTGCTCGGAGTTCCAGGAACTCCACGCCTGTGTCATTCCTGCAGCCATCACCCCATTCAATATGCAGAGCCCTTCCACCACTGCAGACACCCTACCTTGTGCTACACCTTTGTGGACATGGCTGCCCTCCTCGCACACCACTAACTCTTGGCAACTTCTCAACTGTCCTCCATCACTACAGTTTTGTCATGTTGGGAAGGTTACTTACATGGAGCCATAGTTTGTGGCATTTGAGATGGAGATTTTATGTCCTTGGGAGCTTGACCTTTTAACCATATGGCAGTACTTCCTTTTGGTCTCCACCTTCGGGGAAGAGGAATTTTAGGATTCATGTCATAATTAGCTCTAAAAATCATATTAAACAGTTAAAAGCCTTTGCAAGCTCAAAGTTAACTACTCAAGACTCCTTCTGGGAAGAGAACTGGATACTGCCTTGTGCTGTAGCTCAGTAGCCAAGGCTTTGCACTTTCATAGTGGCGGTTGGCGTTCAATTCCCCCATAAGAAATAAGTCATTTCTGGTTTGATATCTTGTCTATTCTCTTCTCCTCTGCAGAACGTCTTAAATTTTCCTTTCTCTAAGCACCTGGGTGGTTACCTTTGGTAAGTTCAAAAGCCAGAAATATCGGCCTTTTGGCATAAGAAATTCTAAAAGTGAGAGGTGACAGTGTGCTGGCAGTCCTCACAGCCCTCGCTCGCTCTTGGCGCCTCCTCTGCCTGGGCTCCCACTTTGGCGGCACTTGAGGAGCCCTTCAGCCCACCACTGCACTGTGGGAGCCCCCTTCTGGGCTGGCCAAGGCCGAAGCTGCCTCCCTCAGCTTGCAGGGAGGTGTAGAGGGAGAGGCACGAGCGGGAACCGGTGCTGTGCCGCGCTTGCAGGCCAGCTGGAGTTCCGGGTGGGCGTGGGCTTGGCAGCCCCGCACTCGGAGCAGACGGCCGGCCCTGCCGGCCCTGGGCAGTGAGGGACTTGGCACCCGGGCCAGCGGCTGCGGAGGGTGTACTGGGTCCCCCAGCAGTGCCAGCCCACCGGCGCTGCGCTCGATTTCTCCCCGGGCCTTAGCTGCCTTCCCGCAGGGCAAGCCTCGGGACCTGCAGCCTGCCATGCCTGAGCCTTCCCCCGCCTCCGTGGGCTCCTGTGCAGCCCGAGCCTCCCCGACGACTGCCACCCCCTGCTCCACGGCGCCCAGTCCCATCGACCGCCCAAAGGCTGAGGAGTGCAAGCGCACAGTGCAGGACTGGCAAGCAGCTGCACCTGCAGCCCCGGTGCGGGATCCACTGGGTGAAGCCAGCTGGGCTCTTGAGTCTGGTGGGGCCTTGGAGAACCTTTATGTCTAGCTCAGGGATTGTAAATACACCAATCGGCACTCTGTATCTAGCTCAAGGTTTGTAACACACCAATCAGCACCCTGTGTTTAGCTCAAGGTTTGTGAATGCACCAATCGACGCTCTGTATCTAGCTGCTCTGGTGGGGCCTTGGAGAGCCTTTATGTCTAGCTCAGGGATTGTAAATACACCAATCGGCACTCTGTATCTGGCTCAAGGTTTGTAAACACACCAATCAGCACCCTGTGTTTAGCTCAAGGTTTGTGAGTGCACCAATCGACGCTCTGTATCTAGCTGCTCTGGTGGGGCCTTGGAGAACCTGTGTGTCCAAACTCTGTATCTAACTGATCTGATGGGGAAGTGGAGAACCTTTGTATCTAGCTCAGGGATTGTAAATGAACCAATCAGCGCCCTGTCAAAACAGGCCACTGGGCTCTACCAATCAGCAGGATGTGGGTGGGGCCAGATAAGGGACTAAAAGCAGGCTGCCCGAGCCAGCAGTGGCAACCCGCTGGGGTCCCCTTCCACACTGTGGAAGCTTTGTTTTTTTGTTCTTTGCAATAAATCTTGGTATTGCTCACTCTTTGGGTCCACACTGCTTTTATGAGCTGTAATACTCACTGCGAAGATCTGCAGCTTCACTCCTAAAGCCAGCCAGACCATGAGCCCACCAGGAGGAACGAACAACTCCAGACGCGCTGCCTTAAGAGCTGTAACACTCACCGCGAAGGTCTGCAGCTTCACTCCTGAGCCAGCGAGACCACGAACCCACCAGAAGGAAGAAACTCCAAACACATCCGAACATCAGAAGGAACAAACTCCAGATGCGCCACCTTAAGAGCTGTAACACTCACTGCGAGGGTCTGCGGCTTCATTCTTGAAGTCAGTGAGACCAAGAACCCACCAATTCCGGACACGAAAGGACTTTCATATTAAAGAGTGCTATGGTTAAAATCAGTTTAATTAAAAGTGGATATTCAAGCTCTAACAGCCTGGACTCCCTGGGAAAAACAGGAGGCACCAGAGAACCCTTTGCTGGCCCTGTTCTTCCAAGTGCTCCACCCTAAAGCTGGTAATCCAATTAAAAAACTTAAAAACTGGCAAATGAAAAATCTTATAACCCCTGTGGTGATCTGCTTCTGTCTTTCTGTGTAGCTACATATGTGTTGTGTGTAATGTTTATATTTTTAAAAACTAATTAATTGGCTTAAACAAAAATAAGCACTTATATCAAATATTTTGAAACCAAAATAAAAACTGTAATGTCTTTTAGTTCATGTAACTTTAGAAATCTTTGGGAAATAAAAACAGCTTTAATAATTGTTGATAAAACCATTTAGTCTAAAGTATGCAGGTCAGATATTAAGTTGGCTAAATGCTTTGAGGTTGTAAACTGCTTCTTTAACTTTTAAAATTTGTTCAATTTACTTACCTTAAAGCCATTAGATTCTAGATAAGGCCTGGGGGGACATGTAGAATTAGCCATGCTCCCTAGCTGTACAAAGATTATAAAGAAAGAAATGTTATATGAGAAAGGATCTTGTATGGTAAATTCTTGTCCTAAAGTAAAATAACTGGTTGTTTAAAAGGAGGGATGTTTACAGCAAGTCAGAAAGTCGAAAAATGCCTCGTGGTCTGTGTAAGTCGTGAAAGGATTTGTGAAAGGGAATTTGTGCGAGAAATGTTCTACAATTCAAAGGTGGTTGGGCTTCTTAAATGCTTCGTAAAATGCCACCATGACGCTTACCGTACAATTTGCCTGCTTCAGTAGGATAAGGCCTGGGGACATGTGGAGTTAGTCACGTCCCTAGCTATGCTGGAGAGTCAGCCCTTATCTGTACTTCTGCCTGGTATGTCCTAGGCTAGGCTTCAAATCTAGTAGACAATTAAAATTGCTCACTAACCAGCGTTTTCACCAAAAGTAAGTGTCGCTAAAAGTTAACATTGTAACACGTAATTGAGACTATTGAAAAAAACAGCTTTACATGTAAGGTGTGTAAGGAAAGTAGAATGTACTTTTGGTACAAGGTTATAAGAAGGCATGGGAATGTGAATTTTTTTGCTTAAAGCGATAAAGAATTGTAAGTTAGTAGAATAAAGGTAAAGGTTTGAACAGTCGTGGAAAATTTGTAAAAACTTAATTGTAAAAGAGATTTTGTGTGTGTACACTGGCTAAATTAAAGGGATATTATTCCGTTTTTATATAAATTAAACATTGGAATAAAAGCACAACAGGTTTTTCTTAGAGCAAAAAAACTGCTTATAATCTGCTCTTTAACAAAAATTTGTAAAAGGTTATAAAAGGTTTATGAGAATCTTACCTTATGGTCAAACTGATTAAGATTGGACATATTTTTATAAATAAAACCTTATTTATAAGGTTTTATTAAGAATTGGGTTTGGCATCAATAGTGCACTAATGCAACAGTGACATTTGGCTTATTTTGGTACAAAAATCCTACAGGAAGCCCTGTCCTGTATGGTTTTATCTGGGCAGTATTTGTATAAATGTGTTATTGGTATATATTCCAAAATTATGGGCAACTCCTATAATCCAGATATGACAGTGTACATTAGCAGTAATAATTATAATCGTTACCTAAAATCATTGTATACCATAGTGGTAACAAATTTCCTTGTCAATTGTTTATTTGACTGTGGCTGCCCTAAAACATTTTGTTGGCCACAGACAATTGTTACCTTGTTTTAGTCCTCTTTAAAAGGTGGTTTAAAATCAATTATAGAACTCTAACAGGCTTTTGTTGTTGTTGTTGTTGTTGTTGTTTGTTTGTTTTTCTGAGACAGAATCTTACTCTATTGCCCAGGCTGGAGTACAGTGGCATGATCTCAGCTCACCGCAACCTCTGCCTCCCAGGTTCAAGCAATTCTCCTGCCTCAGCCTCCTGAGTATCTGGGATTAGAGGCATGCACCACCACGCCTCACTAATTTTTTTTTTTTGTATTTTTTGTACAGATAGAGTTTCACCATGTTGGACAGTCTGGTCTTGAACTCTTGACCTCAAGTGATCCCCCTGCCTCAGCCTCCCAGAGTGCTGGGATTACAGGTGTGAGCCACCATGCCTGGCCTAACAGGCATTCTTAAATGTAGGTTTTCTAATAACTTTGGAAATTGTAACATCAGAATAGAGGAAAAACTTGCAGGACTCTCATGGAGAGCTAAAATGTTCATAAATATCAAGCAAAACAGGAGTTAACTAAATTCACTAAACCAATAAAAAAACGGAAGTAATCTTTTAAACTTTGCTTAAAACATTGCTGATCCTTTGTTTTGTTTTTCAAAGTCAAGGAAACTTTTCTTTTGAGCTATTTACAGCTTTTAACAGTTAAGTATGTATCCATCTATAAACAAAATGTGGAGCATATTTGTTTCTCTCTACCTAATTTCTCCAGAATTTGTAAACTAGTTGTGAGTATTCTTAACTTATGGCAATATAGTTATTTGCATAGGTGCAATAAGAATCTGTTTTCTTTTGTAACAGGACACAATGGGAGAAATTGGTGATTTTTGTCAAGGCTTTGACTGGAATAGTGTGTTTTCCTTTAGGGAATTAAACTTGACTTACAGAGCCAATAAAATCTCTTTAGGGAACTGACCTTATACCTTTCCAAAACAGTCCCTGTGCAGGGTTTCTAACCTGTGGTGAGTAAAGAATGTCACTTTCTGACAGGTCCAGGAGCCCCAGGTTATCTTGGGACATCAAGAGGAAAAAAAATTTACCTAACTCATAGATATCCAAAGGTACAAACCCATGGCTGGGCTTGGCTTTAAAAAAGTCTTATCTGAGATTCCTTATGAAACAGAGTTCCATCAAAGCCAATTTAAAAACAGCTTATGTGAAAAATAATTATTCTTGCTGCACTTTATACAAATAATCAGGACAAATATAATAAAGCAAATCAGTCTTACCATAATTTGTCTTTAGTAAAAATGGAAAACTGGAGAGAGAAATATTATGTTTCAAGAACTGTGGTGCACTTGTTGTTAAATTCTAGTCTTATCTGTTGTTTTTAAGTTTGTTTCTGCAATTTAGGCTAACCCTGCTTATTCCTGTGAATCAACCAGTGATCTCTGACTGCTGCTCAGAAGGAACAAGAGGTATTGGGGAACCTGCCCCGATATTCACATAGGTTCTTTTCTATTTTCCCTAAGCATCAGCCAGCTTGAGAAATAAAGGGACAGAGTACAAAAGAGAGAAATTTTAAAGCTGGGCATCCGGGGGAGACATCACATATCGGTAGGTTCCGTGATGCCCCACAAGCCGCAAAAACCAGCAAGTTTTTATTAGGGATTTTCAAAAGGGGAGGGAGTGCGTGAATAGGTGTGGGTCACAGACATCAAGTACTTTACAAGGTAATAGAATATCACAAGGCAAATGGAGGCAGGGCGAGACCACAGGACCACAGGACCGAGGCAAAATTAAAATTGCTAATGAAGTTTCGGGCACCATTGTCATTGATAACATCTTATCAGGAGACAGGGTTTTGAGAGCAACCGGTCTGACCAAAATTATTAGGTGGGAATTTCCTCTTCCAAATAAGCCTGGGAGTGCTATGGGAGACTGGAGTCTATTTCATCTCTGCAGTTTCAACCATAAGAGACAGGCACACCTGGGGGGGCCGTTCATAGGCCTATACCTCCGGGCGCGTATTCTTTTTCTCAGGGATGTTCCTTGCTGAGAAAAAGAATTCAGCGATATTTCTCCCATTTGCTTTTGAAAGAAGAGAAATATGGCTCTGTTCTGCCCAGCTCACCAGCAGTCAGAGTTTAGGGTTATCTCTCTTATTCCCTGAACAATTGCTGTTATCCTGTTCTTTTTTCAAGATGCCCACATTTCATATTGCTCAAACACACATGCTGTACAATTTGTGCAGTTAATGCAATTATTACAGGGTCCTGAGGCGACATACATCCTCCTCAGCTGACAGGATTGAGAGATTAAAGTAGACAGGCATAGGAAATCACTAGGGTATTGATTGGGGAAGTGATAAGTGTCCATGAAATCTTTACAATTTATGTTTAGAGATTGCAGTAAAGGCAGGCATAAGAAATTATAAAAGTATTAATTTTATAAAAACTAATAAATGTCCATGAAATCTTCACAATCCACGTTCTTCTGCCATGGCTTCAGCCAGTCCCTCCATTTTGGGTCCCTGACTTCCCACAACAAAGAGGGATGGGCAGTGTAAAAATCTGAATTGGTATTCTAATTCTGGGCACATGACAATCAGCTAACAACCCCATACCAGCTTAGTTCCAACAGTTGCCCAGTTCATGAAAAGCCTTCTAATTATGTTTACTTGGAATAACTGTACTTATTTTGCTTTACTCTTGGGGAATATATTGCTGTTATACTCTTTGTATAGAAATACAGGACAAGCTTACTGAATGTTTTCTTAAATTAAACACATATTAATCTTCCAGATATCACCTTTCGTCAAAACTCAAGAGTTATTAATGGACTTACCACACTGATGCTTTCTGACTGAGCTCCTCTCTACCCTGATTGCAAGAGACCTTCATAGTTAGAGAGGAATATCACCCCTATTCAGCCTGAAGAAGTTACAGAAGATGGATCTCCATCCCTCTGCAACCTTTAGGAATAAGTGTTCTCTTATAAAAGGAAGGGGGGAAATATCAGAGGCATGTGAACCAGAGCAACTCCATCTTAAACAGGAACTGGGTCAAATGAGGCTAAAGCCTACTGGGCTGCATTCCCAGATGTTTAAGGCATACTAAGTCACAGGATGAGATAGGAGGTCAGCACAAAATACAGGTCACAAAGACTTTGCTGATAAAACAGTTTGCAGTAAAGGAGCCAGCCAAAACCCACCAAAACCAAAATGGCCATGAGAGTGACCTCTGGTCATCCTCACTGCTACACTCCCATCAGTGCCATAACAGTTTATAAATGCCATGGCAATGTCAGGAAGTTACCCCATACAGTTTGAAAAGAGGAGGCACGAATAATCCACCCCCTTGTTTAGCATATCAGGAAATAACCATGAAAATGGGCAGCCAGCAGCCCTCAGGGTGGCTCTATGGAGTAGCCATTCTTTTATTCCTTTACTTTCTTTTTTTTTTTTTTTTTTTTTTTTTTTGAGGTGGAGTCTTGCTCTGTCACCCAGACTGGGGTGCAGTGGCGCGATCTCGGCTCACTGCAAGCTCTGCCTCCCGGGTTCACACCATTCTCCTGCCTCAGCCTCCCGAGTAGCTGGGACTACAGGCACCTGCCACCATGCCTGGCTAATTTTTTGTATTTTTAGTAGATATGGGATTTCACCGTGTTAGCCAGGATGGTCTTGATCTCCTGACCGCGTGATCCACCTGCCTTGGCCTCCCAAAGTGCTGGGATTACAGGTGTGAGCCACCGCGCCCAGCCTCCTTTACTTTCTTAATCAACTTGCTTTCACTTTGCACTGTGGACTCATCCCAAATTCTTTCTTGCTCTAGATCTAAGAACCCTCTCGGGATCTGGACTGGGGCCCCTTTTCTGTAACACCTGAGATTGCACAGAAATCGTCAAATCAGGTTTAGCCTAAAGCCACGTCTTTACATATTTTAAGTTCGGCCTAAAGGTTTTTCTGTACATCATGAACTGTAACAGGTGGAGGTGTAAACAGACCATAGCCTACACTTGTGCCAGTCACTGAGTTTTGGCCAACCAAATGTAGCCAACTGTTCAAACCATGTGCAAATAAGGCAAGCACCAAGCTGTAACCCTCCAGCTGTTTCTGTGTCTCACTTCCATTTTCTGTAAGTCACTTTCTTTTTTCTGTCCATAAATCTTCCACCCCGTGGCTGCACTGGAGTCTCTGAGCCTACTCTGACTGGAAGCTTGCTGGATTCTCAAATTGTTCATTGCTCAATTAAATTTTATTTGGCTGAAGTTTTTATTTTGTCAATATTTCAAAGTAAAATGTTTCTCTAAAATCAGAGCTATTTGTAGAAATACAAATAAAAATGGAAAACTTTTTTCTTCTGTCAGTTTTTGTTAGCTTTTTATTAATAATTTATTCAATTTAGCTAAATTTCCAATTTTGGGGCATACAGTTGTAAAATTTTCTTATGTTTTAAATCTCCATTGGTCTTTATTTTTTTCCATTGCCAATACTAGTTATTTTAAATGTTTTTCTCTTTACTAGCGATAAAAGAAAAACTTCAGGCTGGGCACGGTGGCACACGCCTGTAATCTCAGCACTTTGGGAGGCCAAGGTGGGTGGATCACGAGGTCGAGAGATTGAGACCATCCTGGCCAACATGGTGAAACTCCGTCTCTGCTAAAAATACAAAAACTAGCCAGGCATTGTGGTCCCAGCTACTTGGGAGGCTGAGGCAGGAGAATCACTTGAACCTGGGAGGTGGAGGTTGCAGTGAGCTGAGATGGTGCTGCTGCACTCCAGCCTGCCAACAGAGCAAGACTCCGTCTGAAAAAAAAAAAAAGAAAAACTTCAGCCAAATTAAATATAAAGGAGTTTAATTGAGCAATGAATGGTTTGAAAATTGGGCAGCCCCCAGAATCACAGCAGATTCACAGAGACCCCAGTGCAGCCACGTGGTGGAAGAAGATTTATAGACAAAAAAAGGAAATGACATATAGAAATTGACAGTGAGGTACAGTACAGCTGGATGGGTTACAGGCTGGCATTGGCCTGATTTGAACACAGTTTGAACACTTGGCAGTCAGAGTGGTTGAAGTATGGCCACTGGGATTGACCAAGATTCAGTTATTGTTATAGGTGAATACTCCTAAGTTAGGTTTCCAATTTTGTTTGACTATTAAGCTAGGTTACAATCACCCACAAGAACTCAGATATAGAAGTACAGAGTCCTTCTCAGGTCATATTTAGTTTGCTTTAACATTAGTCTCACCAGAGTTATCCACGGTACTAGCTTTTCCAAAGAAATAACTAATTTATTGATCTTATCTAATGCATACATAGTTTCTATATCATTGTTGGATATAAAATGCTCCAGGAATAAATGCACAGTGCCTCAAAGTAAAAGCAGCACTCTGGCAAAAGTTTAATCCTCTTAGCAAGGCAATTTACTTCTGCAGAAGGGCGTCACTCGTGTCAATCAAGATGGCAAGTGCACACAGAACAAAGGAGACCAGGGGGTTTATCCTGAACGTGGCCCCTATCTCTGTGTCACTCCCCCATTGGCTGGGGTTGGACTGCACAATCTGAGCTGACCCGATTGGCTACTTGTACATATTTTTCTAAATATAGAAGGGGAGGGGGATGTGAGGTACAGAGGCATGAGACGTGCAGTTTCGGGGGAACAATGCGTGCAGGTAACCAAGGGAACAGGTGTGAGTTGATTAGAGCTGACAGGAAGGGGGTAGGCTGTTTATGGTAACTAGGGGCAAGGAAGAACCAGAAAGTTGAGTTTGAGAACAAAGGATAAGGAAGTTAACAGGCGAAACCCTTTAAAGAGAAACTCAGAAAAATTTATTGTATCTTACATCATTAACTTCTACTCTTTAATTTCCATTCTATTATTTTTTGTACTTTCCTGTTTCTTCTGTAACTTCTTGTGGTGCCTACTTAGTTCATTAAAATTCAACATTTTTGGTTTTCTAATATATGAGGTCTACACGGTTCCCTCTACGTGTGCCCGAGACGCACCCTGTGAACTTTGACATAGAGCCCATTTCTCATCGTTTAGTTTGTTTTCTGATTTTCCTTTTAATTTTTGAAGGGGGCCTGCCCCTCCACACCTGTGGGTATTTCTCGTCAGGTGGAGACAAGAGACTGAGAAAAGAAATAAGACAGAGAGACAAGGTATAGAGAAGGAAAAGTGGGCCCAGGGGACCGGCACACTCAGCATGCGAGGACCTGCACCGGCGCTGGTCTCTGAGTTCCTTTAGTATTTATTGATTACTATTTTATTTTTACTATCTCGGTACAGAGAGTGTGGCAAGAGAACAGGGTGATGGTGGGGAGAAGGTCAGCAGGAAAACATATGAGCAAAGGAATCTGCGTCATAAATAAGTTCAAGGGAAGGTACTGTGCCCGGATGTGCACGTAGGCTAGATTTATGTTTCTCTTTACACAAACATCTCAGTGCAGCAAAGAGTAACAGAGCAGTATCACCACCAGCATATCTCACCTCCAGCCATAGGGTGGTTTTCTCCTATCTCAGAATAGAATGAATGGTCGGCTTTACACCGAGACATTTCATTCCCAGGGACATGCAGGAAACAGAGGCCTTCCTCTTATCTCCACCGCAAAGAGGCTTTCCTCTTTTACTAATCCTCCTCAGCACAGACCCCTGTGGGTGTCAGGCTGGGGGACGGTCAGGTCTTTCCCTTCCCACGAGGCCACATCTCAGGCTGTCTCAGTGGGGGGAAACCTTGGACAATACCCAGGCTTTCTCGGCCAGAGGTCCCTGGGGCTTTCCACAGTGCATTGTGTCCCTGGTTAATACAGAATGGAAAATGGTGATGACTTTTACCAAGCATACTACCTGCAAACAAATTGTTAACAAGACACATCCTGCAGAGCCCTAAATCCCTTAAACCTTGATTCAATACTGCACATGTTTCTGTGAGCACAGAGTTGGGGCTAAAGTTATAGGTTAATAGCATCTCAAAGCAGAACAATTTTTCTTAGTACAGATCAAAATGGAGTTTCTTATGTCTTCCTTTTTCTACATAGACACAGTAACAGTCTGATCTCTCTTCGTTTCCCCCACCAATTTTTTTTTTTTTTTTGGAACAGAGTCTCTGCTCTGTTGCCCAGGCTGGAGCACAGTGGTGCAATCTCAGCTCACTGCAACCTCTGCCTCCCGGGTTCAAGTGATTCTCCTGCCTCAGCCTCCCAAGTAGCTGGGACTATATAGGCACACGCCACCACGCCTGGCTAATTTTTTGTATTTTTAGTAGAGACAGGTTTTACCATGTTAGCCAGGATGGTCTCGATCTCCTGACCTTGTGATCTGCCCACCTCAGCCTCCCAAAGTGCTGGGATTACAGGCATGAACCACCAAGTCAGGACTTTCCTTTCAAATTCTTAGGTGATCTGTGGCTTATTCATAAATATTTATGTTTCCTTATTTCCAAAAAGATCAAGATTTTCTGCGCTTTTGTCAATTATTTCTAGTGTAATTACACTGCAAATGCAGAAGCCGCTTTGTATCATTTCAATGCTTTGAACTTTGTGGATACTTTTTTTATGGCTCATTATATGATCAATATTTGTAAATGTTTGCACATACTTGCCTGGGACCTGGATGGGGAGGTAGTAACAAAAGGAAGTGGGGGGTGTGCAGGAGGAAGTGGGGGAAGGAAGGGGTGGAGACAAGAGGGGAGCCGGGGGAGGCAGAGAGGGGAGGAGGGGAAAGG
This sequence comes from Pan paniscus, assembly GCF_029289425.2. Taxonomy (NCBI): domain Eukaryota; kingdom Metazoa; phylum Chordata; class Mammalia; order Primates; family Hominidae; genus Pan; species Pan paniscus. The sequence continues at coordinate 160,408,194 of NC_073256.2, forward strand.
GGGAGCGGGAGTGCAGTGGGGAGGGGGAGGCAGTGGAGGGGAGGGGGAGGCAGTGGAGGGGAGGGGGAGGCAGTGGAGGGGAGGGGGAGGCAGTGGAGGGAGGGGGAGGCAGTGGAGGGGAGGGGGAGGCAGTGGAGGGAGGGGGAGGCAGTGGAGGGAGGGGGAGGCAGTGGAGGAGAGGTGGAGGCAGTGGAGGGGAGGGGGAGGCAGTGGAGGGGAGGGGGAGGCAGTGGAGGGGAGGGGGAGGCAATGGAGGGGAGGGGGAGGCAGTAGAGGGAGGGGTAGGCAGTGGAGGGGAGGGGGAGGCAGTGGAGGGGAGGGGGAGGCAGTGGAGGGAGGGGGAGGGCAGTGAAGGGGAGGGAGAGGCAGTGGAGGGGAGGGGGTGGCAGTGGAGGGGAGGGGGAGGCAGTGGAGGGAGGGGGTGGCAGTGGAGGGGAGGGGGAGGCAGTAGAGGGGAGGGGGAGGCAGTGGAGGGGAGGGGGAGGCAGTGGAGGGGAGGGGGAGGCAGTGGAGGGAGGGGGAGGCAGTGGAGGGAGGGCAGTGGAGGGGGAAGGCAGTAGGGGGGAAGGCAGTAGAGGGGAGGGGGAGGCAGTGGAGGGGAGGGGGAGGCAGTGGAGGGGAGGGGGAGGCAGTGGAGGGGAGGGGGAGGCAGTGGAGGGGAGGGGGAGGCAGTGGAGGGGAGGGGGAGGCAGTGGCTGTGGGTTGCCTGCTCAACCTGGGGCCCCTCCTCTAGGCCCTGTTGTGAGCCCAGCCCACTCAGTACGCTGCTACTTCTGGGTAAACTAGAGGAGAGCACGGTGGTCGCCCAGGACAGCCCTCAGGCCCCGCCCCCCACCCCTATCACCCAGCCTGCTGGCTGGAGAGTAAATGCATTCAGCCCAGAGACTTTGTCCCATTTTTAACCCTCGGGGTCTGGCCTGTGGCCTTCAAGGGGTCCCAGTCAATTCCCCAGGGTGGGGCTCTGAGATGGGAGGGGCTTCCCCAGGCCACCCCCACCCTGTGCTCATTTCCAGCCAGGATTGGACTCAGCCTGAGATCCAGGAGCAGTCTGGAGGGTCTCAAACTTGGGACTGGCCCCCTCTAGGAAGATTTGCTGGGGGTTGCCAGAGGAGACGGAGGGGTGGAGGGTCTCGAACTCGAGGCTGGGCCCCCCCCAAGGAAGATTTGCCGGGGGTTGCCAGAGAGGGCGGAGGGGTGGAGGGTCTCAAACTCGGGGCTGGCCCCCCCCCAGGAAGATTTACTGGGGGTTGCCAGAGGCGGCGGAGGGGTGGAGGGTCCCAAACTCGGGGCTGGGCCCCCCAAGGAAGATTTACTAGGGGTTGCCAGAGGCGGCGGAGGGGTGGAGGCACTGCCGGCCCAGGCCTGGCATGGCTGCTGGATTTCCATGACCATGGACAGCTGTCAAAGGGTCCCAGGCCCACAGGCTGGTGACTCCTGCAAGGCACTGCAGAGGGCGGGGGCTTCAAGGGGTTCAGAGCCTGTGGATGGGGGAGGCGGCACAGGGTCCTGCCTGGGCCTCGTCCCCCAAACCCCCCAGGTCCCCACAGGGGCTGAGTGGTGGGGGACAGGTGAGGGGCAGCGCCTGGATGGGCCGCCCATCCTCTGGAGGCTTATCTGTGGGCAGATGCCACGAAGTGGGGCGTGGATAGGGCTTTGCAGAGGAGGGGGCCCAGTTCGGGCCGGGGCATGGAGACTGGGAAATCGCAGCTCCTAGCAGGGTGTGGGCGGGAGGCTCAGGTCCAGAGCCCTGAGACGGCCTCCCTTCCTCTCCCTCCCCTTCCCTGCAGGCCTCCCCACTTCACCTCTCACCACCCAGCCTCCCTCCCCTAGGCTTCAGGACATTGAAACTCTGTGCGCTGGGCTTCTCCCTCTGCCCCAGGCCCGGGACACAACCCAGGCTCCCTCCCTCTGCTCCTGGAAACACCTGTCTCTGGGGGGCCTCCCACCTCCCGAGGGTGGGGCAGCAGGAACCCGGTGGGACCACTCACCCCACCACCCGCAGGAGGTCAGGGCTGCCTCTGACCTCAGCCCTAAACCCAGAGCAGAGGGAGCACTGGGCCCTGAGTCCCAGATCCTAGGAGGGTAAGTGGCTTCCACTCTGAGCCTGTCTCCCCTCAGTCGCCCTAGCCTTAATACTGAAGCAGCTGCACCTTGGGTGCTCACCTGCTATGCTGACTTCTGGTTAACCGCAGTTCCATTTGATCTACCATCCTTGCGGAAGGGCACGAGAAGGGCATGCACTGGCCAGAAACCCCGCCCTTAGGCAGTTGTCCTGCACGCCCCTCTTGATGCAAGCAAACCCCCTCCCTATGGTACATAAACCCTGGTTCGGGGCAGGGGGTGGGTGGTAATGGTGTGGAGATTCACCATCTCGTCTCACAGTTCCCAAGACACGGCTTCCGTTCATAAGTCCCTATTACATGCTTCCTTCCAAGAAATTGGATTTGTCCTCTTTCTTTGGCCTCTCAGCTTCCTTGGCTTTTTGGGATGGGTTTGAATAGACCTGCTCATCATGCAACAATAGACATTTCCCCAAAGAAGATACACAAATGGCCAGTAAGCACAGGAAAAGATGCTCGATGCCACTAAGCATCAGGGAAACGCACATTAAAACAAGGAGGAATGGCCTCACGCCCATTAGGATGGCCTCCATCAACAATGCAGGAAACAGCAGGTGTTGGTGAGGATGTGGAGGAACTGGAGCCCCTGTGTGCCATTGGTGGGCAGAGCCTGGAAAGTGGTGCAGCAGCTATGGAAACCAGGATGGCGGCTCCTCAAACACTTAAACAGAATTACCATAAGATGCAACGACTTCACTTCTGAGTGCATACCCCAAAGAATTGAAAGCAGGGGCTCAAACAGATGTTTGTACCCCCATGTTCATAGCGATATTAATCACAACAGCCCAAGTGTCTGCTGCGATTCTGATGGGGATGATGTAGAATCCCGGATTGCTCTGGGTACCATTAATGTCGTTACAATGTTAAGTCCTCAATCCAGGAGTGAATAAGCAAAATGTGGAACATACGTATATAGAATTCGGCCTCAAAGAGGAAGGAAATCCTGACAGGCACTGCACCGTGGGAACCCTGATGACATCATGCCGAGGGAAATCAGACACACACGCACTTCATCTCCCTGAACTTTACACTTAAAAATAGGTAAAATGGCAACTTTTATGTTCTGTATATTTTACTACAATAAAAATAAATTCTGAAAGGCGCACACCCAAAAGTCAACTCCAATGTTTCTGGCCCAGCCCCAAGTTAGATGGGGGGTAACACGTACCAGGTTGATGTGACTTAGTGGTGTCAGATACAATAAAATTCCTCTTCAAAGGTTTAGCCTGTTAACTTCCTTGTTCTTTGTTCTCAAACTCCACTTTCTTGTTCTCCATGCCTCCTTGCCCCTAGTTACTGCAAACAACCTTCCAGTCAGCTCTAAGCAATAACTCACATCTGTTCCCTTTGCTACCCGCTGTACACCCATTCCTCCCTTTGAAACTTCACGTCCCACCACTATAAATCACATCCCCCCTTCCCTTCCTTATTTGGGAAAGTATTCACAAATAGCCAATTGGGTCAATTTAAAATGTGCGGTCTGACCCCAGCCCATGAGAGAATGACATAGAGGTAGGGGCTGCATTAGAAATAAAAACCCTTTCCCTCCTTTGTTCAGTGTGCTCTTGCGATTATGAGTGACGCAAACAGCACCCTTCTGCAGAAGATAATTGCCTTGCTGAGAAAACTTTTGCCTGAGTGCTGGTTTCTCTTTGCAGCACTGAGCATTTATCTCCAACAGTGAGAAACCTTTAGACCCTTGGACCAAGAGGCCTGACCCCAGGTGTGGCCCAAACCATCCCAGCTGTCTGTTGCAGAGGCCCAGAACCCAGCAAGCCTGCCCAGAACCCAGCGAGCCTACTCAGCCTCTCCGTGCGCTGATGTTGCCTGGGCTTAGCCTTGCCTTTGGTCTGGCCTCCATCTTGGTCGAGTTGTTGGCTGCTGTCAGCCTTGACCAAGGCCTACCCCTGGGTGTCCCTCCTCTTGGATCCCTTTTGCTTGTTGTTCTCTCCTCTGCCTGCAGGTCTTTTGTTTCTTCAGTCTTGGTTGAGGGGTCTTGGACTCAATTCTCCTCCTGGCCCTAGATGTGATGTAGCTGTTCTCACTGTGGATCTGATCTTGTCCTTGGCCTTCACCTTGCGTGTGCCCTTTGTCTTGGTTCTCTGTCTCAGGACACTACACCCTTGACGTTCAAATCCAGGCATCCTCTGGTTTTGTGTGCACACCTGAACCTGTGTGACTTGACTGCCATCCTTTTCTCCAGCTGCATCTGCAGCTGTGCACACAACACACTTCTTCAACAGCAAGACCATGGGGGCGAATGCTGGGGGAGGCGGTGGGTTATGCTGACTGTGAGGGGCTCTTGGACACCAGGCAGGGCAGCCCACAGGCAGCTGGGAGGGCTCCAGTCCTCACCTGACTGCCCTCACTTGCCGGGGCTGATGGACATGCCTGTGGCCTGGAATGTGGCTCTCTCGTGTCTGCCAGAACTGAGCAGCCACCAGAGCCTGGGCCAGGGGACCTGGGTTCTAATAGCAGCTCTGCCATTTCTCAGTTTGTCATTTCTGGGATGTGAGAACAGGTGTTGAAAGCTCCATATTTAGGGAAGGGGGACAGTTGGGGTAGTCACCCCAGGGTGCTTCCTCTGGCCTAGCAAAAAGAGCCATCTGGGAGCACAGGGTCTGGCTGTGCCCCTCCCCTCGCTGTGCTGCCTCCACAGGTGCCTGCCTCTCTGGGCCCCAAGGCTGCTGGGGATGCCTGGGAGCCTGAGGCCTGCACAGGCTGATTTGGATGTCAGAGACACCACCCCCAAAGGCTTCCAGAACAAAGGCTCTGAAAGCTGGGGGTGGTTGGTGGAAACTGAAGAAGGAAGGAGCCCCTGCTAGGCCAAGGGAATGCGTGAGAGAAGTGGAGAGTCCCTGGGGAGGAGTGGCATCTGGAGACTTCAGCATCCTCTGCCCTTCTCCCTTCGCAGGCTCCTGGGTGCACCGGCCGGCAGGCCACTCGCCTCCCCGCCCCCCGCCCCCCGCACAGACCAGAGCTTGGGGCTGCACAAGATGTGAGGAGGCATAGGCAGGGAGCGGGGGCCAGGGGCGGGAGCAAGTGCAGGCAGGTGGTGGCAAGTGCAGGCAGGTGGGGGCACAGAGAGTGGAAAAAGCATGGGGGGAGAAGCAGACAGAGGCAGATGGAGAGCTGGGAGCGCGCAGGCCGGGAGAGCGCAGGCTGGGAGAGCGCAAGGGAGAGAGAGCACAGGCTGGGAGAGCGCAGGCTGGGAGAGAGAGCGCAGGCTGGGAGAGCGCAGGCCGGGAGAGCGCAGGCTGGGAGAGTGCAGGGGAGAGAGAGTGCAGGCTGGGAGAGCGCAGGGGAGAGAGAGTGCAGGCTGGGAGAGCACAGGGGAGAGAGTGCAGGCTGGGAGAGCGCAGGCGGGGAGAGAGAGCGCAGGCTGGGAGAGCGCAGGGAAGAGAGAGCACAGGCTGGGAGGGCGCAGGCTGAGAGAGAGAGTGCAGGCTGGAAGAGCGCAGGCTGGGAGAGAGAGTGCAGGCTGGGAGAGCACTGGCTGGGAGAGCGCAGGGGAGAGAGAGCGCAGGCCGGGAGAGAGAGCGCAGGCGGGGAGAGAGAGCACAGGCTGGGAGAGCGCAGGGGAGAGAGAGTGCAGGCTGGAAGGGTGCAGGCTGGGAGAGAGCAGGGGAGAGACAGTGCAAGCTGGGAGGGCACAGGGGAGACAGAGCCCAGGCTGGGAGAGCGCAGTCTGGGAGAGAGCAGGGGAGAGAGAGTGCAGGCTGGGAGGGCACAAGGGAGAGAGAGTGCAGGCTGGGAGAGCGCAGGCAGGGAGAGCGCAGGCAGGGAAGAGAGATCTGTCATCCTAGTTGTGATCCTCATGTCTCAGAATGGAGTCACTCATGTCAAAATGCATGAAGCCGGACTGGCACAGTGGCTTACGCCTGTAATCCCAACACTTTGGGAGGCCGAGACGGTTGGATCACTTGAGGTCAGGAGTTCGAGACCAGCCTGGCCAACATGGTGAAACTCCATCTCTACTAAAGATACAAGATACTAGGCACAGAGCGAGCCAGCAGGGCTGCGCACACTGTCTCTGAAAGGTGGATCCCTCGACTGCCCCAGTGGGATGGGAGACCAGCGAATTCGGCCAAAAAAAGACTATTCTTGAGCCTTACGATCTAATGCTGTTTGCTTTATTGCCTTCGTCCCTGCTCAGGACCTGTTACCCTTTCTTCTTTCCTATTTCTCCCTTTTGGAATAGGTGCGTCTGTCCTCTGCCTGTCCCACCCCTGGGTTTCGCAAGCTCACATCTCGTTTGCTTCTGTAGGCTCACAGCTGGAGGAGAATCCGCCTCGGGATGAATCACACCTTGAGTCTCACCCAGCTGTGATTTACATGATATTTAAATGAGACTTTTGGACTTAGACCGTCAAGTTGATGCTGGAATGACTGGAAACTTTTGGTCTGTTAGGATGGAGTGAACCTATTTTGCATATGAGGAAGACATGAATTTTGCAGGGCAGAATGCTATGGCTGGAAAGTTTGTGTCCTCTAAAAATTCCTATGCTGAAATCCTAGTCCCCAAGGACTGAGTATCAGGAGGTAGGGTCTTTGGGGAGGTGATTAGGTCATGGTGGCAGAGCCCTTATGAATGGGATTTGTGCCCTTAAGAAAGAGGGCCAAGGGAGCTCATGCACCCTTCCCCCACGTGAGGTCACAGTGAGAGTGTGGCATCTGTGAACCAGAAAGCCTTGGCCAGACACAGAATCTGCCAGCGCCTCGATGAACCAGAAACCAGGCCTTGGGAAGACACAGAATCCACCAGCACCTCGATGAAGCAGGAAGCAGGACTTAGCCAGACACGGGATCCACCAGCACCTCGATGAAGCAGGAAGCAGGACTTAGCCAGACACGGAATCCACCAGCGCCTGGATGAACCAGAAAGCCTTAGCCAGGCACGGAATCTGCCAGCACCTTGATCTTGGACTTCCAGCCTCCAGAGCTGTGAGACATAAGTGTCTGTTTTTTATAAGACACCTGTGCTGTGGTATTCTGTCATAGTAACCCCAACAGACTAAGACACCTTCCTTCCCGTTCCCCTTCTCTTCCCTCCGCTTCTAGCATGGAAGAGACAGCCAAGGGGTTGAGGACATGAGGAAGTGATGGAGATTGGGAAGTCACACTGAGGCACAGGCTGGAGCCTGGCAGCTGCACAAAGGTGTGGACCCGGGGCTCTGGCTTCCTAGGACACAGGGGGTGGCAGGAGTGCAGGGGAGCCCCTCAGAATGCAGGCCACTGGGCCCCATTGCCAAGGGGTGTCAGGGAAGGGGCACAAAGTGAGTGGACGGAGGCCATCAGTGCAATAGGGAGATCAGTAATGTTAAGCAAACAAGTAAATATATTCAGGATGAAGGGGATCGAGCTACTCCCTGCTGGGGAAGACATTCACAAACACAGAAGTCTGAGAGGCTAGAAAGAATCCTGGGGTGTTGGGTTGCAACTGAGAGTACTGGTAAGAACTCATGGCTGTTGACTGGATGCACAGATAGATACAAAGATACTTACAGATGAGTGTCGTGTACAGATAAACACACACATATTTCCCAGGCTGCCCACTGAGAGGACTCGGTGGCATGAACACCCTGGCAGCAATGAGCAGACCCAGCGCCCGGATCTTGGTTTCTAAACACCATCCTGCACTAAAAGGAATGATTCCAGGGCCAGGCAGGGAAAGAATAAAATGAGCCTGGGACATCTTTTTGTGCCATAAAGGACAGACTTAGTCAATGAATGATATAGGCCTGTCAAAGGGACACAGCCCGAAGGGGCTCCCATGCCTAAATCAGAAACCATTTTAACATCAAAAATAAATGATTGCCCGAGCATGGTGGCTCATGCCTATAATCCCAGCACTTTGGGAAGCCGAGGCGGGTGGCTCAGTTAAGATCAGGAGTACAAGACCAGCCTGGACAACATGGTAAAACCCCATCTCTACTAAAATAAAAAAATTCACTGGGTGTGGTGGCAGGCGGCTGCAGTCCCAGCTACTCAGGCGGCTGAGGTAGGAGAATCACTTGAACCTGGGAGGTGGAGGTTGCAGTGAGCCGAGATTGTACCGTTGCACTCCAGCCTGGGTGACAGAGACTCACTCTCAAAACAAATAAACAAACAAACAAATAAATAAATAAAGGTAATTCATGGATTATAGCCCTCTGAATAAAATAGGAACCCACAAGTTAATAGTGTACATGAAGGAACAAGGAAGATGAGAAAACTCACATTTGTTAATAGTCACATATCAGCTAATAAACGCAGAAGGAATTACAGAAATGAAGGTTTGTCCATGGGCAACTCTCCTGGAGGCGGCTAATTTGGGGTGGTTGTTTGAGCTGTGAGGCTGCTGGGTGGAGACTTAAAGAACAGGACATTGGTGGAATCCGGAACGACTCCCACAAAAGACCAATCAATTACAAAGGGAAAAAGGAGATCTCAGGTGGAGAAACCTGGCCGACCCCCACAGGACCAGGGGCCAGGGCTGGCATCCGAGAAAGAATGATGGCAGAGAGTGCACATCCGCAGCACAATGGGGCAAAGGCAGTGACCACTTCCTGGAGAGACAGAGGGGACATGGGAGCTCTTAGTACCGCTCTGGAAACTTCTAAGTAAGTGTTGCTTAACATTTCTTATACAGATTACATAGATAAATGATAGATAGATGATAGACAGATAGATGATAGATAGATGGTAGATAGATAGATAATAGATAGGTGATAGAGATAGATGATAGAGATGACAGAGATGGACAGATAATAGATAGATGATATAGATAGATAGATAGATAGATAGATAGATAGATAGATAGATAGATATAGATAGGTAGATAGATAATAGATAGATGGTAGAATAACATAACAAACACTTGTAAACTCACCACCCACATATGTCCTATTTTAACATTTTCACATAGTTGCTTCTAATTATTTTAAAGACATGATTTGGCCGGGTGCGGTGGCTCATGACTGTAATCCCAGCACTTTGGGAGGCCAAGGCGGGCGGATCACCTGAGGTCAGGAGTTCAAGACCAGCCTGGCCAACATGGTGAGACCTCCGTCTCTACTAAAAATACAAAAATTAGCCGGGCATGGTGGCACGCACCTGTAATCCCAACTACTCGGGAGGCTGAGGCAGGAGAATCGCTTGAACCCAGGAGGCGGAAGTTGCAGTGAGCCGAGATCACACCACTGCACTCCAGCCTGGGAAACAGAGTGAGACCCAGAGGTAACCCTATCCTTCACACGGGGCTATCCTTGCCCTCCAAATGTGTCTGTATCTTTGCTAAAGATGTGCTTAATACACAGTGTCTGTCAGGCTGGTTTAAAATTTTTACATCATGGCATCCCCTACGTACGCCTGTGCGGTTGCTTTCTCACTCGCCATCGTCTGGGCACACGATGGTGGGGATGTTGGTGCAGGTGGTGCAGGTGTTAACCTGCCTCCCGTATTTGCGCCCTTGTAGTCCACACCTCATGGATCTGGGTAGGGCCTATGTTGTAATTCTGGGTCTGAGTCTCACGAGGACTAGGCAGCTCTGTCTTATGCCTCTTGGAAGCCAGAGGTGACCATGGATGAAGCCCACCTGCCCCTCTAAAGACACCAGGTGGAGAAGCCACGTGCAGAGGGAGAGAGCCTGAGGCTACATGGAAAGAAATCGGGGAACCCAGCTGACAGCAGGAATTGAGGCCCCAGAAATGCGACTCCAGTGGAGCGGCTCTGGCCAGCCTGCAGCTGTCCCAGCCACAGAGCCATGAGGGAGGAAGGAAGCCAGCACAGACGTTCCAGCCCTGCCACCTCGCAGGCAATGGGAGGACCTTCCACGTGTGCCCTCCCCACCGCTGTGCACAGAGCTCTCTTCGCCCCACAACCTCCCCAGTGCTCGGTGTGGTTGGTCTCCTCAATTTTCTACATTTTGATGAATGTGCTGATATATCTTCTGCTTTGCATTGCATTTCCCTGATGTTAATGAGGTTGGTCACCATTTCATGTTTATTGGCCACGGGGCATCTTCTTTTGTGAAGTGTTTGTTCAATTCTACGCATATTGCCTCCTGGGCTGCCAGTCATTTTTTCATTGGTTTGTAGAAATATATATATATATATATATATACACACACCAGCACACACACAGAGGCAGGAGGAGAGAGAGAGAGATGACTCAATTTAATATGTTCATTACATACTTCCAGGATTTTTTGTTTATTTGTTTTTTGTTTTTGACACAGAGTCTCGCTCTGTCGCCCAGGCTGGAGTGCAGTGGCGCGATCTCGGTTCACTGCAAGCTCCGCCTCCCGGGTTCACGCCATTCTCCTGCCTCAGCCTCCCAAGTATCTGGGACTACAGGCGCCCACTACCACACCTAGCTAATTTTTTGATTTTTAGTAGAGACAGGGTTTCACCGTGTTAGCCAGGATGGTCTCGATCTCCTGACCTCGTGATCCACCCACCTCAGCCTCCCAAAGTGCTGGGATTACAGGCGTGAGCCACCACGCCTGGCCAACTGCCAGGTCTTATATGCTAATATCTTGTTGAGGATTTCTGTCTATGTTCATGAGTGAGACTGGTCTGTAAGTTTATTTTTTCTCTGTTGAGTTTGGGTATCACGTTCTCCTGGAGGTGAAACATGACAGGTGGAGTTGCTGTTCCCATGATGCCTCGGCTCTAGAAGAGTTTGTGTGAGATGGGTGCTATTTATTCCTTAAATGTTTAGTAGAATTCACTGGTGAAGCATTTGTGACTAGAGGTTCCACTGCGTGGAATATTTTCATGACAGATCCCATTTATTTAACAAATGTGGGGTCATTTATCTTTCTTCTTTCAGTTTTGGTAGTTATAATTTTCTAGGAATTTTTCCATTTCATCGAAACTTTCAAATTTGTTAGCATGTTCCTTGTGCTCTATTTTTTTTTCTATTATCATTATACTTTAAGTTCTAGGGTACATGTGCACAATGTGCAGGTTTGTTACATATGTATCCATGTGCCATGCTGGTGTTCTGCACCCATTAACTCATCATTTACATTAGGTATATCTCCTAATGCTATCCCTCCCCCCTCCCCCCACCCCCCGACAGGCCCCGGTGTGTGATGTTCCCCACCCTGTGTCCAAGTGTTCTTATTGTTCAATTCCCACCTATGAGTGAGAACATGCAGTGTTTGGTTTTCTGTCCTTGCGATAGTTTGCTGAGAATGATGGTTTCCAGCTTCATCCATGTCACTACAAAGGACATGAACTCATCCTTTTTTATGGCTGCATAGTATTCCATAGTGTATATGTGCCTATTTTTAATGTCCACAGATCTCCAGCAATCTCCCCTTTTCCTTCCCCATCGCAAGGTGCCTTCCTTCATTGTTTTCTTGGTCAGCATCACCAGAGATTTATGAGTTTGGGGCACTTTCAAAGAATCGATAGTTGACTTTTTTGGCCCTTGATGGAAGGTGTGTTCTGAAGGTTTCTCCTCCCTGTGTCTCTAGCCCTCCCTCTAAGGACGTTTCAAACACCTCTTCTATACCAATCAGCTCATGTCTCCTGAGGAAGAACGCTCTTGATTTCTCTTGTGTGAGTCTGTATTTATTTCACCTTTATTCTTGGAGAGTATTTCCACTAGGAATAGAATTTAGGTTGGCAGTTAATTATTTCACTTAACAATTAAATTCTTTCAATATTTTGAAGATCACATTCCCTTGTAGTTTGGCTTTTATATTTCTATTTCGAAGTCAGATGTTAGTGTGATTGGTGTCCTTATGAAGGTAATGTGGCTTTTTTCCTCCAACTGTTAAGTGTTCTATTCATCTTTGGTTTTCAGCAATTTTACTATGTTGTGTCTGGGTGCAGTTTTCTTGTAGTTACCCTGCTTGGGTTTGTAACACTTCTTGAGCCAGGACTTTATAGCTGTTTTATTACCTTTATCTCAACATCTTGAGACATACCATAAAATCTATCATAACCTGGTAGCAGGATCCAAAAATTCAATCACAGAAAATGGGGGCAGGTGCCATTACTGTGAGGCCAGTGAAAAACAATGTTTTCAGCTACTAAACCAGCCATGTGTGACCACGGCCTGGGCTCGGCACTGCCCTGTGTGTTGGCCAGTGGCCCATGATGATCTAGTGAGGCTGGAAGGCTGGATGGAGCCAGGAAGCAGGTGCAGGCTGAGGTCACGGGGCAGAGTCTGGTGCTGGGTGATGGGGAGAGAGAGGACGCTTCGGTCTCTGTACAGGGTGGGGAGCTGGTACCAGCTGCAGCCGACAGGTAACTGTTTCTTTCACTCTCCTGAGTTCTTGTTCAGGATGCTTCAGCCCTGAGGCTTTGATGGGTGAAGAAAGTTCCCAATGGCTGTGATACACTCTTCCCTGCACAGAAAATAAACATGTAGCTTTTAATACAAGAACTCACATGATTGTTTGCTTTTTCTTTCAAATACTCCTGTTTTTATACCTTGGAATCTTGTCTATTTTATCTTGTTCCCAGTTTATTTATTTATTTTTTTTTTTGAGATGAAGTCTCGCTCTGTCGCCCAGGCTGGAGTGCAGTGGTGCGATCTCAACTCACTGGAAGCTCCACCTCCTGGGTTCAAGAGATTCTCCTGCCTCAGCCTCCCAAGTAGCTGGGATTACAGGCACCCGCCACCACACCTGGCTAATTTTTTTTGTATTTTTAGTAGAGATGGGGATTCACCATGTTGGCCAGACTGGCCTTGAACTCCTGACTTCAGGCAATCAGCCTGCCTTGGCCTCCCAAAGTGCTGGGATTACAGGCATAAGCCACTGTGCCCAGCCTCCCAGTTTATTCTTTTACGTCTCCAATTATTTAAAACTATGTATCATGCAGTGCCTCTCCAAAATGCTATTATTCCGCGGTCTCATGGAACGAATTCTGCCCTTTGCTGTGCCTACAACATGTCGCCCTCAGTGGGTGTGTTACCTAATGGGTTTTGAAATCATGAATCTTGAAGCTGTCTTCTGGGAGCCCCTATTTCAGGGGATTCCTTTCCCTTCATATCCAAGTCTCATCTTCTTTCCCCAGGAGCCCCAGGGATGTCACTAAGGCAAGACCACACTTTGGTGTGATTTATTGGCTTGGCACCTCTGCAATTATGCAGGCAGCATCCACTCCAACTCCAAAGCCATCTGAAGTTCAGGCCTGTGTGTACATCTCAGGGCAGTTGTTTTTTTTCCTACCCAGAAGCCAGGCCGATACAGGAAAAATCCCTTTTCATTCCCTGTTCTGCAGGGTAGAGGTTTCTGTAGTCCCCCCTGCACAGAGAGTGTGGCCCTTCCAAGGTCCTGCTTCCTGCAAGGTCTCAGTTTTACGCTCCCCACGGCCAGAGCTTGTCCCCAAGACCCTTGGCTAAGCACACCAGACCCCTGCAACGCTGCAGGCAAACGGTCCTGGATCTCAATGCCCTCTTTGTTGTGCGGCATCAATTCACCCCCCAGAGATTCCCCCTTGCTTGTTGTAAATTCAATGTACTTTTCAAAGAATTCAACTTTTTCCAGTATCTTGTAGCTCAAACTTTTGTCAAAAATGAAAACCTCTTAAAATTCTTCTTTTATCTTTTATTTCAAAGGATATTAAATAATACTACTCAAGGCTGGGCGTGGTGGCTTACACCTGTAATCCCAGCACTTCGAGAGGCCAAGGCAGGGGGATCATTTGAGGTCAGGAGTTCGAGACCAGCCTGGCCAATATGGTGAAACCCTATCTCTACAAAAAAAAAAAAATATATATATATATATATATATATATACGTATATATATATACGTATATATATATACACGTATATATATATAGACACACACACACACACACAAAATTAGCTGGGTATGGGGGTGCATGCCTGTAATCCCAGCTACTTGGGAGGCTGAGGCAGGAGAATCGCTTGAACCCAGGAGGTGGAGTTTGCAGTGAGCCAAGATTGCGCCATTGCACTCCAGCCTGGGCAACAAGAGCGAAACTCCATCTCAGTAAATAAATAAATAAATAAATAATAGCAGTACTCAAGGTAAAATCCAGAACTTGCCGTAGTTTCTCTGCCCTCTACTGGTGAGGCCTCACCCTTTGAATTGTTTCAAAAGCCCAAGCCCGTAAGTTCACCCCACGTGGCGTCTCCCATCTCAGAAGGGACACAGGGACAGCCCAGTGCTCTCTAGGATTGGCAGCTCCTCTATTCTTTATCCCCAGATCCCCCAGGGACTGGGGATGAGGACAGCCCAGCTGATTTTTCTCCTTTCCCACTTGGGCTGCTGAGAGGTGAACTGGCTGCATTCCCTAGGAGAGATTTTACAAGTACATTAACACGCAAGGGATAAAGGCAGCAAAGACTGGCATGAATTCCTGATGCTTGCAGATCACGGCTGCTCCCTGCTGGCTGCGTGTGGCCACAAGGAGGTGTGCCAGCGGGACCTCTCTCCAAGAGGGTGCAGGAGGAACCTCCTTGGCTGGACTGAACCTGGGGCTTCCTCCGGCTGCTCCCGACAAGGACAGGGCAAGAGAGGGTACTCGAGCTGGCTGTTTTCCTGCCCATGGCAAGAGTCCTCTGGTGGGCATCTTTGGCTTGAAGGCAACCTGATGGCTGGCTGAGGCTTTCTTAGAACTGTGCTGAAGTTGGAAACTCTTTCTATGCAACATCCTTCTTGGGTCCTCTCTCTCTGAGAGGGCCAAGAAAACAGACAGCAAGGCCGGGTGCGGTGGTTCACGGCTGTAATCCCAGCACTTTCAGAGGCTGAGGCGGGCGGATCACCTGAGGTCAGGAGTTCAAGACCAGCCTGGCCAACATGGTGAAACCCCATCTCTATTAAAAATTCAAAAATTAGCCAGGCGTGGTGGCAAGCACCTATAATTCCAGATACTCGGGAGGCTGAGGCAGGAGAATCGCTTGAACCAGGGAGGCAGAGGTTGCAGTGAGTGGAGATCGTGCCATTGCACTCCAGCCTGGGGCACAAGAGCGAGCCTTCATCTCAAAAAAAGGGGAGGGGAGGGGGAGGGGAGGGGGAGGGGAGGGAGAGGGGAGGGGGAGGGGGGAGGGGAGGGGGAGGGGAGGGGAGGGGAGGGAGAGGGGAGGGGGAGGGGAGGGGAGGGGAGGGAGAGGGGAGGGGGAGGGGAGGGGAGGGGAGGGGGAGGGGAGGGGGAGGGGAGGGGGAGGGGGGAGGGGAGGGAAGGGAGAAAGCAGACAGCAAGTGGGATTTTGAGACCAGCCAGCCATGGCCTGCCTGGCGAGGGAGGGCCACCTGGAGTGGAAGGTGGGACCCTGGATGGTCCCTGGCTCAAGGCAGGGGCTGGTCACAGAGGGTTCACTGGCGGTGGCCTGAGCAAGCATCCTGGGAAGGACTACGCTTTAGCCCATGTGATGGTTAAGCGGCCTGGAGGGTCTTGGGGGCAAATGCCTATAGGGACAGCCATGCGCTAGCCGTCACCAAGTCACACTAACCCTACAGGGGATAACGAGAACACCAGGAGGTGCATAAGCGTCAGGACAAGTGTGAAGGCACGGGCCCCTGCAGAGGATGGGCAAAGCTGTGGGGCAGTCAGAACACAACAGAGTGCGAGCCCAGGAAGCTCTAATGCTCAGCCAAGGCAGGTCTGTGCACCAAGGCTGGGTCCCTGGAGGTGAGACCCAGAGATCCAAGGGGTGGATATCGGGAAGTGCCTGCAGACACCCTGACCCCACAGGCAGCAGGTGCATCTGTGCAGGGGCCAGTCACCTCCATTCTGGGACACACCCTGCCCTCCTGGCCTTGGTGGGGTGATCTTGGGTTTTATTATTACTGATGTGCTGTCTTGACCCAGTTTTGAGGCCCTAGAGGCCGGTCAGTTCCCTCCTTGAGCAGCCAGTTAAGTCCACACCCAACCACCTCCTCATCGGCCCCTCACACTCCAGGCCACGGCACATGTGTCCAAATCTGCCCCAGGGCCAAGGGCCAGACTATCAGGGACAGCCCTGTGACCCAGAGCTCAAAATCACCCAAATTAGCCAATCCACAGGGAGCCCCAGAAACCCAGCCACCCCACCTGCTGTCCACATACCAGCCACCCGGCAGCCCCAGCTGTCTGCTACCCTGTCCCCGGGTGCCTCATGCAGCCCTACCTGGACGCCTTCCTCGTTTGGAGCTGTAAGTGACAGAGTGCTCTGCTTTTCATCTCTGGAGTGTCAGTGTGCCGTGCCCTACCTCGGAAGAACTTTCAGATCCTATATAATGGGTGTCCGGCCCGGTCTCCAGCCCCACCCCCAAGAGGGCTAGGCAGGGTGTCCTTCTGCCGTTGCCCAGGGTTGATCTGGGGTGAGGGGCCGGTGGCCAGTGCTGGTTTGTCATCTTGCCATCTATTAAACATATTCTTAGGCATTATTTTGTTGCTTTTGACTCTGTTACACGTAGGATTCATTGTTATTATTTCAATTTCTATGATAACTGTTTGTTGCCAGTACATAAAAGCAATTTTATATGTTCAATCACTTACTGAAAGCATCTTATTGGTTCTGTAGGTTATCAGATGAATGAAGCTTTTGGATCTTCTCAATGGGCATCCCTGTCTTCTGCAGGGAGGGGAGAATGTCAGCACTTCTGGCCTACTGTGCACAATCTCTACTGCATCTGCCTGCCTTCATCTGCCATGAGGATCCCCAAATGCAGCTTGAGGGGTACCAGTGAGACAGGCATCCCTGACTTTTTCGCAGCTTTAATGCTGATCACTAATATTTCATCAATTAATATGTTATCTGTTCTTTTTGAAAAAGTAGGTGTGATTTTTAGGTGCAGTATTTAAATTCCATATTTTATTTTACTTTATTTTTTTGAGACAGAATCTCGCTCTGTCGCCCAGGCTGGAATGCAGTGGCGTGATCTCGGCTCCCTGGAACCTCCGCCTCCCAGGTTCAAGCGATTGTCCTGCCTCAGCCTCCCGAGTAGCTGGGACTGAAGGCGTGTGCTTCCACACCCGGCTAATTTTTGTATTCTTGTATTTTTAGTAGTGATGGGTTTCATCAATGTTGGCCAGGCTGGTCTCGAATTCCTGACTTCAAGTGATCTGCCCACCTTGGCCTCTCAAAGTGCTGGGATTACAGGCGGGAGCCACCACACCCGGCCCCCTTTTATTTTAAATAGAAGATTTTATGAGAAATGACTGCTAAATTTCGCCAAGTACTTTTTTCACTAATTACAACATAATTACATGATTTGTGTACTTTAGTGTACTGATGTATTATATTCTGCTTCCTAATATCAAGTCACTGTTACATGTATGCAATCAAAGCTTGACTATGGTGTGCTCTTCCTTAATAAATGACTGTGTACAAATTTATGGTATTTTATTTGGATTTTTGCATCCATTTTACAAAATAAATTGGAATATTTTTCTCATACTATATCAAAATTTGATACGAAGTTACTTTAGCTATATAATATGAATTGGAAAAATTTTCACCTTTTTCTATTTTCTGGAATATTTTTTAAAATACTAGAAGAACTTGTTCCTTACCAATGAGGAAGAAGACAGCTTTAAAACCATTTGGTGTTGGCATGTTTTGCACTAACAAATGTTACACGGACTTGCCAATTTCTTCCTTTTTTGATTTACCCAAGTTTTCCACTTACTCTGGTAATGTATTTCCTCTCAATTTTCACATTTCTTGCCGTAAAATTATACATATGATATAATTCACTTAATCATTTTATTTTTTATAGTCATGTCTTTGTTGAAATATGTTCCGACGTCTTTGATACCCCTCCTTTCTAAAGGCAGAATCAGCCTTAGAGGCTCACACCCCACGCATGGAATGTGGCAGAGTGACACTGTGTGACTTCAGACATGAGGCTGCAAAGAACACTGCGGCCTCCCCTGTGCTCTCTGGGATCCCTGCGTGGAGGAAGAGGCCACCCATGAGGACACTCGGCGACGACGTGCAGAGATGACCACGTGCCAAGAACCCAAGGCCTCCCGCCAAAGGGCAGCATCTGCCTGCCGGCAGCACAGTGCTCCATCTAGGAGACGGGTCCCCCAGCCCTAGCCGAGCCTTCGGACCACTTCACCCCAGACAACATCTGGCCTCACGCAGCCGGAACCACCCGTGGCGAAGGCTAAAATGACTCCATCTTGGATGCTGAGCCGCCATGGGGACTTCCGATGAACCCTAGTTCTGGGTCCTTAGGTCAAAACAACCTTAATGTTATTGTAAACACAAAATCCTGCCCTTAAGCGAGTTACAGGCTGCGGGGCAGGTGGCATTCTTGCCTTCTCCTGAGGGTGGACCAGCAGGCGGCATTCTTGCTTCTTCCTGAGGGGTAGGCCAGTTGTCTTACACATCCTTCTGAAGCTCCCACTCCCTTTCCCTCTGCTACCTAAGCCCTGGGTCCGCGGGTAGCGATGCATGGATCTCGCGGCCGCCTGCACCGTGGCTTCTGCTCCCAACGCACTGTTGAATGTTTCTTTCTGAGAAACAGGATTTGTCGGCCTTTTTCTTCAGCCTCTCAGCACCCTCAGCCTTTGTGGGTAAGTGGCATAGACCTGCTCGCCACAGAGCGCCACCCAGCAGGCTTTTCTGAACAACCCACAGAAACTGCGATCGTAAATGCTTTTTGACGTTGTAAACCTCTAAGTTTCAGAGCAATTCTTTTAATGTGACAATAGATAACTCATGCACCAGTATTGTTTTATTTTCTCTCTCCCATTTATTTTCAGCCAGCCAGAAAAAAGCAGTCTGTTTGTCGAGCCGATCCTGTAAATCTGATGTTAGTAAAAACGGGGACCCTGCCTCCCTACTGAGACCAACCCCCATCCCCATCCTGTCCACACCCTGCACAGCTACGGCAGTGAGTTTCAATCTACGGCGGGCTTTGGAAATATTCACAGTTAAATGCCAACAATGACCACCTGTTTCCTCAGGTTGGTTTAGGAGACCGTGAAACCCTCTACTCACCTCCAGTTCCCAATTAGTCACACTCATGGCCGCTTGCTGTTTCTACCAACGAAAAGCCTGCATTCCAGCAGATGTGAGCGGCTCCAGAATCTCCGCTTGAGTTGCCCCCGAAACACCTAGAGCCCAGTCTCCACGCCTGCGGGGGAGCCACACTCCCCGGGCTGCTGCGGCCCCCAGGGTGCCACCTCCCTCTGCAACAGCCTTTAACAGCTCTGCACGTTCTGTGGGGCCGTCCCACGGAGAGGTGGGGTCTGAGAAGGGAGTGGAGGCACAGGGCTCCCGCGCCACGTCAGAAACGCCCTGCAGCTCCCACCTGACATCTTCGGAGGCTCCACGAGAGGAGACCAGCCCCATGCGGAAAAGTCCAGCACCCTGTGAGCGCCACTCTGCAGACACCATCTGTGGCGTCCAGGCAACAGCCCCGCCAGAGCTCCAGCCTCATGGGTGTCCCATCTTGGACTCACAGCCCAGTGACTTCTGAACACACTCATATGACAGACTCAGGAAAGAATTGCCCCAAAGACCCCTCCCCGAATTCCTCACCCTAAAATATGACCAAAATCAGATGGCTGTTTTCAGCTGTAAGTTGGGGATGTGTCGCACGCCGACAGAGACAGGAGCGCCCTCCTTCCAAACCATAAACCTAGAACCTAGCATCGCTCGACAGCACCGAAGCCACCTCCACACACTCTGCTGCAAGGAGTTTGGGAAACGTGTTTGGCTTTCTAGTCTCTGCGGGAGAGCAAGGTGTGCCCACAGAGGGCACAATGGATGTGGTGGGGCCGCCTCTGGACATCCCAGCCTCTGAGTCTCAACCGAGCCAGCACGCCGTTGCGGGCGAACCCATGCAGGGCTCCTTGCCGTCTCTGAGCTGGGATGTCCACAGCGCTGTGACTGAACGCGACATGACATGTGCACAGGAGGGCTCTGGAATGGCCACCTGTGTGTCTAATTCACAAAGGTTTCATTTTACACACCCCTGACACAGTGCACCAAGAGCCTGGCTCCCAGGCTCACAGCACGTCCATGCACGGGGGCAGCGTGTGTACACATGCATGCATGTGATGTGCTGTGGTGTGAGTGCGTGGCGTGCCTGTGCACAAATGTGTGTGTGTGGGTATGATGGGCGTGCACGTTTATGTATGGTGTGTGTGTGTGTGGTAGGTGTGCATGTGTCTGGTGTGAGTGTGTGGGTGTGAGGTAGGTGTGCATGTGTGTGGTGTGTGGGTGTGTGGTAGGTGTGCATGTGTGTGGTGTGTGGAGGTGTGGGTGTGATAGGTGTGCATGTGTGTGGTGTGAGTGTGTAGGTGTGTGGTAGGTGTGTGTGGTAGGTGTGCATGTGTGTGGTGTGTGGGTGTGATAGGTGTGCGTGTGTGGCGTGAGTGTGTAGGTGTGTGGTAGGTGTGCATGTGTGTGGTGTGTGGGTGTGTGGTAGGTGTGCGTGTGTGGTGTGTGTGGGTGTGGTAGGTGTGCATGTGTGTGGTGTGTGTGGGTGTGTGGTAGGTGTGCATGTGTGTGGTGTGCGGGGGTGTGGGTGTGATAGGTGTGCATGTGTGTGGTGTGAGTGTGTAGGTGTGTGGTAGGTGTGCGTGTGTGGTGTGTGGGGGTGTGGGTGTGATAGGTGTGCATGTGTGTGGTGTGAGTGTGTAGGTGTGTGGTAGGTGTGCATGTGTGTGGTGTGGGTGTGTGGTAGGTGTGCAGGTGTGTGGTGTGAGTGTGTGGGTGTGTGGTAGGTGTGCATGCGTGTGGTGTGTGTGGGTGTGTGGTAGGTGTGCATGTGTGTGGTGTGTGGGTGTGTGCTAGGTGTGCGTGTGTGTGGGTTTGGTAGGTGTGCATTTGTGTTGAGTGTCTATGCGTTTGGTAGGTGTGCATTTGTGGGGGGTGTGTGTGTGTGTGTGTGTGTGTGTAAGGATGGGTTCACAGTGCACTGGGCCTGGTCTCATGAAACCCGTGTTTGGAATATGTGGTTCCAGTCTCATAACCTACATAGGCAACCCCACATTGCCCCGCCCCTGGCTACCGCACAAAGCGAGGTTTCTCCCGCTGCACCTCAGGGGTGCTACTCAGCGCTTTTTCTGTCCAGGAAAGCCTCCCCAGCATCCACCCCACCACTCACAGCTTCCACCCACCGCCCACGGCCTCCAACCACAGCCTCCACCCACCACCCACAGCCTCCACCCACAGTCTCTATCCGCCACCCACAGCCTCCATCCACAACCCACAGTCTCCACCCATGGCCTCCACCCACCACCCAGTCTCCACCCACAGCCTCCACCCACCACCCACAGCCTCCACCCACCACCCACAGCCTCCAGTCTCCACCCAGTCTCCACCCACAGCCTCCACCCACCACCCACAGCCTCCCTAGCCTCCACCCACAGCCTCCACCCACAGCAGCAGGTGAGCACAGGCGGGCATTCTTCCCAACCCCAGGAAACTCCAAAGAGCAGATTTGCCTTCTAGAGGAAAGGAACCCCAAGACTCCAGTTGGGGAGACTTGCTGGGCAGGCCTGGGGCCCCTGAGCAGGCCCAAGGGAGGGAGCAGCTAAGGCCTCCAAGAACAAAGCAGTGACCCTGGGCGCTCCCTGAGCAACTGGAAGCACCGGGTGTTCTGACAGCCCCCAAGAGCTGAGGAGAGGGGCAGGGCCCCAGGCCGACCATAGCCACCACATTCATAGCACTCTTTGCTGGCCCAACCTTCCAAGATGTTTATCTTTCCATAAACAAGAAAAGAACACCTCAACTGCAACTTTAGTCTGCAACACCTGGTCCGCAAAGCTAGTCTGTTAGAATGCACACCGACAAGCTGGATTCCAAGCAGACCTTCCCAGGTGCAGAACAAAGGCCAGGTGAGATTCCTCTGCCTACCTGAGACCAGAGGTCAGCAGGATTAACTCTTCCTTTGCCTCCCCTCATCCCCGGCAATGTTTGCCCACGGATTACTGTTGGGCACTCGTTAATGAAACCAATTTGCCTAAGCGCCTGCCCCCTCTTCCTGCGCTCCTTCTCCCGGTTAAAGAAACGTGTTTATACTGAGCCCCCCACAGACCTCCTCAGAGGACACGGGCCACAGAAGCTTCTGGGCCCACATTTTTCCCGACCATGCCCTCAAGCTGTGGCTCAACAAGCTTCAGCTGATGGAGACCCCTGCTTCAGTCTCCCAGGTTGGCCCTGGGTAAAGGATGAGAAACCCTTTCAGACATGAGAGGGATCAGACATCGAGGCTGCAGGTTTTGGGCTAAACTGACTTAGCAGGATTCTTGCTAAAATTGAATTGTAGAGGAAAGGCACAGATGGGCCTGGGGGGAAGGTTCAGAAGCTTGATTACAGATTGGCCAAGCAAACCATCCTCATCAGGTGCTGGGGGTCAGCACTGTGGGGAGGGGCAGTCACAGGAAGCCTGCAGGGTCTTCCCAAGGCCAGAGCGGACCCGGAGGAGCCACCCTGAGCCATAGCAGAGCCCAGCTGGCGTGGGTGGGGGCAGGGAAAAGGGAACTGCAGGAATTCTGTGTCCCTGCAAGCAGGAAGGAAGGGGCTGGGGCCGTGCTGAACCTGCGTCAACAGAGGCCAGCTCCTGCTTCAAACGCAGGGTCCTCTCCCCCTCCAACTGGCTGTGTGCCCAATGGTGTCTGGGAAGCAGGCTGCCACTCACCCTGCTGAGAGTGAGAAAAGAAAAGAACTATTATCTGAGAAATGTGAGTCTTTTTCTATTATCAGGCCCAGAGAGATACTGACATGAGACAGCAGGTGCATCCTTCTACTACCTTGAGCTATGGACTCATCTCCGGTGGTTGCCATTGCCAGCAGCTATGCATTCACCTGATAATGCCGCACTGGACACGAAAACCCACACCCTGGAGCTTAACCATGTCCAGCCAATCACCCAGCAATGTCACTTCTGTGAACCAATCAGAATTCCTGACAAACAACTTTATATCAGCCACACTCTGCCCCCTTTTTGCCTTTAAAAATTCACTTGTATGGCTGGTCGCCATGGCTCACGCCTGTAATCCCAGCACTTTGAGAGGCCAAGGCGTGCAGATCACCTGAGGTCAGGAGTTCGAAACCAGCCTGGCCAACATGGTGAAACCCCATCTCTACTAAAAGTACAAAAATTAGCCAGGCATGGTGGCAGGTGCCTGTAATCCCAGCTACTTGGGAGCCTGAGGTAGGAGAATCACTTGAACCCAGGAGGTGGAGGTTGCAGTGAGCCAAGATCACACCATTGCACTCCAGCCTGGGTGACGAAGCAAGACTCCATCTCAAAAAAAAAAAAAAAAAAAAAAAATCATTTGTAGCTAGGCTCAGTGGCTCACGCCTGTGATCCCAGCACTTTGGGAGGCCAAGGCAGACAGATCACCTGAGGTCAGGAGTTCAAGACCAGCCTGGCTAACATGGTGAAACCCCCTGTTGACATTTTTGTAGAAATCTCTACAAAAATACAAAAATTAGCTGGGTGTGGTGGCACACGCCTGTAATCCCAGCTACTCAGGAGGCTGGGAAGGGAGAATCGCTTGAACCCAGGAGGCGGAGGTTGCAGTGAGCCAAGATCGCGCCACTGCCCTCCAGCCTGGGCAACACAGCAAGACTTGTCTAAAAAAAAAAAAAAAGACTTGGAATCCATAGAAAGGAATGTCTGGGTTAAGATAAGGGATTGCGACACCAAGATTCTTATCATTCAGGTAAAGCCTCCAGATAGCAGGCTTCAGGGAGAATGGAATGTAAATGTTTCTTATCAGACCTAAAAGGGTGTCAGTCTCTTAGCTGATTCTCTCCTGGGTCAGGAAAAAGGCCTCAGAAGAAGAAGGCGATTCTCTACAGACTGTAGATGTTTCTCCCACAAGAGACAACTTTGCACGGCTACTTCAAGATATGGCAAATAAATGTATATGCATTTAAAATACCTCATTTTCTTCCTTGTCCGTCATGCGATGCTACACCACAGTCAGGCTGGAAAGGCAGCCGTGTTATATGGGGTTAAATAAAACCCATTTGAGAGACTCTACGGTTTGTAGGGCACACTCCCCAGGCCTCTTAGGTAGGAATTTGGGCAAAAGAAGAAAAAAGGGCCAGAGTTTAGTCCTCAGAACGCTGACGTGGAACCCCCCGCCCTCAGCCAGCTAGCCTGCCCTGCCCTGTTCAAGCACCGTGGGGCCAGGAGTGCCTGAGGGTGGAGGCAGCTGGAGGCAGCTGGAGGCAGGCCCTGGAGTGGTGGGCAGCCCTCCCAGCCTCCTAACCCATGCTCAGACAGGTGACCACTGGCAGGCCCAGCTCCAGGCTAGCCCCAGGGACAGGGAGACCAGTTCCCCTCAGTGGGAGTCTGAGAGGGTGGCTCTAAGATTCCCCACCAACACCAACCACTGACTAGTGTGGAGGAAGCCCAGGGTGTGGGACCCT
This sequence comes from Pan paniscus, assembly GCF_029289425.2. NCBI lineage: Eukaryota > Metazoa > Chordata > Mammalia > Primates > Hominidae > Pan > Pan paniscus. The sequence continues at coordinate 160,432,617 of NC_073256.2, forward strand.
AGCACGGTAGGAGGTGGCCGTCAGGACCAGGAGTGTGAGGCTGGTGGGAAGAAAAGACCTTTTGCCAAATAGGAGGTGGTGTCTTCTTTAGGTATGTCAGGGTGGGAGGCTCCCACTCCATGTCTCATTGACCATCAACAATGGTAGCCCCAGATCCCCAGTGCCCAGCCAGCCTCTCTGGGACCTCTCTGTGCAGGTAAGACTTTGTAACCACTGAAGGGGCTCTTCCTGCCTGCTGCATAAAGAAAGACCATGGCATTGCAGTAAGGAAAGAGTTTAATAGACAAAAGGCTGGCCACGCTACAGAGATGGAGTTAGCACTCAAACAACCTCATGCAAAACTCACAGGTTAGGGGTTGTTCAAAGACAGTTTTTGGGGAAGGAGTGGGGGAGGCCAGGTAATAGGTGCTTGCTGCTGATTGCTTAGAGCAGAGATGAAATCACAGGGGGTCAACGCTGAGTCCTAAGGACTGAGTCACTTCTGGGTGGGGTCACACGAGCAGGATTGGCAGGTCCAGGTGGGTCCAGGTGGAGCCACGGTCATGCACAAACACTGGAAAAGATTTCTCAAAAAGCCAATCTACAATAGTGGTGTTATCTGCAGCAATAACTGGGGAAGTTGCAGATCTTATAACCTCAGAAAAAAATGGCTGACAACCCTTTCTGTCTGTGCCTTACCAGGACTCAGGCAAGCTCCACCTCCCGGGTGCAAGCAATTCTCATGCCTCAGCCTCCTGGGTAGCTAGGATTACAGACACATGCCACCACACCTGGCTAATTTTTGTATTTTTTGGTAGAGATGGTGTTTCACCACCATGTTGGCCAGGCTGGTCTCGAACTCCTGACCTCAAGCAATCTGCCCGCCTTGGCCTCCCAGTGTGCTGGGATTACAACTGTGAGCCACCATGCCCAGCCCAGTACCTGTTTTTACTGAAGACAAATCATAGTAGGACAAATTTATTTAAAATAATTTTTCATCTTATACTTGGCCTGAGTGTTTGCATAATGTCAGCACGAATAATTATTTGCCATATAGGCCTGTCTTAAAATTGGCTTTACTGGAACTTTATTCTATAAGGAATCCCAGATTTGACTTTTTTTAAAGCCTTGAGCCCAGCCATGATTTATTGGTGCCTGAAAATACCTATATAAATTGGGCAATGTCCTCTCCTCAAGGTCCCAAGATAATTTGGGGCTCCTGAGCCTGTCAGAAAGTGACATTCTTTACATACTACAGGCAAGGAACTCTGTACAGTGACTGTGTAGACAAGGGATGAGGCCAACTTCATAAGTCAGCTTTGACTCCTTAAAGCAGTCTGTTTGTATCTGAAAGTACATCCTTCCAGTCAAAGCTTTGGTAAAATAACCAGTGTCTCCAATTATGTCCTGTTACAAAAGAAAATACATTCTTATTGAACTTATGCAAATAACTATACTGCCGTAAATTAAGTATACTTGCAAATAGTTTTCAAATTTCGACAGAAATCAGGTAGACAGAAATGTACTTCAGAGTTTACTCACAGGAGTGTACTTTACCCAGTTATGAAAAGCTGTAGAGTGCTGCCAATGCCCCAGTGAAGAAGCTGAGGTCAACATCAGATTTGAAATATTTAAAGTGGATACAAAATTATTTCAGCAATGCAAACAATTAAGCGTGTTGTTGTGGGCAATGGTGCTGTTGGTAAAACATGTCTCCTGATATCCTACACAACAAACAAATTTCCATCAAAATATGTACCAACTGTTTTTGACAACTATGCAGTCACAGTTATGATTGGTGGAGAACCATATACTCTTGGACTTTTTGATACTGCAGGGCAAGACGATGATGACAGATTCTGACCGCTGAGTTATCTACAAACAGATGTATTTCCAGTCTGTTTTTCAGTGGTCTCTCCATCTTCATTTGAAAATGTGAAAGGAAAGTGGGTGTCTGAGATAACTCACCACTGTCCAAAGACTCATTTCTTGCTTGTTGGGACCCAAATTCATCTCAGAGATGACCCCTCTACTATTGAGAAACTTGCCAAGAACAAACAGAAGCCCACCACTCCAGAGACTGCTGAAAAGCTGATCCGTGACCTGAAGGCTGTCAGGTATGTGGTGTGTTCTGCACTCACACAGAAAGGCCTAAGGAATGTATTTGATGAAGCAATATTGGCTGCCCTGGAGCCTCCAGAACTGAAGAAGAGCCACAGGTGTGTGCTGCTAGGAACATCTCTCCAGAGCCCTTTCTGCACAGCTGGTGTCAGCATCATACTAAAAGCAATGTTTAACTCAAACCAAAGATTAAAAATTAAAATTCGTTTTTGCAGTAATGACAAATGTCCTGCACCTACCCACATGCACTCATGTGAGACAAGGCCCATAGGTATGGCCCCCCCTTCCCCCTCCCAGTATTAGTTAATTTTGAGTAATTGCGTATTGTCAGAAAAGTGATTAGTACAAGTTTTTGTTTTGTTGTTTCAAATTTTTTTTTTGTTTAAAAGCAAGGCATGCTTGTGGATGACTCTGTAACAGACTAATTGGAATTGTTGAAGCTGCTCCCTGGTTCCACTCTGGAGAGTAATCTGGGAGATCTTAGTGTGTGTGTGTGTGTGTGTGTGTGTGTGTGTCTCCTCTTTTTTTGGGAGGAGTGTGTGTGGGGTTTATTTTTTAGTCCTTTATTTTTTTTTTAATTCATTAACCAGTGGATAGCCCTTAAGGGGAGGAGGACAGATTGATTCCACATTCCACTTCCTAGATATGGTTTAGAAAACATGTTCCCCACCTGGGGCTCTCAGGAAGGAGTATAGTAAATGCCTCATTTAATAACAGACTCCTTTTTGAAAGTTGCCTTTTCTCTCCACCTTTGAGTAGATCCAGTATTTGATGAAACTCATGAAAGTGGGTGGAGCCTGTCTTGCCCCTCCTCTTTTCTAGGACACACTATATGTGACTGTGACTTTCAAAGACATTTGTTTGCCATTTGCTGATTTTGGGGGGAAGTTAATTTCTAACTTCTTTCACTAATAAATGAAGAAAAGTATTGCACCTTTGAAATGCACCAAATGAATTGAGTTTGTAATTAAAAATTTTTTTCCCTGTCAGTCATTGTCTTACATGCTTAGCATCGATTTGCAGCTCAGTAGTATATGGTGTTCCTAGAATGCAGCTGAAGACCTGGTATGTAGAGGAAATACCAGGGGTGGTGCTAGAAGATAGACATCTGTGGAATGATTCACTTCCTCTCATTAGGAGGATAGAGGCCTTCTTCATTAAGAAGCTGGGGGTTGGGTGGGGGTGGGGAGAACACATAACAACATGGGGACCAGTCAGGGGAGTCCCCTTATTTCTGTTTTGCATATGAGGAACCCTACAGCAGCCAGGTGAGGCTCTCTAGTTTAATAAAAATCATGGAAAGAGTCTTTTTTTTTTTTTTTTTTGAGCTGGAGTCTGGCTCTGTCACCCAGGCTGGAGTGCAGTGGCACAATCTCGGCTCATTGCAACCTCCACCTCCCAGGTTCATGCCATTCTCCTGCCTCAGCCTCCCAAGTAGCTGGGACTACAGGCACCCACCACCACGCCCGGCTAATTTTTTTGTATTTTTAGTAGAGACGGGGTTTCACTGTGTTAGCCAGGATGGTGTCGATCTCCTCACCTCATGATCCACCTGCCTCAGCCTCCCAAAGTGCTAGGATTACAGGCGTGAGCCACCACGCCCTACCGGAAAGAGTCTTATGAAGACTTTTCATAAGTGTTAATAGGGATTTTATCAGCTTATTTTGGTTGCAGTTTCCAATTTCTTAAAATGTTGAGGTAATCTTTTCCGCCTTCCCAATCCTAATTCTTGTAGATTCATTAATGTTAAACCAATGCCTTCTCATATCTCAATTTTTTGTATATGCATTCTTTTCAAATGTATTAAACAAACAAAAGCCCTTCACAAGCCAAAAAAAAAAAAAGCTATAAACAGCTCAAAAGAAAAAAAAGGTTTTCTAGACTCTGAAAAACAAAAGAATGCGCAACATTTCAAACAAAAAAGCAATGAAAAGATTACTCCCATCTTCCTTTAGTTCAGTCTATGTAATTGACTTCTGTTCTGCTCAATATTCAGGAACACATTAGCTGTCTGTGGGAGTCTTGGAAGTTTCTCCTCTATTCTAATGCCACAACTGCCAAAGTTCTCAGAAACTTGCCTTCAAGAGCACCTGTCAGAGTCCTATAGCTGATTATAAAACCACCTTGAAAATAAAGTAAAACAATTGTGGATAAGGAAATCTCAGAACGGCCACAGTTAACGTCTGGTCATCTCTGTGGTACACAATAATTTCACATAACAATCCTAATTATTACTGATAACACATACTGAGATATATCAGAATTACAGGAATCTTACACAATTTTGGAACATATACTAATAACATATTCATACAAATACAGCCCAAATAAAGCCAAATACCGTTTCATACTTGACAATGCTTCCTGTATGATTTTACCAAATAACCAAATATGCCTCTTTTGGACTTTTACCAGATTTTTTAAAAGGCTAACTTTAGGCCGGGCACAGTGGCTCATGCCTATAATCCCAGCACTTTGGGAGGCTGAGGCAGGCAGATCACAAGGTCAGGAGATCGAGACCATCCTGGCTAACACAGTGAAACGCTGTCTCTACTAAAAATACAAAAAATTAGCCGGGCGTGGTGGCGGGCGCCTGTAGTCCCAGCTACTTGGGAGGCTGAGGCAGGAGAATGGCGTGAACCCGGGAGGCGGAGCTTGCAGTGAGCCGGGATAGTGCCACTGCACTCCAGCCAGGGCGACAGAGTGAGACTCTGTCTCCAAAAAAAAAAAAAAAAAGGCTAACTTTAGAATTTGACTTTGGAAAGTTTGTCAGATATCAAAGGTTTAATCAAACATTTGATATTACAACATGAAAGTCCAGGTCACTATAAGTAAAGGGGAAAATCTTTACTCATTGACAGAGGGGAGACTCCACTTTCCAAACAGGACCCAAAAAAGATGGCATGAGGCCAACTGAATGTCCCCTCTTTCCCTCCCTTTTTTCCTGCTGTTATTCAAAAGGCAAACAAAAACCTTTCATTCTCTTTTAATATTACATCAAAATCTTGTTCAAAAAGGAAACCCAAATTTCACCTTTCCATTAATGTACTATTAATGTTAAATCTGATTTTTTTTTTTTTTTGAGACGAAGTCTCACTCTTGTCCCCCAGGCGGGAATGCAATGGCGCGATCTTGGCTCACTGCAAACTCTGCCTCCCGGATTCAAGCAATTCTCCTGCCTGAGCCCCCCAAGTAGCTGGGATTACAGGCGTCCACCACCACACCCGGCTAATTTTTGTATTTTTAGTAGAGATGGGGTTTCACCATGTTGGCCAGGCTGGTCTAGAACTCCTGACCTCAGGTGATCCACCCACCTCGGCCTCCCAAATTGCTGGGATTACAGGCATAAGCCACCACGCCAGGCCAAATCTGATTCTTAATAAAACCTTACAAACAAGTCTATCCAATCTTACTTTGAACATAAGACAAAATTTCCATAAGTGTTTTATAATTTTCTGTTAAACAGCAGATCAGCTCGCTAAGAAAGCCCTGTTATTCAAACACACGGGCCCGGATTCTGACCCTGCATCAGTGTGCTTTTATTTCAATGTTCAACCTACGGAAAACTAAATCATCCCCTTTAAATCCTAGCCAACTTGCTCACATCCACAGAACATCCTGAACAAGATCAACCCTTCACAAACCCTTCACGACTTGCTTAAACCTTCAGTTTCGTCCCATTTCTCTGTTAGGTTAGGGCAACCCTTAAAAATCTCCACAGCAGACAAAATTACATTCTGTTTTACAAAAAAAAAATATATATATATTTCCAAGCCTTCTTATAACCTTTTACAAAGAACACATTCTACTTCCCTTCTACACCTTGTGTGTAAATCTGTTTCTCCAGTAGTCTCAAGTATGTGTTACACTGTTAACTCTTAGCAACTTTTATTTTTGCTGAAAAACCTGGTAAGGAAGCAGTTTTCACCATGTATAAGATTGGAGAGCCCAGGCAAGGAGATTGCTGCAGATAATGTGTGACTCTTCCCAGCCTCACCAGGGGACCTAGCTAACTCCATGTGTCCCCAGGCCTTCCCTAGAATCTAATGGCTATAAAACAGACAAGTCAAACACTTATTAAAAGTCATAGAAGCAGCTTATGGCCTTAAAGTATCTAGCAAACAGTACTAAGCATTCCTAATTTAGACCAAATGGGTAAGCTTCCCAGCAATCATCTTTTAACTGTCTTTATTTTTCAAAGATTATCAGTCACATGACCTAAAAGGCATTAAAGTTTCTATTTTCCTGACAGTGTTTGATTTAAGCACTTGCTTTTCTTTTATCACTTAACTTTTATTTTAAGTTCAGGGGTACATGTGTAGGTTTACTATCTAGGTAAACTTGTGTCATGGGGGTTCATTGTACAGATCATCTCATCACCCGGGTACTAAGCCCCAGCACCCACTTGTAGGGAAAAGAGAGATCAGACTGTTACTGTGTCTATGTAGAAAGGTAAGACATAAGAAATCCCATTCTGACCTGTACCTTGAACAATTGTTTTGCTGAGATGCTGTTAATTTGTAACTTTGTCCCAGCCACTTTGCCCCAACTTTGAGCTCACAAAAACATGTGTTGTATGGAATCAAGGTTTAAGGGATTTAGGGCTGTGCAGGACGTGCCTTATTAACAAAATGTTTACAAGCAGTATACTTGGTAAAAGTCATCACCATTCTCTAGTCTCAATAAACCAGGGGCACAACGCACTGCGGAAAGCCGCAGGGACCTCTGCCCTTGAAAGCGGGGTATTGTCCAAGGTTTCTCCCCATGTGATAGTCTGAAAAGTGGCCTCGTGGGATGAGAAAGACCTGACCGTCCCCCAGCCTGACACCCGTAATGGGTCTGTGCTGAGGTGGATTAGTAAAAGAGGAAAGCCTCTTGCAGTTGAGATAGAGGAAGGCCACTGTCTCCTGCCTGCCCCTGGGAACTGAATGTCTCGGTATAAAACCCGATTGTACATTTGTTCAATTCTGAGCTAGGAGAAAAACCGCCCTATGGCGGGAGGCGAGACATGTTGGCAGCAATGCTGCCTTGTTATTCTTTACTCCACTGAGATGTTTGGGTGGAGAGAAACATAAATCTGGCTTACGTGCATGTCCAGTCATAGCACCTTCCCTTGATTCTTTGGCTCACATGTTTTTTGCTGACCTTCTCCCTATTATCACCCTGCTCTCCTACTGCATTCCTCTTGCTGAGATAATGAAAATAACAATCAATAAAAACTAAGAGAACTCAGAGACCAGTGCCAGAGCAGTTCCTTGGTATGCTGAGTGCCGGCCTCCTGGGCCCACTATTGTTTCTCTATACTTTGTCTCTGTGTCTTCTTTTCTCAGTCTCTCATCCCACCTGACAAAAAATACCCACAGGTGTGGAGGGGCAGGCCACCCCTTCACCCATTACTTATTTTTCCTGATCCCCTCCCTCCTCCTACCCTCCAACCTCCAATAGGCCCCAGTGTGTGTTATTCCCCTCTATGTGTCCATGTGTTCTCATCATTTAGCTCCCACTTATAAGTGAGAACATGCGGTATTTGGTGCCTGTTCCTGCCTAAGTTTGCTAAGGATGATGGCCTCTAGCTCCATCCATGTTCCTGCAAAGGATATTATCTCATTCCTTTTTATGGCTGCATAATAATATTCCACGGTGTATATGTACCGTATTTTCTTTATCCAGTCTACCATTGATGGGCATTAGGGTTGATTCCATGTCTTTGCTATTGTGAATAGTGCTGCAGTGAACATACACATTTATGTATTTTTATGACAGAATACTTTACATTCCTTTACGTATATACTTGGTAATGGGATGGCTGGGTCAAATACTATTTCTGTTTTTAAGTCTTTCAGGAATTGCCAAACTGTTTTCTACAGTGGTTGAACTAATTTACATTCCCACCAACAGTGTATAAGCATTCCTTTTTCTCTACTACCTTGTCTTGTCAGCATCTGATATTTTTTGACTTTTTTTGTTTGTTTGTTTGAGAGAGTTTCACTCTTGTGGCCCAGGCTGGAATGCAGTGGCATGATCTCAGCTCACTGCAAACTCCGCCTCCTGGGTTAAAATAATTCTCTTGCCTCAGTCTCCTGAGTAGCTGGGACTACAGGCACACACCACCATGCCCAACTAATTTGTGTATTTTTAGTAGAAACAGGGTTTCTCCATGCTGGCCAGGCTGGTCTTGAACTTCTGACCTCATGATCCACCCACCTTGGCCTCCCAAAGTGCTAGGATTACAGGCGTGAGCCACCGCACCTGGCCATTTTTTGACTTCTTAATAATGGCCATTCTGACTAGTGTGAGATGGCATTTAATTGTGGTTTTGATTTGCATTGCTCTAACAATCAGTGATGTTGAGCTTATTTTAATATGCTTCTTGGCCGCATGTATGCCTTATTTTGAAAAGTGTCTGTTCATGTCCTTTGCCTACTTTTTCATGAGGTTGTTTTTTTCTTGTAAAGTCATTTAAGTTCCTTATAGCTGCTGGATATTAGACCTCTGTTAAATGCATAGTTTGCAAAAACTTTCTCCCATTCTATAAGTTGTCTGTTTACTCTGCTGATAGTTTCTTTTGCTATGCGGAAGCTCTTCAGTTTAATTAGGTCCCATTTGTCAATTTTTGCTTTTGTTGCTATTGCTTTTGGTGTCTTCATCATGAAATCTTTGTCATTTCCTATGTCCAGGATGGTATTGCCTAGGTTGTCTTCCAGGGTTTTTATAGTTTGGGGTTTTACATTTAAGTCTTCAATCCATCTTGAGTTAATTTTTGTATGTGGTAAAACATAGGGGACCAATTTCATCCTTCTTCATATGGCTAGCAAGTTATCCCAGAGCCATTGATGAAATAGGTAGTTCTTTCCCCATTGCTTGTTATTACTGACTTTGTTGAAGATCAGATGGTTGCAGGTGTGTGGCCTTATTTCTGGGCTCTCTATTCTGTTCCTTTGGTCTATATAGACCATAATATGTCTGTTTTTATACCAATACCATGCTGTTTTGGTTACTGTAGCCCTGTAGTATAGTTTGAAGCTGGGTAGGATGATTCCTCCAGCTTTGTTCTTTTGCTTAGGATTGCCTTGGCTATTCAGGCTAATTTTCAGTTCCATATGAATTTTAAAGTAGTTTTTTCTAGTTCTGTGAGAAATGTTATTGGTAGTTTAATAGGAATAGCACTGAATCTATAAATTGCTTCGGGTGATATGGCCATTTTAACAATATTGATTCCTCCTATCCATGAGCATGGAATATTGTTCCATTTGTGTCATCTCTGATTTCTTTGAGCAGTGTTTTGTAATTCTCCTTGTAGAGATCTTTCACCTCGCTGATTAGCTGAAGTCCTAGGTATTTTATTCCTCTGTGGCAATTGTGAATGGGATTGCATTCCTGATTTACCTCTCAGCTTGACTCTTGTTGGTGTATAGGAATGCTAGTGATTTTTGCAAACTTACTTTGTATCCTGAGACTTTGCTGAAGTTGTTTATCAGCTTAAGGAGTTTTGGGCCAAGACTATGGGGTTTTCTAGATATAGGATCATTTGTCTGCCAACAGGGATAGTTTGGCTTCCTCTCTTCCTATTTGGATGCCTTTTTAATTTTTTTTTTTTTTTTTTGAGACACTCTGTCACCCGGGCTGGAGTGTAGTGATGCAATCTCAGCTCACTGCAACCTCCACTTCCTGGGCTCAAGTGATCCTCCTGGTTCAGCCTCCTGAGGAGCTGGGACTACAGATGCAAGCCACCATGCCCAGCTAATTTTTTGCTTTTTTTTTTTTTTTTTTTTTTTTTGTAGAGACAAGGTCTCACTGTGTTACCCAGGCTGATCTCAAACTCCTGAGCCCAAAGCAATCCACCTGCCTCAGCCTCTCAAAGTGCTGGGATTATAGGAGTGAGCCACCATGCCTGGACAAGATGCCTTTTATTTATTTCTCTTGCCCAATTGCTCTGGCTGGGACTTCCAATACTACGTTGAACCGGAATGGTGAGAGAGAGAATTCCTATCTCATGCTGGTTTTCCAGGGGAATGCTTCCAGCTTTTGGCCATTCAGTATGATGTTGGCTGTGGGTTTGTCAGAGATGCCTCTTATTATTTTGAGGTATGTTCCTTCAATATCTAGTTTATTGAGAGTTTTTAACATTAAGGGGTATTGAATTTTATAAAAAGCTTTCTCTGACTCTATTGAGATAATCGTATGGTTTTTGTCTTTGGTTCTGTTTATGTGATGAATCATATGTGTTGATTTATGTATGTTGAACCAACCTTGCATGCCAGGGATAAAGCCTACTTGATCATAGTGGATAAGCTTGATGATGTGCTGCTGGATTCCATTTGCCAGTATTTTGTTGAGGGTTTTTGTGTCGATGTTCATCGAGGATATTGGCCTGAAGTTTTTGTTGTTGTTGCTGTATCTCTGCCAGGTTTTGGTATCAGAATGATGCTGGCTTCACAGAATGAGTTAGAGGGGAGTCTCTCCTCCTCAATTTTTTTGGAATCATTTCAGCAACAATGGTACCAGTCCAGTTCTCCTTTTACATCTGATATACTTCAGCTGAGACTCCATCTGGACCTGGGCTTTTTTTGATTGGTAAGCTATTCATTACTGATTCAATTTCAGAGCTCATTATTGGTCTGTTCAGGGATTCAATTTCTTCCTGGCTCAGTTTTTTGTTTTTTGTTTGTTTGTTTTTGAGACAGAGTCTTGCTCTGTCTCCCAGGCAGGAGTGCAGTGGTGCAATCTTGGCTCACTGCAACCTCTGCCTCCCAGGTTCAAGCAATTCTCCTGCCTCAGCCTCCTGAGTAGCTGGGATTACAGGCATGCACCACCATGCCCAGCTAATTTTTATATTTTAGTGGAGATGGGGTTTCACTATGTTGGCCAGGCTGGTCTCAAACTCGTGATCTCAAGTGATCCACCCACCTTGGCCTCCTAAAGTGCTGGGATTACAGGCTTGTGCTACCATGCCTGGCCCTGGCTCAGTCTTGAGAGGGTGTATATGTCCAGGAATTTACCCGTTTTTTCTGGATTTTCTAGTTTATGTGCATAGAGGTGTTCATAATATTCTCTGGTGGTTATTTATATTTCTGTGGGGCCACTGGTAATATCTCCTTTGTCATCTCTGATCGTGTTTATTTGGATCTTTGCTTTTCTTCTGTATTAGTATAGCTAGTGGTCTATCTATTGTATTAACTTTTTCAAAAAACCAACTTCTGGATTTGTTGATCTTTTGAATGGTTTTCATGTCTCAGTCTCCTTCGGTTCTGCTCTGATTTTGGCTACTTCTTGTCTTCTGCTAGCTTTGGGGCTGGTTTTCTCTTGGTTCTCCAGTTCTTTTAGTTGTGATGTTCGGTTGTTAAATTGAGATCTTTCTAACTTTTTGATGTGGGCCTTTAGCGCTATAAATTTCCCCTTAACACTGACTTAGCTGTGTCCCAGAGATTCTGGTATGCTGTATCTTTGTTCTTATTAGTTTGAAAGAACGTCTTGATTTCTGACTTAATTTCATCATCTACACAAAAGTCAATCAGGAGCAGGTTATTCAATTTCCATGTAATTGCATGGTTTTGAGTGAATTTCTTAGTCTTGATTTCTAATTTGGTTGTGCTGTGGTCTGAGGAATTGGTTGTTATGATTTCAGTTCTTTTGTATTTGCTGAGGAGTGTTTTTTGTTCAATCATGTGATCTATCTTAAAGTACGTGTCATGTGGCAATGAGAAGAATGCATATTCTGTTGTTTCGGGGTGGAGAGTTCTGTAGGTGTCTATCAGGTCCATTTGTTCCAGTGCTGAGTTCAGCTCCTGAATTTTTTTGTGAATTTTCTGCCTTAATGATCTGTCTAATACTGTCAGTGGGGTGTTAAAGTCTCCCACTATTATTGTGTGCGAGTCTAAGTCTCTTTGAAGGTCTTTAAGAACTTGCTTTATAAATGTGGGTGCTCCTATGTTGGGTGCATATATATTTAGGATAGTTAGGTCTTCTTGTTGAATTGAACCCTTTACCATTATGTAATGCCCATCTTTGTCTTTTTTGATCTTTGTCGGCTTAATGTCTGTTTTGTCTGAAGTTAGGATTGCAACCCCTGATTTGTTGTTTTCCATTTGCTTGGTAGATTTTTCTCCATCCTTTTATTTGAGCCTATGGATGTCACTGCATGTGAAATGGATCTCTTGAAGACAACTTACCAATGGCTATTGGTTCTTTATCCAGCATGCAACTCTGTGCCTTTTAATTGGGGCATTTAGCCCATTTACATGCAAGGTTAGTATTGATATATGTGGATTTGCTCCTGTCATCATGTTAACTGATTATTATGCAGATTTGTTTGTGTGGTTGCTTTATAGTGTAACTGGTCTGTGTACTTTGGTATGTTTTTGTAGTGGCTGTTAACAGTCTTTCTTTTCCATATTTAGTGCTGCCTTCAGGAGTTCTTGTGAGGCAGGTCTGGTGGTGACAAATTCCCTCAGCATTTACTTGTCTGAAAAGGATCTTATTTCTCCTTCACTTACGAAGCTTAGTTTGGCCAGATATGAAATTCTGGGTTGGAATTTCTTTAGGAATGTTGAATATTGGCCCCCAATCTCTTCTGGCTTGTAGGGTTTCTACTGAGAGGTCTGCTCTTAGTCTGACAGGTGTTCCTTTGTAGGTGACCTGGCCTTTCTCTCTGGCTGCCTTTAACTTTTTTTCTTTCATTTCAACCTTGAAGAATTTCATGATTATGTGTCTTGGGGATGATCTTCTCATGGAATATCTTACTCTGAGTTTCCTGGATTTGGATGGCAGCCTCTCTAGCTAGGCTGGGGAAGTTTTCATGGATGATATCCTGAAATCTGTCTTCCAAGTTGCTTACACTCTCCCCATCTCTTTCAGGGACACCAATGAGTCACAGATTTGGATTACAGAATCCCATATTTCCTGGAGGTTTTGTTCATTCCTTTTCAAAGTTCTTTTGTCTCCATTCTTGTCTGACTGTCTTATTTCAGAAAGCTAGTCTTCAAGCACTGAGATTCTTTCCTCCACTTGGTATATTCTGCTATTAACACTTCTGATTGCATTATGAAATTCTTATAGTGTGGTTTTCGGTTCTATCAGGTCAGTTATGTTCTTTTCTATACTGGCAATTTTGTCTGTCAGCTCCTGCATCATTTTATTGTGACTCCTATCATCCTTGGATTGGGTTTCCACGTACCCCTACACCTCAATGATCTTGGTTCCTATCCATATTCTGAATTCTATTTCTGTCATTTCAGCCATCTCAGCCTGGTTCAGAACCCTTGCTGGAGAGGTGGGGCAGTCATTTGGAGGAAAGAAGGCACTCTGGCTTGTGTTGTCTGGGTTCTTGAACTGGTTCTTTCTTATCTTTTTGGGCTGATGTTCCTATGCTCTTTGAAGTTGCTAACCTTTGGATAATTTTTTTTTCTTTTATCCTATTTGATGACCTTGAGGATTTGATTGTAGTATAAGTTGGATTCAGCTGACTGGCTTTGTTTCTGGATGATTTTAGGGGGCCAAGGCTCAGTTCCTGACTCCCGGACTGTGTGCTCTAACTGGGGGACTTGTATCAGGCACCAACTTTGTTCTCTGGCTCCTGGAGGTTAGGAATCAACTGCACTGAGGGATCAAGGTGCTCCTCACTACCGGTCACTACACTCTGATAGGTGGCGCCAGCCAATGCATTTTGCAGTGCAGTGGCAGCAGGATCCATTCTTGCTTGCACATGCCAGCAGCCGTGGTGGCAGCAGCACAGGGTGCACGTTCATCGGCTGTGGCAGGGTGCTAGCAAGTGCTTGGGTGCCTGCCTCCATGCAGGTGTTCACCACAGTGGCAGAAGAAAGCACCTGGGGGGCAGGGCCCCCTGCTGGCAACAGCCATGCTGGTGGTGGTGTTGGGATGGAGGTGGAGCACCGGCAGGCCCAGGCCTGTGGCATTCTTTGTGCCCCACAGGCAGGGTGGTCCCTGTTCCGTGCCTAGTTTCACTCCCGCAACAGTGTTGGTGCAAGAGTGGGGTGCAAGGGAAGTGGGGCTGGCTGGCTCTGTGTCTGCCAAGGCTCCAACTGCAATGGCAGTCAGCAGGGGGCGTGGGGCAAACGGTACTCCTGCCACAGCAATGGCAGGGCACGGTGCAAACACACAGGTACACTGGCGGGCAAGGAAAGCAAAACCCACCTGCACAGATATGCACTGGCAAAAGCAAGATGGGGGGTGACAGTGGGCCCTGGAGAAGCTGCAGTGTGGGAGGCAGTGGGCAGGCTGGCACAGGGATATGGGGGCTGCCCTGCTGGAGCTCTCCACCAATCAGGCATGGTCCACCAGTGCAGAAGCTATGCTGCAGGCCCCCAGGGCACCCAGAGCTGCCCTGCAAGCAGGCGTGGCCAGGCCGGGGCCCTGGGAGAGGCCAGCAGACCAAGGCATGCTCGGGTCAGACTGGCCCCATCTGATGGGCAAGACCGCCCCGCAAAGATCACATACAACAGCTCCCCTAGGGCTAAAATCTCCTATGGGAGGAATTTGAGCCTGGGGGATGGCCCTCCACTACAGACTCTCCTGCACCAAACCCTCTGGGCTCTGCCTCAGCTGGCTGCTGCCCCCACACCTTCTCTAGGCAGCTCTCTCTGCCACCTCGAGTGTCCATGGTGGTTAATCTCCTCCTGCCGGGATTCCAGAGGCCCGTAGTGACAGTGGGCTCCTCCTTGCCAGTTCAACTCACCCATTCTCCCTGAGTCTTGGGGACCAGTAACGAGTCCCAGTGCGCAGTGGCCCCGTGCAGGGTTCCCAGCTTCCTCCCGCTTCAGCCTAGCTTCTGTGTCCTCCTGCAGTCCACTCCGGGTGTCCAGCAGTCCACTCCCGGTGCCTTCCCTCTGAAGATCTGTTGGAAACATGCCAGTTGTCTCTGCCCCTCGGTGGCAGCTGTTTCACCTGGCTACGTTGTCGGCTGTCTTCCAACTTTTAGCCTATTTTTCTTTAATTCAGTTAATTAGAGCTCTTTTTTTTTTTTTTTTTTTTGAGATGGAGTTTCACTCTTATTGCCCAGGCTGGAGTGCAATGGCACGATCTTGGCTCACCGCAACCTCAGCCTACCGGGTTCAAGCAATTCCCCTGCCTCAGTCTCCTGAGTAGCTAGGATTACAGGCATGCACCACCACACCCGGCTAATTTTGTATTTTTAGTAGAGACAGGGTTTCTCCATGTTAGTCAGGCTGGTCTTGAACTCCCGACCTCAGGTGATCCACCCACCTCAGCCTCCCAAAGTGCTGGGATTACAGGCATGAGCCACCGCGCCCGGCAATTAGAGCTGTTTTATAGAAAGACCATAAGCGACACATTAAATACACAGACAGACAGAAATGAAGAATCAACACAGAATTCCGTTGACTAAAAGTGTTTAGAGGGAGAGCAGGGGCTTTAAAACAATATCTGCACAAATATAGCCCAAATATCGGTTTTAATAAAGTCGATTTCTAACTATAGAGCTCTCAAAAGAAAAATCCTTTTAAAATCTGGCTGGGCATGGAGGCTCACGCCTGTAATCCTAGCACTTTGGGAGGCCGAGGTGGGTGGATCACCTGAGGTCAGTAGTTCGAGACCAACCTAGCCAACATGGTGAAACCCCATCTCTACTAAAAATATAAAATTAGCCAGGCATAGTGGCAGGCACCTGTAATCCCAGCTACTCGGGAGGCTGAGGCAGGAGAATTGCTTGAACCCAGGAGGCGGAGGTTGCAGTGAGGCAAGATCACACCATTGCACTCCAGGCTGGGCAACAGGAGTGAAACTCCATCTCAAAAATAAAAATAATAATAATAATAAATCTTTTATTACCAGATTTCAGCCAGGACAACGGGCCAATATTTCTGGCTTTTGAATTGTTTTACTAAAGGTAAATCAGTGAGCCTTAACGAAAAGGATGACTTAACCACAGATATTCAAAGTGTCTCCAAAGAGATAATAAGTGATTTGTACAAGGTCTAAAATCTCCCCAAAGGTAGTTCAAGACAGAAAATCAGAAGCTGTCCATAGAGGGGAAAATAATCAATAAGCGGCAAAAGTCCAGCAAGTATTAGACCACGAAGGACTCACTCCCAAAGCCAGGAACTGAACCCAGGCCACGATTGCGAAGAACCACCAGAGCCTTAGCTAGCTGATCTCTAGCACAAGGTGGCTGCTGGTGTCTTTCCCAGGAGTCAGTTCCAACAGCAACTCAATCTAAAAAGCCCGCTAAAGTCCAGATGGCAATCTTCCAGGTTTTTACCATCTTAGCAAAAGGTATTTCCAGAAAGGGAGTAAAGCAGGCATCTCCGTGATCCCCAAGAATCCACTCTCAGAAATGGGCTTAAGAAAGTGATAGGCGGCCGGGCGCGGTGGGTCACACCTGTAATCCCAGCACTTTGGGAGGCCGAGGCGGGTAGATCACGAGGTCAGGAGATCGAGACCATCCTGGCTAACGTGGTGAAACCCTGTCTCTACTAAAAATACAAAAACAAAATTAGCTGGATGTGGTGGTGGGCACCTGTAGTCCCAGCTACTCAGGAGGCTGAGGCAGGAGAATGGCATGAACCCGGGAGGCGGAGCTTGCAGTGAGCCGAGATTGCACCACTGCACTCCAGCCTGGGCAACAGAGTGAGACTCTGTCTCAAAAAAAAAAAAGAAGAAGAAGAAAGCGATAGACAGTAAAAGCCCTGTAGGGATGAGACCTTTTAAGACAAAACTCTTGAGAGGGCTCAACACACTCAGGGGAAGAGCAAGGCAACTCATTTCTGACTCCTGGTCCTTGGACCAGCCGCCTGACGTGAACTTGAAAATTCCTGCCCTCCGGATGGTGGAGAGCAGGAGAGAATTCCTGCACATGGTCACAAAGTCACGCTTTCAAGGACATAAACCAAGACAAGAGGGAAACTTCCTCCAGTTTTTGCTCCAGGAACCCGCAGCAAAGTTTGTCACTGACCAGCCTGTCGGACCAGGTTGAGCCGTGGGCTTCCAGGGGTCCTGAGCTCATGTTTATCCTGTGGTGCCCCCTCTTTATGACAGAACAACAGAGAAAAACGAATTCATAGCACAAGGTACTCCAGATTTGCTACAGCCTCAGACTAGCCTCACAAATCCTTCTTCTCATTAATAAACAGTGGTTTTTACCATTCACTCAACCAGTATGCACAGAGAGAGAGGGCCCAGAAGCCTGGCTGGTAAGGCATTATTATTATTATTATTATTATTTTGAGGTGGAGTTTCACTCTTGTTGCCCAGGCTGGAATGCAATGGTGCGATCTCAGCTCACTGCAACCTCCGTCTCCCGGGTTCCAGTGATTCTCCTGCCTCAATCCCCCAAGTAGCTGGGATTACAGCCGCCCACCACCACACCTGGCTAATTTTTTTTTTTTTTTTTTTTTTTTTGTATTTTTAGTAGGGACGGGGTTTCACCATGTTGGCCAGGCTGGTCTTGAACTCCTGACCTCAGGTGATCCGCCCGCCTTGGCTTCCCAAAGTGCTGGGATTACAGGCATGAGCCACTGCGCCCAGCCCGGTAAGACATTCTTACCCTGCTGCTGGCATGCCAGGTTTTTTGGGTCCCCTTTCCCTGGGCTGCCCTGGTGACCCTGCTCACAGCACCAACCACAGCTATGGGGGCGAAGCCACATCACGAAGGAAAATCACCTTTTTCCACTTCATGGAATCACAGGGGGAAGAAACCTCTCGATTTTGCGAGATGCTGCCCAGTGAGCTGCATGGGGAACCGGCAAAATTAACATTTTCCATCCCAGCTGTCGCAAAATACAAGGAAACAGACACAGGTCACCTCGCTCAGCAGCCAACATTGACCGCACAAGGCTCAGACTTGCCCCCTGTGGTCCCTGGTGTCTTTGATGCACTCAAGGTGGGGAGGGATGACCTCTCACTGGGAATTCAATGGGTGGTCTTTGGGCCAGATGGACGAGCGGACGGACACCCCCAGTCAGGCCTGTTGAGCTTCCACTAACAATTCCTTCAGGGCTCACCAAATGGGACCACACAAATAAGGAGGCTTCTCTGAGTGAGGCTTGCTGGACTTCCATCAGCGACTCCTTCAGAGATCCCCCCCACGTGTTCAAACACACACACGACACCACCACAAGTGTTTCCACTCAGAGGCACTCACCACGCAGAAGCCGGGTCCAGCTGTCATGGAGTCCAAAACCAAGCGGGAGTGACAGAAAGGAAAATAAGATCTTGGGTCCCCAGACTCACTATGCCAAAGGAAAAAGTTAAGCTTGGAAACTGAGTCATGCAAAAAACAAAAACAAAAACAAAAAAAACCCCTGCCTTTCCTTTTGTTCTTAAACGGACAGCTACAAGATAGAAGGCCACGTGTCTCCCCAGGTGGCCTCCCTCACCTGAAAATGTAAATGAACAACAAATCAGCCAGGCACGGTGGCTCGTGGCTCACGCCTGTAATCCCAGCACTTTGGGAGGCCGAGGCGGGTGGATCACCTGAGGTCAGGAATTCGAGACCAGCCTGGCCAACATGGCAAAACCCCCATCTCTACAAAAATACAGAAATTAGCCAGGCGTGGTGGTAGTGCATGCCTGTAATCCCAGCTACTCAGGAGGCTGAGGCAGGAGAATCGCTTGAACCCGGGAGGCAGAGGTTGCGGTGAGTTGAGATTGCGCCACTGCACTCCAGCCTAGATAACAGAGTGGGAGTCCATCTCAAAACACACACACACACACACACACACACACACACACACACACACAAATCAACTGTTCCTCTGGCCCCCACTTTCACCTGCAACCTGGAGAGCAGTGGACACTGATCACAGCCTCACAAGAATATGACCTTCCCTTTTTTCCTTTCCTCCTTCCCCTGCGGCCACTTCTTTCTTTAAATATTGAAGCCCCAAAACCCTCTTTGGAAAAGGAGTGGGCTGCACACCCTACTGTGGCTTCTGCCTCTTTTTCCCAGGCATGGCTTCAACCTTGGCAAAGTGAACCTCTGAACCGGTTGAGACCTGTCTCAGTCACTCTGTGGGAGGGGCCTCCCCTGAGGTTGGGGAAGATGTCCCAAGAGGAGAGGACAAGCAGCAACTCAAGGAGGCCTGGAGCCAACTTCGGTTTCAGGGTTGAGCCAGGGTCAAGGTGGCAGTGGAAGTTAGAGGAAGAGCCTAAGGCCCCAGTGGTGGGAGCAGATGCTGAAATCCCCGGGAGCACTTTGGACTGTGCCCTGGGAGAGGCGGGAACCAAGCCTGAGAGCAGAGTACTGGCAGCTGCACGTTGGAATGTGAAGCCTGGACACAGGGAGGTCAGGCAGCGAGCTCACGGCAGCCCAGCCAGAGAGTCAGCCTGCTCTCCCCGCACTGAGCCAAGGCTGGGAGACAGCCTACCTCCCGCCAGAGCCAGCAGGCAGGTCCCAGCCCAGCCTGCCCTGTCCTGACATCTGCACTCCCCGTCAGGCCTCCTGGCCAGCCCCACAGTCCCTGCCTTCCAAGAGACACAGGCAGCGGCAGCAGCGGCTGGATGGGGGAGGCCAAGAATCAGGGGCACTCCCCCACAGGACCCTGAATCATGGCCAGAGAAAGGTCAGGGCAGGATGAGGCCTGTGGCCACGGGCAGATCTCAGGTGGCTGACCCGTCCTAGGAGCACACAGGGCAGCTGTGGCTCCTTCCCTCTCGAACCCAGAAAACAGGGCAGAGCTCATCGGTGGCCTCATCTGCCAGCCCCAGTAGTGAGGCCGCCGGCTCATTCTTCATGGGGAAGCAGCATCTGGCTTTCTGGCTCCAGACACCGCCTGCTGGGCCAGGCCTTCAACCAGGTCCCTCCTGACAGCAGGCACACCTGAGTCCAGACACAAGACAGAGCTGGGAGGCAGCCTGCAGCAAACGTGCCCCAAGCTCCACAGGCGCCTAACCCAGTCCTGCCAGGGGAGAGTGCTCCAGGCTCCGCCCTCTCGCTGGAGGCCCACTGCTCACTCTCACCCATGGGACTTCTCCCCACAGGCCCCAGCAGCCTCCTCCCGTCATCGGAGACGCTACCAGGACAAAAGTCTTCCACAACAAGGGCCAAAGGCCTCTTAGTCATGGAAGTCTCCCTGAACCTATTCTGCTTCGGCGGTTGCCTGGTTTAAAATTTTAAAAATTAAAAAAACAAAAGCCTCCGCATGAGAGCAGGCCCGTCCCAGTCTCATGATGTCTCTGCTCTGGTGTGTGAGGAGGAGGGAGTGCCGTGTGAGGGGAGGGAGTCGCGTGTGAGGGGGAGGGAGTGCCGTGTGAGGGGGAGGGAGTGCCGTGTGAGGGGGAGGGGGTCCCGTGTGAGGGGGAGGGGGTCCGGTGTGAGGGGGAGGGAGTCCCGTGTGAGGGGGAGGGAGTCCCGTGTGAGGGGGAGGGAGTCCCGCGTGAGGGGGAGGGAGTCCCGTGTGAGGGGAGGGAGTCCCGTGTGAGGGGGAGGGAGTCCCGTGTGAGGGGGAGGCAGTCCCGTGTGAGGGGGAGGGAGTCCCGTGTGAGGGGGAGGCAGTGCCGTGTGAGGGGGAGGGAGTGCCGTGTGAGGGGGAGGGAGTCCCGTGTGAGGGGGAGGGAGTCCCGTGTGAGGGGGAGGGGGTCCCGTGTGAGGGGGAGGCAGTGCCGTGTGAGGGGGAGGGAGTGGCGTGTGAGGGGGAGGGAGTCCCGTGTGAGGGGGAGGGGGTCCCGTGTGAGGGGGAGGCAGTCCCGTGTGAGGGGGAGGGAGTGGCGTGTGAGGGGGAGGGAGTCCCGTGTGAGGGGAGGGAGTGGCGTGTGAGGGGGAGGGAGTCCCGTGTGAGGGGGAGGGGGTCCCGTGTGAGGGGGAGGCAGTCCCGTGTGAGGGGGAGGGAGTGGCGTGTGAGGGGGAGGGAGTCCCGTGTGAGGGGAGGGAGTGCCGTGTGAGGGGGAGGGAGTCCCGTGTGAGGGGGAGGGAGTCCCGTGTGAGGGGGAGGGAGTGCTGTGTGAGGGGGAGGGAGTCCCGTGTGAGGGGGAGGGAGTGGCGTGTGAGGGGGAGGGAGTCCCGTGTGAGGGGGAGGGAGTCCCGTGTGAGGGGGAGGGAGTCCCGCGTGAGGGGGAGGGAGTCCCGTGTGAGGGGAGGGAGTCCCGTGTGAGGGGGAGGGAGTCCCGTGTGAGGGGGAGGCAGTCCCGTGTGAGGGGGAGGCAGTGCCGTGTGAGGGGGAGGGAGTCCCGTGTGAGGGGGAGGGAGTCCCGTGTGAGGGGGAGGGAGTCCCGTGTGAGGGGGAGGGAGTCGCGTGTGAGGGGAGGGAGTGCCGTGTGAGGGGGAGGGAGTGCCGTGTGAGGGGGAGGGAGTCCCGTGTGAGGGGGAGGGAGTCCCGTGTGAGGGGGAGGCAGTGCCGTGTGAGGGGGAGGCAGTGCCGTGTGAGGGGGAGGGAGTCCCGTGTGAGGGGGAGGGAGTCCCGTGTGAGGGGGAGGGAGTCCCGTGTGAGGGGGAGGGAGTGCCGTGTGAGGGGGAGGCAGTGCCGTGTGAGGGGGAGGGAGTCCCGTGTGAGGGGGAGGGAGTCCCGTGTGAGGGGGAGGGAGTCCCGTGTGAGGGGGAGGGAGTCCCGTGTGAGGGGAGGGAGTCCCGTGTGAGGGGGAGGGAGTCCCGTGTGAGGGGGAGGGAGTCCCGTGTGAGGGGAGGGAGTCCCGTGTGAGGGGAGGGAGTCCCGTGTGAGGGGAGGGAGTCCCGTGTGAGGGGGAGGGAGTCCCGTGTGAGGGGGAGGCAGTCCCGTGTGAGGGGGAGGCAGTCCCGTGTGAGGGGGAGGGAGTCCCGTGTGAGGGGGAGGGAGTCCCGTGTGAGGGGGAGGGAGTCCCGTGTGAGGGGAGGGAGTCCCGTGTGAGGGGGAGGGAGTCCCGTGTGAGGGGGAGGGAGTCGCGTGTGAGGGGAGGGAGTCCCGTGTGAGGGGAGGGAGTCCCGTGTGAGGGGAGGGAGTCCCGTGTGAGGGGGAGGGAGTCCCCTGTGAGGGGGAGGCAGTGCCGTGTGAGGGGGAGGGGGTCCCGTGTGAGGGGGAGGGAGTCCCGTGTGAGGGGGAGGCAGTGCCGTGTGAGGGGAGGGAGTCCCGTGTGAGGGGGAGGGGGTCCCGTGTGAGGGGAGGGAGTGCCGTGTGAGGGGAGGGAGTCCCGTGTGAGGGGGAGGGGGTCCCGTGTGAGGGGGAGGGAGTCCCGTGTGAGGGGAGGGAGTCCCGTGTGAGGGGGAGGGGGTCCCGTGTGAGGGGGAGGGGGTCCCGTGTGAGGGGGAGGCAGTGCCGTGTGAGGGGGAGGCAGTGCCGTGTGAGGGGAGGGAGTGCCGTGTGAGGGGAGGGAGTACTGTGTGAGGGGGAGGGGGTCCCGTGTGAGGGGGAGGGGGTCCCGTGTGAGGGGGAGGCAGTGCCGTGTGAGGGGGAGGGGGTCCCGTGTGAGGGGGAGGGAGTCCCGTGTGAGGGGGAGGCAGTGCCGTGTGAGGGGAGGGAGTCCCGTGTGAGGGGGAGGGAGTCCCGTGTGAGGGGGAGGGGGTCCCGTGTGAGGGGGAGGGAGTCCCGTGTGAGGGGGAGGCAGTGCCGTGTGAGGGGAGGGAGTCCCGTGTGAGGGGGAGGGAGTCCCGTGTGAGGGGGAGGGGGTCCCGTGTGAGGGGAGGGAGTCCCGTGTGAGGGGAGGGAGTCCCGTGTGAGGGGAGGGAGTCCCGTGTGAGGGGAGGGAGTCCCGTGTGAGGGGGAGGGGGTCCCGTGTGAGGGGGAGGGAGTCCCGTGTGAGGGGGAGGGAGTCCCGTGTGAGGGGAGGGAGTCCCGTGTGAGGGGAGGGAGTCCCGTGTGAGGGGGAGGGGGTCCCGTGTGAGGGGGAGGGAGTCCCGTGTGAGGGGGAGGCAGTGCCGTGTGAGGGGAGGGAGTCCCGTGTGAGGGGGAGGGGGTCCCGTGTGAGGGGGAGGGAGTCCCGTGTGAGGGGGAGGGAGTCCCGTGTGAGGGGGAGGCAGTGCCGTGTGAGGGGAGGGAGTGCCGTGTGAGGGGAGGGAGTCCCGTGTGAGGGGGAGGGGGTCCCGTGTGAGGGGGAGGGAGTCCCGTGTGAGGGGGAGGCAGTGCCGTGTGAGGGGGAGGGAGTGCCGTGTGAGGGGGAGGGGGTCCCGTGTGAGGGGGAGGGAGTCCCGTGTGAGGGGGAGGGAGTCCCGTGTGAGGGGGAGGGAGTCCCGTGTGAGGGGGAGGGAGTCCCGTGTGAGGGGAGGGAGTCCCGTGTGAGGGGAGGGAGTCCCGTGTGAGGGGGAGGGGGTCCCGTGTGAGGGGGAGGGAGTCCCGTGTGAGGGGGAGGCAGTGCCGTGTGAGGGGAGGGAGTCCCGTGTGAGGGGGAGGGGGTCCCGTGTGAGGGGGAGGGAGTCCCGTGTGAGGGGGAGGCAGTGCCGTGTGAGGGGGAGGGAGTCCCGTGTGAGGGGGAGGGGGTCCCGTGTGAGGGGGAGGCAGTGCCGTGTGAGGGGGAGGCAGTGCCGTGTGAGGGGGAGGGAGTCCCGTGTGAGGGGGAGGGAGTCCCGTGTGAGGGGGAGGGAGTCCCGTGTGAGGGGGAGGCAGTGCCGTGTGAGGGGAGGGAGTGCCGTGTGAGGGGAGGGAGTCCCGTGTGAGGGGGAGGGGGTCCCGTGTGAGGGGGAGGGAGTCCCGTGTGAGGGGGAGGCAGTGCCGTGTGAGGGGGAGGGAGTCCCGTGTGAGGGGGAGGGGGTCCCGTGTGAGGGGGAGGCAGTGCCGTGTGAGGGGGAGGGAGTCCCGTGTGAGGGGGAGGGAGTCCCGTGTGAGGGGGAGGGAGTCCCGTGTGAGGGGGAGGGAGTCCCGTGTGAGGGGGAGGGAGTCCCGTGTGAGGGGGAGGCAGTGCCGTGTGAGGGGGAGGGAGTCCCGTGTGAGGGGGAGGGAGTCCCGTGTGAGGGGGAGGGAGTCCCGTGTGAGGGGGAGGGAGTGCCGTGTGAGGGGGAGGGAGTCCCGTGTGAGGGGGAGGGAGTCCCGTGTGAGGGGGAGGGAGTCCCGTGTGAGGGGGAGGGAGTCCCGTGTGAGGGGAGGGAGTCCCGTGTGAGGGGAGGGAGTCCCGTGTGAGGGGGAGGGGGTCCCGTGTGAGGGGGAGGGAGTCCCGTGTGAGGGGGAGGCAGTGCCGTGTGAGGGGAGGGAGTCCCGTGTGAGGGGGAGGGGGTCCCGTGTGAGGGGGAGGGAGTCCCGTGTGAGGGGGAGGCAGTGCCGTGTGAGGGGAGGGAGTGCCGTGTGAGGGGAGGGAGTCCCGTGTGAGGGGGAGGGGGTCCCGTGTGAGGGGGAGGGAGTCCCGTGTGAGGGGGAGGCAGTGCCGTGTGAGGGGGAGGGAGTCCCGTGTGAGGGGGAGGGGGTCCCGTGTGAGGGGGAGGCAGTGCCGTGTGAGGGGGAGGGAGTCCCGTGTGAGGGGGAGGGAGTCCCGTGTGAGGGGGAGGGAGTCCCGTGTGAGGGGGAGGGAGTCCCGTGTGAGGGGGAGGGAGTCCCGTGTGAGGGGGAGGCAGTGCCGTGTGAGGGGGAGGGAGTCCCGTGTGAGGGGGAGGGGGTCCCGTGTGAGGGGGAGGCAGTGCCGTGTGAGGGGGAGGGAGTCCCGTGTGAGGGGGAGGGAGTCCCGTGTGAGGGGGAGGGAGTCCCGTGTGAGGGGGAGGGAGTGCCGTGTGAGGGGGAGGGAGTCCCGTGTGAGGGGGAGGGAGTCCCGTGTGAGGGGGAGGGGGTCCGGTGTGAGGGGGAGGGAGTCCCGTGTGAGGGGGAGGGAGTCCCGTGTGAGGGGGAGGGAGTCCCGTGTGAGGGGAGGGAGTCCCGTGTGAGGGGGAGGGAGTCCCGTGTGAGGGGGAGGGAGTCGCGTGTGAGGGGGAGGGAGTCGCGTGTGAGGGGGAGGGAGTCGCGTGTGAGGGGGAGGGAGTCCCGTGTGAGGGGGAGGGGGTCCGGTGTGAGGGGGAGGGAGTCCCGTGTGAGGGGGAGGGAGTCCCGTGTGAGGGGGAGGGAGTCCCGTGTGAGGGGGAGGGAGTCCCGTGTGAGGGGGAGGGGGTCCGGTGTGAGGGGGAGGGGGTCCCGTGTGAGGGGGAGGGAGTCCCGTGTGAGGGGGAGGGAGTCCCGTGTGAGGGGGAGGGAGTCCCGTGTGAGGGGGAGGGAGTCCCGTGTGAGGGGGAGGCAGTCCCGTGTGAGGGGGAGGGAGTCGCGTGTGAGGGGAGGGAGTCCCGTGTGAGGGGGAGGGAGTCGCGTGTGAGGGGAGGGAGTGCCGTGTGAGGGGGAGGGAGTCCCGTGTGAGGGGGAGGGAGTGCCGTGTGAGGGGGAGGGAGTCCCGTGTGAGGGGGAGGCAGTCCCGTGTGAGGGGGAGGGAGTCGCGTGTGAGGGGAGGGAGTGCCGTGTGAGGGGGAGGGGGTCCGGTGTGAGGGGGAGGGAGTCCCGTGTGAGGGGGAGGGAGTCCCGTGTGAGGGGGAGGGAGTGCCGTGTGAGGGGGAGGGAGTCCCGTGTGAGGGGGAGGCAGTCCCGTGTGAGGGGGAGGGAGTCGCGTGTGAGGGGAGGGAGTGCCGTGTGAGGGGGAGGGAGTCCCGTGTGAGGGGGAGGGAGTCCCGTGTGAGGGGGAGGGGGTCCGGTGTGAGGGGGAGGGAGTCCCGTGTGAGGGGGAGGGAGTCCCGTGTGAGGGGGAGGGAGTCCCGTGTGAGGGGGAGGGGGTCCGGTGTGAGGGGGAGGGAGTCCCGTGTGAGGGGGAGGGAGTCCCGTGTGAGGGGGAGGGAGTCTCGTGTGAGGGGGAGGGAGTCTCGTGTGAGGGGGAGGGAGTCCCGTGTGAGGGGGAGGGAGTCTCGTGTGAGGGGGAGGGAGTCCCGTGTGAGGGGGAGGGAGTCCCGTGTGAGGGGGAGGGAGTCCCGTGTGAGGGGGAGGCAGTCCCGTGTGAGGGGGAGGGAGTCGCGTGTGAGGGGGAGGCAGTGCCGTGTGAGGGGGAGGGAGTCCCGTGTGAGGGGGAGGGAGTCCCGTGTGAGGGGAGGGAGTCCCGTGTGAGGGGGAGGCAGTGCCGTGTGAGGGGGAGGGAGTCCCGTGTGAGGGGGAGGCAGTCCCGTGTGAGGGGGAGGCAGTCCCGTGTGAGGGGAGGGAGTCCCGTGTGAGGGGGAGGGAGTACCGTGTGAGGGGGAGGGAGTCCCGTGTGAGGGGGAGGCAGTCCCGTGTGAGGGGGAGGGAGTCGCGTGTGAGGGGAGGGAGTCGCGTGTGAGGGGAGGGAGTGCCGTGTGAGGGGGAGGGAGTCCCGTGTGAGGGGGAGGGAGTCCCGTGTGAGGGGGAGGGAGTCGCGTGTGAGGGGAGGGAGTGCCGTGTGAGGGGGAGGGAGTCCCGTGTGAGGGGGAGGCAGTGCCGTGTGAGGGGGAGGGAGTCCCGTGTGAGGGGGAGGGAGTGCCGTGTGAGGGGGAGGGAGTCCCGTGTGAGGGGGAGGCAGTCCCGTGTGAGGGGGAGGGAGTCGCGTGTGAGGGGAGGGAGTGCCGTGTGAGGGGGAGGGAGTCCCGTGTGAGGGGGAGGCAGTGCCGTGTGAGGGGGAGGGAGTCCCGTGTGAGGGGGAGGGAGTCCCGTGTGAGGGGAGGGAGTCCCGTGTGAGGGGGAGGGAGTCCCGTGTGAGGGGAGGGAGTCGCGTGTGAGGGGGAGGGAGTCGCGTGTGAGGGGAGGGAGTGCCGTGTGAGGGGGAGGGAGTCCCGTGTGAGGGGGAGGGGGTCCCGTGTGAGGGGGAGGCAGTGCCGTGTGAGGGGGAGGGAGTCCCGTGTGAGGGGGAGGGGGTCCGGTGTGAGGGGGAGGGAGTCCCGTGTGAGGGGGAGGGAGTCCCGTGTGAGGGGGAGGGAGTCCCGTGTGAGGGGGAGGCAGTGCCGTGTGAGGGGGAGGGAGTCCCGTGTGAGGGGGAGGGAGTCCCGTGTGAGGGGGAGGGAGTCCCGTGTGAGGGGAGGGAGTCGCGTGTGAGGGGGAGGGAGTCGCGTGTGAGGGGAGGGAGTGCCGTGTGAGGGGGAGGGAGTCCCGTGTGAGGGGGAGGGGGTCCCGTGTGAGGGGGAGGCAGTGCCGTGTGAGGGGGAGGGAGTCCCGTGTGAGGGGGAGGGGGTCCGGTGTGAGGGGGAGGGAGTCCCGTGTGAGGGGGAGGGAGTCCCGTGTGAGGGGGAGGGAGTCCCGTGTGAGGGGGAGGGGGTCCGGTGTGAGGGGGAGGGAGTCCCGTGTGAGGGGGAGGGAGTCCCGTGTGAGGGGGAGGGAGTCTCGTGTGAGGGGGAGGGAGTCCCGTGTGAGGGGGAGGGAGTCCCGTGTGAGGGGGAGGGAGTCTCGTGTGAGGGGGAGGGAGTCTCGTGTGAGGGGGAGGGAGTCCCGTGTGAGGGGGAGGGAGTCCCGTGTGAGGGGGAGGGAGTCCCGTGTGAGGGGGAGGGAGTCCCGTGTGAGGGGGAGGCAGTCCCGTGTGAGGGGGAGGGAGTCGCGTGTGAGGGGAGGGAGTGCCGTGTGAGGGGGAGGGAGTCCCGTGTGAGGGGGAGGGAGTCCCGTGTGAGGGGGAGGCAGTCCCGTGTGAGGGGGAGGGAGTCCCGCGTGAGGGGGAGGGAGTGCCGTGTGAGGGGGAGGAGGGAGTCCCGTGTGAGGGGGAGGGAGTGGCGTGTGAGGGGGAGGCAGTCCCGTGTGAGGGGAGGGAGTCCCGTGTGAGGGGGAGGGAGTCCCGTGTGAGGGGGAGGGAGTCCCGTGTGAGGGGGAGGCAGTCCCGTGTGAGGGGGAGGGAGTCGCGTGTGAGGGGAGGGAGTGCCGTGTGAGGGGGAGGGAGTCCCGTGTGAGGGGGAGGGAGTCCCGTGTGAGGGGGAGGCAGTCCCGTGTGAGGGGGAGGGAGTCCCGCGTGAGGGGGAGGGAGTGCCGTGTGAGGGGGAGGAGGGAGTCCCGTGTGAGGGGGAGGGAGTGGCGTGTGAGGGGGAGGCAGTCCCGTGTGAGGGGAGGGAGTCCCGTGTGAGGGGGAGGGAGTCGCGTGTGAGGGGAGGGAGTGCCGTGTGAGGGGGAGGGAGTCCCGTGTGAGGGGGAGGGGGTCCCGTGTGAGGGGGAGGCAGTGCCGTGTGAGGGGGAGGGAGTCCCGTGTGAGGGGGAGGGAGTCCCGTGTGAGGGGGAGGGAGTCCCGTGTGAGGGGGAGGGAGTCCCGTGTGAGGGGGAGGGAGTCCCGTGTGAGGGGGAGGCAGTCCCGTGTGAGGGGGAGGGAGTCGCGTGTGAGGGGAGGGAGTGCCGTGTGAGGGGGAGGGAGTCCCGTGTGAGGGGGAGGCAGTCCCGTGTGAGGGGGAGGGAGTGCTGTGTGAGGGGGAGGGAGTGGCGTGTGAGGGGGAGGCAGTCCCGTGTGAGGGGAGGGAGTCCCGTGTGAGGGGGAGGGAGTCCCGTGTGAGGGGGAGGGAGTCCCGTGTGAGGGGGAGGCAGTCCCGTGTGAGGGGGAGGGAGTCGCGTGTGAGGGGAGGGAGTGCCGTGTGAGGGGGAGGGAGTCCCGTGTGAGGGGGAGGGAGTCCCGTGTGAGGGGGAGGCAGTCCCGTGTGAGGGGGAGGGAGTCTCGTGTGAGGGGGAGGGAGTGCTGTGTGAGGGGGAGGGAGTCCCGTGTGAGGGGGAGGGAGTGCCGTGTGAGGGGGAGGGAGTGCCGTGTGAGGGGGAGGGAGTCCCGTGTGAGGAGGAGGGAGTGCCGTGTGAGGGGGAGGGAGTGGCGTGTGAGGGGGAGGGAGTCCCGTGTGAGGGGGAGGGAGTGCCGTGTGAGGGGGAGGGAGTGCCGTGTGAGGGGGAGGGAGTGGCGTGTGAGGGGGAGGGAGTCCCGTGTGAGGGGGAGGGAGTGCCGTGTGAGAGGTAGGGAGTCCCGTGTGAGGGGGAGGGAGTGCCGTGTGAGGGGAGGGAGTCCCGTGTGAGGGGGAGGCAGTCCCGTGTGAGGGGGAGGGAGTGCT
Source organism: Pan paniscus (assembly GCF_029289425.2). Taxonomy (NCBI): domain Eukaryota; kingdom Metazoa; phylum Chordata; class Mammalia; order Primates; family Hominidae; genus Pan; species Pan paniscus. Next base: position 160,461,529 of record NC_073256.2, read on the forward strand.
GTGTGAGGGGGAGGGAGTGGCGTGTGAGGGGGAGGCAGTCCCGTGTCAGGGGAGGGAGTCCCGTGTGAGGGGGAGGGAGTCCCGTGTGAGGGGGAGGGAGTCCCGTGTGAGGGGGTGGGAGTCCCGTGTGAGGGGGAGGGAGTCCCGTGTGAGGGGGAGGGAGTCCCGTGTGAGGGGAGGGAGTCGCGTGTGAGGGGGAGGGAGTCGCGTGTGAGGGGAGGGAGTGCCGTGTGAGGGGGAGGGAGTCCCGTGTGAGGGGGAGGGGGTCCCGTGTGAGGGGGAGGGAGTCCCGTGTGAGGGGGAGGGAGTCCCGTGTGAGGGGGAGGGAGTCCCGTGTGAGGGGGAGGGAGTCGCGTGTGAGGGGGAGGGAGTGGCGTGTGAGGGGGAGGCAGTCCCGTGTGAGGGGGAGGGAGTGCTGTGTGAGGGGGAGGGAGTCCCGTGTGAGGGGGAGGGAGTCCCGTGTGAGGGGGAGGGAGTCCCGTGTGAGGGGGAGGGAGTCCCGTGTGAGGGGGAGGCAGTCCCGTGTGAGGGGGAGGGAGTCCCGTGTGAGGGGGAGGGAGTCCCGTGTGAGGGGGAGGGAGTCCCGTGTGAGGGGGAGGGAGTGCCGTGTGAGGGGGAGGGAGTCCCGTGTGAGGAGGAGGGAGTGCCGTGTGAGGGGGAGGGAGTGGCGTGTGAGGGGGAGGGAGTCCCGTGTGAGGGGGAGGGAGTGCCGTGTGAGGGGGAGGGAGTGCCGTGTGAGGGGGAGGGAGTGGCGTGTGAGGGGGAGGGAGTCCCGTGTGAGGGGGAGGGAGTGCCGTGTGAGAGGTAGGGAGTCCCGTGTGAGGGGGAGGGAGTCCCGTGTGAGGGGGAGGCAGTCCCGTGTGAGGGGGAGGGAGTGCTGTGTGAGGGGGAGGGAGTCGCGTGTGAGGGGAGGGAGTGCCGTGTGAGGGGAGGGAGTCCCGTGTGAGGGGGAGGCAGTCCCGTGTGAGGGGGAGGGAGTCCCGTGTGAGGGGAGGGAGTCCCGTGTGAGGGGGAGGGAGTCGCGTGTGAGGGGAGGGAGTGCCGTGTGAGGGGGAGGGAGTCCCGTGTGAGGGGGAGGGGGTCCCGTGTGAGGGGAGGGAGTCCCGTGTGAGGGGGAGGGAGTCCCGTGTGAGGGGGAGGGAGTGCCGTGTGAGGGGGAGGGAGTCCCGTGTGAGGGGGAGGGAGTCCCGTGTGAGGGGGAGGGATTGCCGTGTGAGGGGGAGGGAGTCCCGTGTGAGGGGGAGGGAGTCCCGTGTGAGGGGGAGGGAGTCCCGTGTGAGGGGGAGGGAGTGCCGTGTGAGGGGGAGGGAGTGCCGTGTGAGGGGGAGGGAGTCCCGTGTGAGGGGGAGGGAGTCCCGTGTGAGGGGGAGGGAGTCCCGTGTGAGGGGAGGGAGTCCCGTGTGAGGGGGAGGGAGTCCCGTGTGAGGGGGAGGGAGTCCCGTGTGAGGGGGAGGGAGTCCCGTGTGAGGGGAGGGAGTCCCGTGTGAGGGGGAGGGAGTCCCGTGTGAGGGGGAGGGAGTCCCGTGTGAGGGGGAGGGAGTCGCGTGTGAGGGGAGGGAGTGCCGTGTGAGGGGGAGGGAGTCCCGTGTGAGGGGGAGGGAGTCCCGTGTGAGGGGGAGGGAGTCCCGCGTGAGGGGGAGGGAGTCCCGTGTGAGGGGAGGGAGTCCCGTGTGAGGGGGAGGGAGTCCCGTGTGAGGGGGAGGCAGTCCCGTGTGAGGGGGAGGGAGTCCCGTGTGAGGGGGAGGCAGTGCCGTGTGAGGGGGAGGGAGTGCCGTGTGAGGGGGAGGGAGTCCCGTGTGAGGGGGAGGGAGTCCCGTGTGAGGGGGAGGGGGTCCCGTGTGAGGGGGAGGCAGTGCCGTGTGAGGGGGAGGGAGTGGCGTGTGAGGGGGAGGGAGTCCCGTGTGAGGGGGAGGGGGTCCCGTGTGAGGGGGAGGCGGTCCCGTGTGAGGGGGAGGGAGTGGCGTGTGAGGGGGAGGGAGTCCCGTGTGAGGGGAGGGAGTGCCGTGTGAGGGGGAGGGAGTCCCGTGTGAGGGGGAGGGGGTCCCGTGTGAGGGGGAGGCAGTCCCGTGTGAGGGGGAGGGAGTGGCGTGTGAGGGGGAGGGAGTCCCGTGTGAGGGGGAGGGAGTCCCGTGTGAGGGGGAGGGAGTCCCGCGTGAGGGGGAGGGAGTCCCGTGTGAGGGGAGGGAGTCCCGTGTGAGGGGGAGGGAGTCCCGTGTGAGGGGGAGGCAGTCCCGTGTGAGGGGGAGGCAGTGCCGTGTGAGGGGGAGGGAGTCCCGTGTGAGGGGGAGGGAGTCCCGTGTGAGGGGGAGGGAGTCCCGTGTGAGGGGGAGGGAGTCGCGTGTGAGGGGAGGGAGTGCCGTGTGAGGGGGAGGGAGTGCCGTGTGAGGGGGAGGGAGTCCCGTGTGAGGGGGAGGGAGTCCCGTGTGAGGGGGAGGGAGTCCCGTGTGAGGGGGAGGCAGTGCCGTGTGAGGGGGAGGCAGTGCCGTGTGAGGGGGAGGGAGTCCCGTGTGAGGGGGAGGGAGTCCCGTGTGAGGGGGAGGGAGTCCCGTGTGAGGGGGAGGGAGTGCCGTGTGAGGGGGAGGCAGTGCCGTGTGAGGGGGAGGGAGTCCCGTGTGAGGGGGAGGGAGTCCCGTGTGAGGGGGAGGGAGTCCCGTGTGAGGGGAGGGAGTCCCGTGTGAGGGGAGGGAGTCCCGTGTGAGGGGGAGGGAGTCCCGTGTGAGGGGGAGGGAGTCCCGTGTGAGGGGAGGGAGTCCCGTGTGAGGGGAGGGAGTCCCGTGTGAGGGGGAGGGAGTCCCGTGTGAGGGGGAGGCAGTCCCGTGTGAGGGGGAGGCAGTCCCGTGTGAGGGGGAGGGAGTCCCGTGTGAGGGGGAGGGAGTCCCGTGTGAGGGGGAGGGAGTCCCGTGTGAGGGGAGGGAGTCCCGTGTGAGGGGGAGGGAGTCCCGTGTGAGGGGGAGGGAGTCGCGTGTGAGGGGAGGGAGTCCCGTGTGAGGGGAGGGAGTCCCGTGTGAGGGGAGGGAGTCCCGTGTGAGGGGGAGGGAGTCCCCTGTGAGGGGGAGGCAGTGCCGTGTGAGGGGGAGGGGGTCCCGTGTGAGGGGGAGGGAGTCCCGTGTGAGGGGGAGGCAGTGCCGTGTGAGGGGAGGGAGTCCCGTGTGAGGGGGAGGGGGTCCCGTGTGAGGGGAGGGAGTGCCGTGTGAGGGGAGGGAGTCCTGTGTGAGGGGGAGGGGGTCCCGTGTGAGGGGGAGGGAGTCCCGTGTGAGGGGAGGGAGTCCCGTGTGAGGGGGAGGGGGTCCTGTGTGAGGGGGAGGGGGTCCCGTGTGAGGGGGAGGGAGTCCCGTGTGAGGGGGAGGCAGTGCCGTGTGAGGGGAGGGAGTGCCGTGTGAGGGGAGGGAGTCCTGTGTGAGGGGGAGGGGGTCCCGTGTGAGGGGGAGGGGGTCCCGTGTGAGGGGGAGGGAGTCCCGTGTGAGGGGGAGGCAGTGCCGTGTGAGGGGGAGGGGGTCCCGTGTGAGGGGGAGGGAGTCCCGTGTGAGGGGGAGGCAGTGCCGTGTGAGGGGAGGGAGTCCCGTGTGAGGGGGAGGGAGTCCCGTGTGAGGGGGAGGGGGTCCCGTGTGAGGGGGAGGGAGTCCCGTGTGAGGGGGAGGCAGTGCCGTGTGAGGGGAGGGAGTCCCGTGTGAGGGGGAGGGGGTCCCGTGTGAGGGGAGGGAGTCCCGTGTGAGGGGAGGGAGTCCCGTGTGAGGGGGAGGGGGTCCCGTGTGAGGGGGAGGGAGTCCCGTGTGAGGGGGAGGCAGTGCCGTGTGAGGGGAGGGAGTCCCGTGTGAGGGGGAGGGGGTCCCGTGTGAGGGGGAGGGAGTCCCGTGTGAGGGGGAGGGAGTCCCGTGTGAGGGGGAGGCAGTGCCGTGTGAGGGGAGGGAGTGCCGTGTGAGGGGAGGGAGTCCCGTGTGAGGGGGAGGGGGTCCCGTGTGAGGGGGAGGGAGTCCCGTGTGAGGGGGAGGCAGTGCCGTGTGAGGGGGAGGGAGTCCCGTGTGAGGGGGAGGGGGTCCCGTGTGAGGGGGAGGCAGTGCCGTGTGAGGGGGAGGGAGTCCCGTGTGAGGGGGAGGGAGTCCCGTGTGAGGGGGAGGGAGTCCCGTGTGAGGGGGAGGGAGTCCCGTGTGAGGGGAGGGAGTCCCGTGTGAGGGGAGGGAGTCCCGTGTGAGGGGGAGGGGGTCCCGTGTGAGGGGGAGGGAGTCCCGTGTGAGGGGGAGGCAGTGCCGTGTGAGGGGAGGGAGTCCCGTGTGAGGGGGAGGGGGTCCCGTGTGAGGGGGAGGGAGTCCCGTGTGAGGGGGAGGCAGTGCCGTGTGAGGGGGAGGGAGTCCCGTGTGAGGGGGAGGGGGTCCCGTGTGAGGGGGAGGCAGTGCCGTGTGAGGGGGAGGGAGTCCCGTGTGAGGGGGAGGGAGTCCCGTGTGAGGGGGAGGGAGTCCCGTGTGAGGGGGAGGGAGTCCCGTGTGAGGGGGAGGCAGTGCCGTGTGAGGGGAGGGAGTGCCGTGTGAGGGGAGGGAGTCCCGTGTGAGGGGGAGGGGGTCCCGTGTGAGGGGGAGGGAGTCCCGTGTGAGGGGGAGGCAGTGCCGTGTGAGGGGGAGGGAGTCCCGTGTGAGGGGGAGGGGGTCCCGTGTGAGGGGGAGGCAGTGCCGTGTGAGGGGGAGGGAGTCCCGTGTGAGGGGGAGGGAGTCCCGTGTGAGGGGGAGGGAGTCCCGTGTGAGGGGGAGGGAGTCCCGTGTGAGGGGGAGGGAGTCCCGTGTGAGGGGGAGGCAGTGCCGTGTGAGGGGGAGGGAGTCCCGTGTGAGGGGGAGGGAGTCCCGTGTGAGGGGGAGGGAGTCCCGTGTGAGGGGGAGGGAGTCCCGTGTGAGGGGGAGGGAGTCCCGTGTGAGGGGAGGGAGTCCCGTGTGAGGGGAGGGAGTCCCGTGTGAGGGGGAGGGGGTCCCGTGTGAGGGGGAGGGAGTCCCGTGTGAGGGGGAGGCAGTGCCGTGTGAGGGGAGGGAGTCCCGTGTGAGGGGGAGGGGGTCCCGTGTGAGGGGGAGGGAGTCCCGTGTGAGGGGGAGGCAGTGCCGTGTGAGGGGAGGGAGTGCCGTGTGAGGGGAGGGAGTCCCGTGTGAGGGGGAGGGGGTCCCGTGTGAGGGGGAGGGAGTCCCGTGTGAGGGGGAGGCAGTGCCGTGTGAGGGGGAGGGAGTCCCGTGTGAGGGGGAGGGGGTCCCGTGTGAGGGGGAGGCAGTGCCGTGTGAGGGGGAGGGAGTCCCGTGTGAGGGGGAGGGAGTCCCGTGTGAGGGGGAGGGAGTCCCGTGTGAGGGGGAGGGAGTCCCGTGTGAGGGGGAGGGAGTCCCGTGTGAGGGGGAGGCAGTGCCGTGTGAGGGGGAGGGAGTCCCGTGTGAGGGGGAGGGGGTCCCGTGTGAGGGGGAGGCAGTGCCGTGTGAGGGGGAGGGAGTCCCGTGTGAGGGGGAGGGAGTCCCGTGTGAGGGGGAGGGAGTCCCGTGTGAGGGGGAGGGAGTGCCGTGTGAGGGGGAGGGAGTCCCGTGTGAGGGGGAGGGAGTCCCGTGTGAGGGGGAGGGGGTCCGGTGTGAGGGGGAGGGGGTCCCGTGTGAGGGGGAGGGAGTCCCGTGTGAGGGGGAGGGAGTCCCGTGTGAGGGGAGGGAGTCCCGTGTGAGGGGGAGGGAGTCCCGTGTGAGGGGGAGGGAGTCGCGTGTGAGGGGGAGGGAGTCGCGTGTGAGGGGGAGGGAGTCGCGTGTGAGGGGGAGGGAGTCCCGTGTGAGGGGGAGGGGGTCCGGTGTGAGGGGGAGGGAGTCCCGTGTGAGGGGGAGGGAGTCCCGTGTGAGGGGGAGGGAGTCCCGTGTGAGGGGGAGGGAGTCCCGTGTGAGGGGGAGGGGGTCCGGTGTGAGGGGGAGGGGGTCCCGTGTGAGGGGGAGGGGGTCCCGTGTGAGGGGGAGGGAGTCCCGTGTGAGGGGGAGGGAGTCCCGTGTGAGGGGGAGGGAGTCCCGTGTGAGGGGGAGGGAGTCCCGTGTGAGGGGGAGGGAGTCCCGTGTGAGGGGGAGGGAGTCCCGTGTGAGGGGGAGGGAGTCCCGTGTGAGGGGGAGGCAGTCCCGTGTGAGGGGGAGGGAGTCGCGTGTGAGGGGAGGGAGTCCCGTGTGAGGGGGAGGGAGTCGCGTGTGAGGGGAGGGAGTGCCGTGTGAGGGGGAGGGAGTCCCGTGTGAGGGGGAGGGAGTGCCGTGTGAGGGGGAGGGAGTCCCGTGTGAGGGGGAGGCAGTCCCGTGTGAGGGGGAGGGAGTCGCGTGTGAGGGGAGGGAGTGCCGTGTGAGGGGGAGGGAGTCCCGTGTGAGGGGGAGGGGGTCCGGTGTGAGGGGGAGGGAGTCCCGTGTGAGGGGGAGGGAGTCCCGTGTGAGGGGGAGGGAGTGCCGTGTGAGGGGGAGGGAGTCCCGTGTGAGGGGGAGGCAGTCCCGTGTGAGGGGGAGGGAGTCGCGTGTGAGGGGAGGGAGTGCCGTGTGAGGGGGAGGGAGTCCCGTGTGAGGGGGAGGGAGTCCCGTGTGAGGGGGAGGGGGTCCGGTGTGAGGGGGAGGGAGTCCCGTGTGAGGGGGAGGGAGTCCCGTGTGAGGGGGAGGGAGTCCCGTGTGAGGGGGAGGGGGTCCGGTGTGAGGGGGAGGGAGTCCCGTGTGAGGGGGAGGGAGTCCCGTGTGAGGGGGAGGGAGTCTCGTGTGAGGGGGAGGGAGTCTCGTGTGAGGGGGAGGGAGTCCCGTGTGAGGGGGAGGGAGTCTCGTGTGAGGGGGAGGGAGTCCCGTGTGAGGGGGAGGGAGTCCCGTGTGAGGGGGAGGGAGTCCCGTGTGAGGGGGAGGCAGTCCCGTGTGAGGGGGAGGGAGTCGCGTGTGAGGGGGAGGCAGTGCCGTGTGAGGGGGAGGGAGTCCCGTGTGAGGGGGAGGGAGTCCCGTGTGAGGGGAGGGAGTCCCGTGTGAGGGGGAGGCAGTGCCGTGTGAGGGGGAGGGAGTCCCGTGTGAGGGGGAGGCAGTCCCGTGTGAGGGGGAGGCAGTCCCGTGTGAGGGGAGGGAGTCCCGTGTGAGGGGGAGGGAGTCCCGTGTGAGGGGGAGGGAGTCCCGTGTGAGGGGGAGGCAGTCCCGTGTGAGGGGGAGGGAGTCGCGTGTGAGGGGAGGGAGTCGCGTGTGAGGGGAGGGAGTGCCGTGTGAGGGGGAGGGAGTCCCGTGTGAGGGGGAGGGAGTCCCGTGTGAGGGGGAGGGAGTCGCGTGTGAGGGGAGGGAGTGCCGTGTGAGGGGGAGGGAGTCCCGTGTGAGGGGGAGGCAGTGCCGTGTGAGGGGGAGGGAGTCCCGTGTGAGGGGGAGGGAGTGCCGTGTGAGGGGGAGGGAGTCCCGTGTGAGGGGGAGGCAGTCCCGTGTGAGGGGGAGGGAGTCGCGTGTGAGGGGAGGGAGTGCCGTGTGAGGGGGAGGGAGTCCCGTGTGAGGGGGAGGCAGTGCCGTGTGAGGGGGAGGGAGTCCCGTGTGAGGGGGAGGGAGTCCCGTGTGAGGGGAGGGAGTCCCGTGTGAGGGGGAGGGAGTCCCGTGTGAGGGGAGGGAGTCGCGTGTGAGGGGGAGGGAGTCGCGTGTGAGGGGAGGGAGTGCCGTGTGAGGGGGAGGGAGTCCCGTGTGAGGGGGAGGGGGTCCCGTGTGAGGGGGAGGCAGTGCCGTGTGAGGGGGAGGGAGTCCCGTGTGAGGGGGAGGGGGTCCGGTGTGAGGGGGAGGGAGTCCCGTGTGAGGGGGAGGGAGTCCCGTGTGAGGGGGAGGGAGTCCCGTGTGAGGGGGAGGCAGTGCCGTGTGAGGGGGAGGGAGTCCCGTGTGAGGGGGAGGGAGTCCCGTGTGAGGGGGAGGGAGTCCCGTGTGAGGGGAGGGAGTCGCGTGTGAGGGGGAGGGAGTCGCGTGTGAGGGGAGGGAGTGCCGTGTGAGGGGGAGGGAGTCCCGTGTGAGGGGGAGGGGGTCCCGTGTGAGGGGGAGGCAGTGCCGTGTGAGGGGGAGGGAGTCCCGTGTGAGGGGGAGGGGGTCCGGTGTGAGGGGGAGGGAGTCCCGTGTGAGGGGGAGGGAGTCCCGTGTGAGGGGGAGGGAGTCCCGTGTGAGGGGGAGGGGGTCCGGTGTGAGGGGGAGGGAGTCCCGTGTGAGGGGGAGGGAGTCTCGTGTGAGGGGGAGGGAGTCCCGTGTGAGGGGGAGGGAGTCCCGTGTGAGGGGGAGGGAGTCTCGTGTGAGGGGGAGGGAGTCCCGTGTGAGGTGGAGGGAGTCCCGTGTGAGGGGGAGGGAGTCCCGTGTGAGGGGGAGGGAGTCCCGTGTGAGGGGGAGGCAGTCCCGTGTGAGGGGGAGGGAGTCGCGTGTGAGGGGAGGGAGTGCCGTGTGAGGGGGAGGGAGTCCCGTGTGAGGGGGAGGGAGTCCCGTGTGAGGGGGAGGCAGTCCCGTGTGAGGGGGAGGGAGTCCCGCGTGAGGGGGAGGGAGTGCCGTGTGAGGGGGAGGAGGGAGTCCCGTGTGAGGGGGAGGGAGTGGCGTGTGAGGGGGAGGCAGTCCCGTGTGAGGGGAGGGAGTCCCGTGTGAGGGGGAGGGAGTCCCGTGTGAGGGGGAGGGAGTCCCGTGTGAGGGGGAGGCAGTCCCGTGTGAGGGGGAGGGAGTCGCGTGTGAGGGGAGGGAGTGCCGTGTGAGGGGGAGGGAGTCCCGTGTGAGGGGGAGGGAGTCCCGTGTGAGGGGGAGGCAGTCCCGTGTGAGGGGGAGGGAGTCCCGCGTGAGGGGGAGGGAGTGCCGTGTGAGGGGGAGGAGGGAGTCCCGTGTGAGGGGGAGGGAGTGGCGTGTGAGGGGGAGGCAGTCCCGTGTGAGGGGAGGGAGTCCCGTGTGAGGGGGAGGGAGTCGCGTGTGAGGGGAGGGAGTGCCGTGTGAGGGGGAGGGAGTCCCGTGTGAGGGGGAGGGGGTCCCGTGTGAGGGGGAGGCAGTGCCGTGTGAGGGGGAGGGAGTCCCGTGTGAGGGGGAGGGAGTCCCGTGTGAGGGGGAGGGAGTCCCGTGTGAGGGGGAGGGAGTCCCGTGTGAGGGGGAGGGAGTCCCGTGTGAGGGGGAGGCAGTCCCGTGTGAGGGGGAGGGAGTCGCGTGTGAGGGGAGGGAGTGCCGTGTGAGGGGGAGGGAGTCCCGTGTGAGGGGGAGGCAGTCCCGTGTGAGGGGGAGGGAGTGCTGTGTGAGGGGGAGGGAGTGGCGTGTGAGGGGGAGGCAGTCCCGTGTGAGGGGAGGGAGTCCCGTGTGAGGGGGAGGGAGTCCCGTGTGAGGGGGAGGGAGTCCCGTGTGAGGGGGAGGCAGTCCCGTGTGAGGGGGAGGGAGTCGCGTGTGAGGGGAGGGAGTGCCGTGTGAGGGGGAGGGAGTCCCGTGTGAGGGGGAGGGAGTCCCGTGTGAGGGGGAGGCAGTCCCGTGTGAGGGGGAGGGAGTCTCGTGTGAGGGGGAGGGAGTGCTGTGTGAGGGGGAGGGAGTCCCGTGTGAGGGGGAGGGAGTGCCGTGTGAGGGGGAGGGAGTGCCGTGTGAGGGGGAGGGAGTCCCGTGTGAGGAGGAGGGAGTGCCGTGTGAGGGGGAGGGAGTGGCGTGTGAGGGGGAGGGAGTCCCGTGTGAGGGGGAGGGAGTGCCGTGTGAGGGGGAGGGAGTGCCGTGTGAGGGGGAGGGAGTGGCGTGTGAGGGGGAGGGAGTCCCGTGTGAGGGGGAGGGAGTGCCGTGTGAGAGGTAGGGAGTCCCGTGTGAGGGGGAGGGAGTGCCGTGTGAGGGGAGGGAGTCCCGTGTGAGGGGGAGGCAGTCCCGTGTGAGGGGGAGGGAGTGCTGTGTGAGGGGGAGGGAGTGGCGTGTGAGGGGGAGGCAGTCCCGTGTGAGGGGAGGGAGTCCCGTGTGAGGGGGAGGGAGTCCCGTGTGAGGGGGAGGGAGTCCCGTGTGAGGGGGAGGGAGTCCCGTGTGAGGGGGAGGGAGTCCCGTGTGAGGGGAGGGAGTCGCGTGTGAGGGGGAGGGAGTCGCGTGTGAGGGGAGGGAGTGCCGTGTGAGGGGGAGGGAGTCCCGTGTGAGGGGGAGGGGGTCCCGTGTGAGGGGGAGGGAGTCCCGTGTGAGGGGGAGGGAGTCCCGTGTGAGGGGGAGGGAGTCCCGTGTGAGGGGGAGGGAGTCCCGTGTGAGGGGGAGGGAGTCGCGTGTGAGGGGGAGGGAGTGGCGTGTGAGGGGGAGGCAGTCCCGTGTGAGGGGGAGGGAGTGCCGTGTGAGGGGGAGGGAGTCCCGTGTGAGGGGGAGGGAGTCCCGTGTGAGGGGGAGGGAGTCCCGTGTGAGGGGGAGGGAGTCCCGTGTGAGGGGGAGGGAGTCCCGTGTGAGGGGGAGGCAGTCCCGTGTGAGGGGGAGGGAGTCCCGTGTGAGGGGGAGGGAGTCCCGTGTGAGGGGGAGGGAGTCCCGTGTGAGGGGGAGGGAGTGCCGTGTGAGGGGGAGGGAGTCCCGTGTGAGGAGGAGGGAGTGCCGTGTGAGGGGGAGGGAGTGGCGTGTGAGGGGGAGGGAGTCCCGTGTGAGGGGGAGGGAGTGCCGTGTGAGGGGGAGGGAGTGCCGTGTGAGGGGGAGGGAGTGGCGTGTGAGGGGGAGGGAGTCCCGTGTGAGGGGGAGGGAGTGCCGTGTGAGAGGTAGGGAGTCCCGTGTGAGGGGGAGGGAGTCCCGTGTGAGGGGGAGGCAGTCCCGTGTGAGGGGGAGGGAGTGCTGTGTGAGGGGGAGGGAGTCGCGTGTGAGGGGAGGGAGTGCCGTGTGAGGGGAGGGAGTCCCGTGTGAGGGGGAGGCAGTCCCGTGTGAGGGGGAGGGAGTCCCGTGTGAGGGGAGGGAGTCCCGTGTGAGGGGGAGGGAGTCGCGTGTGAGGGGAGGGAGTGCCGTGTGAGGGGGAGGGAGTCCCGTGTGAGGGGGAGGGGGTCCCGTGTGAGGGGAGGGAGTCCCGTGTGAGGGGGAGGGAGTCCCGTGTGAGGGGGAGGGAGTGCCGTGTGAGGGGGAGGGAGTCCCGTGTGAGGGGGAGGGAGTCCCGTTTGAGGGGGAGGGATTGCCGTGTGAGGGGGAGGGAGTCCCGTGTGAGGGGGAGGGAGTCCCGTGTGAGGGGGAGGGAGTCCCGTGTGAGGGGGAGGGAGTGCCGTGTGAGGGGGCGGGAGTGCCGTGTGAGGGGGAGGGAGTCCCGTGTGAGGGGGAGGGAGTCCCGTGTGAGGGGGAGGGAGTCCCGTGTGAGGGGAGGGAGTCCCGTGTGAGGGGGAGGGAGTCCCGTGTGAGGGGGAGGGAGTCCCGTGTGAGGGGGAGGGAGTCCCGTGTGAGGGGAGGGAGTCCCGTGTGAGGGGGAGGGAGTCCCGTGTGAGGGGAAGGGAGTCCCGTGTGAGGGGGAGGGAGTCGCGTGTGAGGGGAGGGAGTGCCGTGTGAGGGGGAGGGAGTCCCGTGTGAGGGGGAGGGAGTCCCGTGTGAGGGGGAGGGAGTCGCGTGTGAGGGGGAGGGAGTCCCGTGTGAGGGGGAGGGAGTCCCGTGTGAGGGGGAGGGAGTCGCGTGTGAGGGGGAGGGAGTCCCGTGTGAGGGGGAGGGAGTCCCGTGTGAGGGGGAGGGAGTCCCGTGTGAGGGGGAGGGAGTCGCGTGTGAGGGGGAGGGAGTCCCGTGTGAGGGGGAGGGAGTCCCGTGTGAGGGGGAGGGAGTCGCGTGTGAGGGGGAGGGAGTCCCGTGTGAGGGGGAGGGAGTGCCGTGTGAGGGGGAGGGAGTCCCGTGTGAGGGGGAGGGAGTCCCGTGTGAGGGGGAGGGAGTCCCGTGTGAGGGGGAGGCAGTGCCGTGTGAGGGGGAGGCAGTGCCGTGTGAGGGGGAGGCAGTGCCGTGTGAGGGGGAGGGAGTCCCGTGTGAGGGGGAGGGAGTCCCGTGTGAGGGGAGGGAGTGCCGTGTGAGGGGGAGGGAGTCCCGTGTGAGGGGGAGGGAGTCCCGTGTGAGGGGGAGGGAGTCCCGTGTGAGGGGGAGGCAGTGCCGTGTGAGGGGGAGGCAGTGCCGTGTGAGGGGGAGGGAGTCCCGTGTGAGGGGGAGGCAGTGCCGTGTGAGGGGGAGGGAGTCCCGTGTGAGGGGGAGGGAGTCCCGTGTGAGGGGGAGGGAGTCCCGTGTGAGGGGGAGGGAGTGCCGTGTGAGGGGGAGGGAGTCCCGTGTGAGGGGGAGGGAGTCCCGTGTGAGGGGGAGGGAGTCCCGTGTGAGGGGGAGGGAGTCCCGTGTGAGGGGGAGGCAGTGCCGTGTGAGGGGGAGGCAGTGCCGTGTGAGGGGGAGGCAGTGCCGTGTGAGGGGGAGGGAGTCCCGTGTGAGGGGGAGGGAGTCCCGTGTGAGGGGAGGGAGTGCCGTGTGAGGGGGAGGGAGTCCCGTGTGAGGGGGAGGGAGTCCCGTGTGAGGGGGAGGGAGTCCCGTGTGAGGGGGAGGCAGTGCCGTGTGAGGGGGAGGCAGTGCCGTGTGAGGGGGAGGGAGTCCCGTGTGAGGGGGAGGCAGTGCCGTGTGAGGGGGAGGGAGTCCCGTGTGAGGGGGAGGGAGTCCCGTGTGAGGGGGAGGGAGTCCCGTGTGAGGGGGAGGGAGTGCCGTGTGAGGGGGAGGGAGTCCCGTGTGAGGGGGAGGGAGTCCCGTGTGAGGGGGAGGGAGTCGCGTGTGAGGGGGAGGGAGTCCCGTGTGAGGGGGAGGCAGTCCCGTGTGAGGGGGAGGGAGTGCCGTGTGAGGGGGAGGGAGTGCTGTGTGAGGGGGAGGGAGTGCTGTGTGAGGAGGTGGAGGGAGTGCTGTGTAAGAAGAAGGTAGATGTGTGGGGGCAGAGTTGGCATTCAGCCAGGTTCCTGACTCAGGACTCCATGGCCCTTGTTACAGTTGTGGGTAGAAATGGAATCTCTGTGACATCTCCTGCTCCCCTTTCACCTGCCCCAAGGCAGGTCTCCAGTCCTCCCCCTCCTTTCTGATCATGGGCCCAAAGAGGCTCATTCAGAGAGGATCAGTCCCATGCCCTGGGGGCAGGAATGCTGAGCACACAGAGGTTTCCTGGAGGGGCCACGTGGGCGGCATGGAAGCTCCCCACCCCTTCCCGGAGAGGGCGCCCTGTGACTCTCCTGTGTATCCATTTATAATTAACTGCAAATATGTTTCCCTGAGTTCCCTGAGCCACTCTTGCAAATCAATTGAACGTAAAACAGGGAGGGGCTGCAGTATTGCTGGGAAAGAGGGTCCTGATCCAGACCCCAAGAGCGAGTTCTTGGATGTTGTGCAGGAAGTAATTTGGGGTGAGCCACACAGCACAGTGAGAGAAGCAGGTTTATCTGAAATGGCTCCGTTCCAGAGTGGGGCGTGCTCAGAAAGCAGGAGGAGGAGGGCCTGTCCTCTGTTAGTGCCTCTGCTTATAGGAAACTGTAAGGAGCTACAGTTACACCTGGAATGGGCAGATGCACTCACTAAGGATAGGGGCTGTGGGTGCCATCAGTGCCCGTTCATCCTCCAACCTCAGGCTGCTCATTGAAATTATCTCTGAGTAAAGTGGCCTGCACTCTTGGGTTATCTGGACAGTCTGCGGGCTTGCTGGGAGATGCCCCATATGGCCACAAATATTCTGTAATTATAATTGGTGTCCAGCTTGAGACGTGGCTATTTTTAGACCATAAGCATTAACCTTATAGGTGCCTTGTGAGTGCCTCCTACTCACTTCAAGATGGAGTCACTCTGGTCATGTTTCATTAAACCAGATGCCTGGTGAGCAAGCGTTCCTCTAACAGTGGGAACCTCAACGTCGGGCCAGTCGGTAAGAAGTTCCAGAGGCTGGCCCTCGCAGCTCATGTGTGTGCGCGTGTGTGTGTGTGCGTGTGTGTGTGTGTGTGTGTGTGTAGGTGTCTTGGAGCTAAGCGCTCACCCTGTGGGATCTGATGCTATCTGCAGGTACCGGAATGGTGTTGGAGGACACTCGGCTGGTGTCCGCTGCAGAACTGATGGCTTGCTCGGTGGCGGGGAGACGTCCACCTGCCACATTTGGCCCCGGCAGTCTTGGGAGCCTCCTGTGTTGGTGTCTTCTGTGTTGAGTGAGAGGCGGGGTAAATGGTTTGAGAGTTTTTTCCAAACAGCCCTCCTCCTAATGCAGCTTGTTTTCTGAATGAGAGGGTCCTGTCTTGAAGGGGGCAAACCCACCCGTGCTTTCGTCCCACAGTTCTTACTGAGCCCCTGCCGCGGCAGGGATGGCCCCAGGTGCCGGCTGCAGAGACAGAACCCCCTGCCCTCACCGCCAACATTCTAGAGAAGAAGACGCCCTGCCTGTGCCCCACGTAAGACGCAGAGGCAGGGACTCCCCCGGGCCACAGCCTACTGGAGCCTCCTGTCCCCAGAGACAGCTGGGCCATCGCCCCCAAAGCTGTGGAAGCCCCACCCACGATGCCATCATACCACGGCCAGGACATCTCGTGACACACAGAGCCCCAGCCTCAGCCTCCATACACACACACACACACGCACCACACACACTCACTCATGCCAAACACACACACAGCCACATTGACTGCACCCCTAGATTTGAGACAGGGGTGTTACAGGTGTCAGCCCCAGCCCCCTCCTGACCACACGGCCACCTGCCCACCCTCGCATTTCCCCACACCCTCCCCCTACTCCCGTGTGGGGTTCAGAAGACCCCTCCCTGGTGCTCGCCCTGTCACCCAGAAAGGAAACGCACTGTCAACTGGAGAACAGGCCGGTGGCAGAGCCCCAGCGCCCACAGCCCCTCGGAGAGGGCCTGGCGGGAGGAGAGGCACCCACCGATGGCAGAGCCTCAGTGCAGCACCCACAACCTCCCACCTCCCAACCCTTGCCGGTCTCCCCACCCCCGCCTGAGGGATGGCCAAGGAACAGCCCAGCCTGGAGCGGGAAGCAGGGACAAGATGACCTCAGGAATCCCAGGCTGCGGGGGTGCCTGCGTCCTCCCCTCCCGAGCTCCACTCCGCAGGCGAGACCCCCAACACTGCTCCCCGACACTCTCCGAGGCACCCCTCCTCCGTGCTCACACCCAAACACGTCTGCTCACCCGTGGGCTTCCCACCCCGAACACAACGAGGACTGTCCAGGTGTCAGTGACGGTCACCCCGACCTGGTCCCCTGTCGGGCCTCGCCAGGTCAGCACCTGCCGCGCGCACAGCAGGGCCGGGTGGAAGGAGGCCGGGCCTGGCCGTGGCTCAGGCGCCACCTCGCTGGGGAAACTGGGAGGTGGTCTCAGCCCCCTTCTGGGCCTCAGCCTCCCCATCTATCCCAAGGAGCCGGGGTAGGCCTGGGCAGCGCGGGGACCCCCACCGCGGGCTCGCCGACTCCGCCCGCCGGAGGCCCCTCCCGCGTCCCGCCCCTGCCCCCGCCCCGGGGCCGCGCGGCTGCCTGGGAGGCTCCGGGCCAGCCGCGGTCCAGAGCGCGCGAGGTTCGGGGAGCTCGGCCAGGCTGCTGGTACCTGCGTCCGCCCGGCGGTGAGTCCGCGGGCCCCCGGCCGGGACGCCCCCGCCACCTGCGCGCACGCGCTCAGACCCGGCGGCCTCGGCTGCGGTGCACGCGGCCCCGGCTCAGCCACGCGCGGCGGAAGGCGCCCTGCGGGGGCCGGGGCGGGAGAGGGTGGGAGAGAGCAAGAGGGGCGCACGGGGAGGCGCAGGAGAGGGGCTGGGGCTGCCGGTGGGTTGGTCCCCAGAGAGCTGAGCTTCTCCTCCCATCCCCCGCAGGCCTCCGCGAATGTTTCCAAAGATCTGGGGCGGGAGCGGGCGGAGACTGCCGCCAGGAGCCTCCCGGCCGCCCCAGGGCTGCGCAGCCACTGGAGCCCATCACCCAACTCCAGACGCTCCTGGCTCCTCTACGTGGGCCGGGAGGGACAGCCTTGAGGACTAGGGGAGGGGGCACGGGACCTTGCAGAGCTCCTGGCCGGAAAGGGAGGATTGACCGCCCCCGGCATATCACCCCGGAGCACTGGAACCCGCCCCCGCTTCTTGTTTTGGCACTGGTGGTGCTTGCGGTGAGGTCCAAGGGGCCCATCCTCCCTGAGTGCACCGCCGGGCCCCTCCCCATTCCGGGACAGCCTCTTGCTGGCTGGGCAGCCCCTAGATACCTGGCTCCAGGGGCCAGCTTCCCTGAGCCTGGGGATGAGCCATGAGCCTGCAGCCTGGGCCCCAGAGGCGCCCCCCACGGCCTGCCGGCTGGCTCCCTCCGGGCTCCAAGGCCCACCCGGCCTTCCTAATTGCCTGCGGCTCCCACCGGTGCCTTAGCTCAGCCTGGTGGCCCAGCGGGTTGGGTGCCACCCAGTGAGCAGGTGGCGGCACCAGCTGGACCTGTTTGTGGCCCTGTATGCTAGGACTTCCTCAGAGACAGCTCAGGGACCCCCCCACACCAGAACCTCACTTTAGGGGGGTGGGGGAAAAGGAATTGGAGATCCTTCCTCCTCGGGCTACTCCCTGGAGGCGGGGACAGGCCCCAGCCCGACTTGGCACTGTTTTTGGCCATCTGGGGCTCCCACTCCCAACCCCAGGATGTCAGCCCAGGTCTCACGGTCCTGGCCTGCTGCTCTCCCCTTAGGGTCTCTGCGGGCCCCTCTCCAGATCTGTTCTCTGAGGCATCCTCCTTACCCCCAGTGCCCAGCACTAGCTCCCCAGGCCCGGGATGTCCCTCCCACTCCTCTGCCCACGGCTGTCCCTGACAGAAGGCAGCAGCCTCCCCCTCCAACACCATGCACTCACAAAACAGAGAATCACGACCCCAGCTGGGTGTGTTCCAGATTCTTTCTCCAGCAGTGCAGAGGGTCCTGTGCAGAGGCCCCTGCCCAGGGGAGGGTCCTGTGCAGAGGCCCCTGCCCAGGGGAGGGTCCTGTGCAGAGGCCCCTGCCCAGGGGAGGGTCCTGTGCAGAGGCCCCTGCCCAGGGGAGGGTCCTGTGCAGAGGCCCCTGCCCAGGGGAGGGTCCTGTGCAGAGGCCCCTGCCCAGGGGAGGGTCCTGTGCAGAGGCCCCTGCCCAGGGGAGGGTCCTGTGCAGAGGCCCCTGCCCAGGGGAGGGTCCTGTGCAGAGGCCCCTGCCCAGGGGAGGGTCCTGTGCAGAGGCCCCTGCCCAGGGGAGGGTCCTGTGCAGAGGCCCCTGCCCAGGGGAGGGTCCTGTGCAGAGGCCCCTGCCCAGGGGAGGGTCCTGTGCAGAGGCCCCTGCCCAGGGGAGGGTCCTGTGCAGAGGCCCCTGCCCAGGGGAGGGTCCTGTGCAGAGGCCCCTGCCCAGGGGAGGGTCCTGTGCAGAGGCCCCTGCCCAGGGGAGGGTCCTGTGCAGAGGCCCCTGCCCAGGGGAGGGTCCTGTGCAGAGGCCGAGGAGCAGTACACCGACCCATCTGGCCCCTTCCTGCTGGTGGGACCAGTGGCACGCAGCCTTGTCTCTCGGAGCCCATTTCCCAGCCACAGAATGGGGAGTAGCAGATACTGAGTGGGGTGCTTTCCTCGGAACTGAGTAACATCAGGAATGGGGAGTGCTTTCCCCCTCAGCCATGCCCCACCTGGCCCCAGGTCTCCATGTGAGGGGAGCTGCCTGGGCTCAAAACACTGAGCCATCCCAAGGAACATTCTAGATACAGATTAGCTAATATACACTGACAGATACACATAAAGATGTGTATATAGATTTCTCTTTTTTTTTGAGACAGGGTCTCACTCTGTTGCCCAGGCTGCAGTGCAGTGGCGTGATCATAGTTCACTTCAGTCTTGAACTCCCGGGCTCAAGAGATCCTCCCACCTCAGCCTCCCGAGTAGCTGACCACAGGCACGTACCACGCCCGGCTAATTTTTGTGTTTTTTGTAGAAACAGGAGGTCTCACTGTGTTGCCCAGGGTGGTCTCAAACCCCTGGCCTCATGTGATCCTCCTGCCTTGGCCTCACATAGCATGGAGATTACAGGCGTGAGCCCCTGTACCCAGCCCCAGACTAGCTAATATTATGACTGATCACCATTCCCCATTCCCCCACCCCAGGACCACTGGCAGAGGCCACTCACTCTGCCTTCTTTTCTGTGGTTCTGAGAAGGCTGCTGAGTTTCCTCCTCTTGCCTGTGCAGCCCCCTCCTGCCAGGTTTCAGGAGGGAGATAGCCTAGAGCATGTCTGCACTGAGTGAGGAGTGGGTCAGGAGAGAAGCAGGGAAGTCCTTGTGTGCTGGCAGGTCCCTGCCCCTCTGCTGTCTGTGTCCTCATCTGCAAAGTGGGGGTGCAAGGTCTTGGGGAGGAGTGAGGCACCACCCGGCCCCCTAACCAGTGTGTCTCTCCAGAGCAGGACAGGCTGCTTTGGTTTGTGACCTCCAGGCAGGACGGCCATCCTCTCCAGAATGAAGATCTTCTTGCCAGTGCTGCTGGCTGCCCTTCTGGGTGTGGAGCGAGGTGAGGTGCCCTCGGGGACCCCAGACCTTTGTCCAGCTGTGCCCTGCTCTACTCCCTCTCCACCCCTCTCCCCTGAGCAGACGCCCCAGGGGTCCTTCCAGGCCGCTCCCAGCAGAGGGCTCACCCGGCCTGGCCACACTGTCTCACTGTGTGTTTGAGTGTCGCTTGACCTGCTCGACGGCCAGGGTGGGGTGTCACTGTCTTTGCTCTGCCTTCAGCCCAGGGCCTGGTATACAGTAATTTCTCAGTAAATGTCCACTGGGGTCAGGCCTGGGAGGGACACTGGAGGCTTCCCTGAGACAGGTGTGTCCTTCCACAGCCAGCTCGCTGATGTGCTTCTCCTGCTTGAACCAGAAGAGCAATCTGTACTGCCTGAAGCCGACCATCTGCTCCGACCAGGACAACTACTGCGTGACCGTGTCTGCTAGTGCTGGCATTGGTGAGTGCCAGGCGTCAGACCGTGCCTTCCTCCCCTGGCCATCTCCCTAGCCCGGGCCGGGGCTCAGCAGAGGCCATTGCTGTCTGTCTGCAGCCGTCTGTCTCTCCCCTGACAGCCTCATTTCCCATGCAGGGAATCTCGTGACATTTGGCCACAGCCTGAGCAAGACCTGTTCCCCGGCCTGCCCCATCCCAGAAGGCGTCAATGTTGGTGTGGCTTCCATGGGCATCAGCTGCTGCCAGAGCTTTCTGTGCAATTTCAGTGCGGCCGATGGCGGGCTGCGGGCAAGCGTCACCCTGCTGGGTGCCGGGCTGCTGCTGAGCCTGCTGCCGGCCCTGCTACGGTTCGGCCCCTGACCGCCCAGACCCTGTCCCCCGATCCCCCAGCTCAGGAAGGAAAGCCCAGCCCTTTCTGGATCCCACAGTGTATGGGAGCCCCTGACTCCTCACGTGCCTGATCTGTGCCCTTGGTCCCAGGTCAGGCCCACCCCCTGCACCTCCACCTGCCCCAGCCCCTGCCTCTGCCCCAAGTGGGGCCAGCTGCCCTCACTTCCGGGGTGGATGATGTGACCTTCCTTGGGGGACTGCGGAAGGGTCGAGGGTTCCCTGGAGTCTTACGGTCCAGCGTCAGGACCAAGTCCCATGGACATGCTGACAGGGTCCCCAGGGAGACCGTGTCAGTAGGGATGTGTGCCTGGCTGTGTACGTGGGTGTGCAGTGCACGTGAGAGCACGTGGCGGCTTCTGGGGGCCATGTTTGGGGAGGGAGGTGTGCCAGCAGCCTGGAGAGCCTCAGTCCCTGTAGCCCCCTGCCC
This sequence comes from Pan paniscus, assembly GCF_029289425.2. Lineage (NCBI taxonomy): Eukaryota > Metazoa > Chordata > Mammalia > Primates > Hominidae > Pan > Pan paniscus. The sequence goes on from NC_073256.2 coordinate 160,481,160, forward strand.
TGGCACAGCTGCATGCACTTCAAGGGCAGCCTTTGGGGGTTGGGGTTTCTGCCACTTCCAGGTCTAGGCCCTGCCCCAAATCCAGCCAGTCCTGCCCCAGCCCACCCCCACATTGGAGCCCTCCTGCTGCTTTGGTGCCTCAAATAAATACAGATGTCCCCCAGCTTCCTGCTGTGAGTGTGGCTGCCCCTTGTGGGGAGAGGCAGAGCACCCCAGGTTTGGAGGGTCCTGGGGTCTTCTGTGGTATGACCCAGGGGGGTGGTGGGGGAGGAGGAGTCGTCCCCTGAGCCACAGCCAGCTGCTTGCCTGACCTCAGAGGGAGCCCCTCCCCAGTGCTCTGCCCTTTCTTCTGCCCCAGGTTCAGCAGGTCAAGTGAGTTCCTCCTCCCACAGCGGAAGGAGGTGTTGGGGGGCATGGAGGAAAGAAAGCGGGTGCAAGAAGGAGCACGCTCAGGCTGGGGCAGCACCCAGGGCCGTAGGACTTGGGAATGGAGGGTGTCTGTCTGGACCCGCTGGTGCAGAGGGCACAAAAGCTGGGCTGGGGCAGGACAGACGGGCCGGAGTGTAGTGAGTGGCCTGTGGGAGGGGCAGGGGGCTCCCACGCAGAAGCTCTGGGCAGCAGCCCTGACCCATCCGTGCCTGGACTGCAGCGCTGCCCGCTTCCCCCTGGCAAACAGGTGGCAGCCTCCTGACAGAGGAAGCCGGCCCAGGCCGCTGTGTCTGCAGTTGGGTGCTGTGCGCTGCCCAGAGGGGTCTTTGGGCTGGAGAGAGAAAACAAGAACAGACACCCAGTGGAGGTGTGCTTGTTCATTTCTCCGGGACAGTGGGAGGGAGCCGGCCAGGGTCTCAGCCACTTAGCGCCCGACCCTGAATTTCCCCGGCTGGCCAGAAACTGTGGTGTGTGTGTGTCAGGATCCCAGGGGCACCGTCCAGCAGGAGGGGCCGGTGGTCAACGTGGAGGCCTGAGATTCCCACCCCCGGCAGCTGATGTGAATAGCCGGGTCCTCCCAGGTCCCTGAGGTCAAGGCAGGTCAAAGACCTGTGTCCTCCTCCTGGGTCCCTGAGGTAGTGATTCCTGTCTGAAACACACTAATCATTACTGCCACCCATGAGGGGCCCATTGTAACTGAGCGAGAGGGCCTGGAAGAGGTCAGCGGGAGGAGGGGCCTGCCACCGATCAGCTCTCCCAGTGCAAGGACCCGGAGCCCGTCAGAGCAGCCTGCAGAGACTGAGCTTGAGATTCCGTGGGGAGTTTGGATTCGCTGAGTGGGTCGCTCTAGCATTGAGAAATGCAAGCAGAGAACAGAGGGTGGAAACCAGATAGTCCAGGAGCCTGGGCACTGTAGCCAGGAGGACAGAGATCCCGGTGTTTGGGCCCCGGTGTGCAGTGCGTTCACTGCATTGTTCACTCGGAATCGCAGGTGGCTTTGCTGGAGGGACAGACAGTTGATCATAGTGGAGCTGGTGAGAGGAAGCTGCACCCAAAAGCCATGGCCGGGAACCTGGATCTGACTGCAGGGACACAGAAGCGTGGTGGGCGCTGGGCGATGATGGAATTTCTAACAAATGCTTTGTTTCTGCTAAAGCTAACTTGCGCTTCCATCTCTGGCATCTCCTCCACTTCCCAGGTGAGCTGACTGGTTACTGAGCCTCGCAACTACACTGAGACGGGGGCGCAGTCATCCCCTCATTTCCCCAGGGGAGACATGCTCAGAGTGGAAGCCGCTTGTCCTCCTAGGATCTGGGACTCGGGGCCCAGCTCTCCCTCTGCTCTGGGTTTAGGGCTGAGGTCAGAGGCAGCCCTGACCTCCTGCTGGTGGTAGGTAGGGCAGTCCCGCAGGGTTCCTGCTGCCCCGCCCTCGGGAGGCTGGAGGCCCCCCAAGGACAGGTGGTTTCCAGGAGCAGAGGGAGGGAGCACGGGAGCAGAGGGAGGGAGCCCGGGTTGTGTCCTGGGCCTGGAGCAGAGAGGGGAGGAGCCCAGCGCCTGAGTTTCAATTTCCTGAAGCCTGGGGGAGGGAGAGGAAGAGAGCCTCGTTTCAGGGCTCTGGACCTGAGCCTCCCGCCCAGGGCCCACCACACCCTGCTAGGACCTGGGATTTCCCAGTCTCCCCACCGGCCCGGAACTGGGCCCCCTCCTCTCCGCAGCCCATCCAGCCCCACTTCCCCGCTTCCCCGCTTCCCAGCATCTGCCCGCGGATGAGCCTCTGGAGGATGGGCAGCCCGTCCCGGCGCTGCCTCTCACCCGCCCCCCACCGCTCAACCCCTGTGGGGACTTCCTGCAGTGAGGCCCAGGCAGGACGCTGCGCTGCCTCCCCCATCCACAGCCTCTGCCCCCTTGACACCCCCGCCCTCTGCGGTGCTTTGCAGGAGTCGCCAGCCTGTGGGCCCGGGACCGTTTCACACGCTGTCCACAGTCGTGGAAACCCGGCAGCCACAGCAGGCCTGGGCCCACGGTGCCTCCACCCCTCCGTCAGCCCCCAGCAAGTCTTCCTGGGGGGCCCCAGCCCTGAGTGCGAGACCCTCCAGGCTGCTTCTGGACCTCGGGGCTGGGGCTGAGCCCGATCCTGGCTGGAAATGAGTGCAGGGCCGATCCTGGCTGGAAATGAGTGCAGGGCCGGGCCGCCAGGGGGAAAGCCCTCCAGTCTCTGAGCCCCACCCTGGGGAATTTGCTGGGACCCCTTGAAGGCTGCAGGCCAGACCCCAGGGGTTAATAAGGGAACAAAGTCCTTGGGCGAACACATGCATTTACTATCTGAGCCAGCAGGCAGCTAGGATGCTGGGTGAGGGGGTCTCTGGGCTGCTGGGCGGCCAGGCGGGAGCATCGGGGCAGGAGCTGAGGGCTGCACTGGGCAACCACCCTGAGCCCCTGTTTACCCACCAGGGGCAGTGCCAGGGCGGGCTGGGCTCACAGCAGAGCCCAGAGGAAGGGGCCCAGGCTGAGCAGGAGCTCCCCGACAGTCTGGCACCAGAGGCCACGCCGCACTGTGGCCGCCTTGTTATGGAGGCTATTTTCACAGCAGGTCATGTCCAGCTTCTCAGTCTTCAAGTCAATCAGTCTATCCTCAATTTCTGTGGGGTAAGACCCTCCAGGGACCACAGTAATCTGGGCACAGAGTGGGGCCACAGCCCTTGCTAGTGTAGCTGAACTTCTGCCCTGTGGGCAAGAGAGGAGGGTGTCTGGCACAGGAGGTCCCACCCGAGCCCCTCGGACCCGCCCCAGGACCACCCCCTTCAGGGAACCTTGAAACCAGTGGGGACACGGAGACAAGCAGAAGAGAACGGGCGGCGGCCCCAGGCCCCACACCAAGTCTGCGGTCCATTAGATGGAGGTCCCTGAGCTCTGTCCCCAGATCTAAGCTTCCACCAGGCCAGGGGGCTCAAGGCAGAGCCCCTGGGATGCTGCCAGAGAGTGCCCTGCCCACCCCTCACCTGCCTACAGACGCTGGGTCCCACCCAGGACTCACCATCGATAGTGCCAGTGACCACAGAGGAGGGGCAGCTTTGAGCCTGCATGGGATAGGAGACGGGGTGGCACAGGCTGGGGTCCAGGACACCGTAGCACTGGAAGCACTCAAGGCCCTGGCCTGGGATGGGGCGGGGAGGGTGCAGGTCAGGGTCGCAGGCTGAAGGGTGGGTTCCAGTCCCTCTCACCAGCACCAGCAGCAGGCCTGGGCAGCACACAGGTAGGCTCAGGTGCCCTTGGCTACTCAGAATTGTGGGCAGGGTCCTGCTGGCATCTGGAGCCCCCAGCATCGAGAGGGTCTTACTCCCACCTTCAGGCCTCCTTCCCATCCCCCACCCTCAGCCAGCAGCAGCATGGGGCCAGTGACCTTCATGGTCTTGGGTATGGGTGCATTGAGGGCACGTGTGGCACAGAGGCTCTGAGCCTGGAAAGAGCTAGGGGAGGCCTTGCACCCCCAAGCCTGGGAACCTCTGCCCCACTTCTGGTTTGTGATGAGGAGCCCGGATTGTTTGTGTAAAGTGCACACAGCTGATGGCCTCATCCCATCATCCCACAGAATGGGAACTGAGGGGTAGAAACCCTTCCTTCCTGACCTGGCTGCTCTGGAAGGCAGACATGACCTTGAGCAAGACCCCTCTCACCCCACCCCTTCTCTGCCTGGGGCCTCCCAGAGCTCAGGGTGTGAGCAGAACAGACCCGGAGGGAGGAGGGGCTGCGGTGAGGAGAGGAGGGGCTGTGGTGAGGAGAGGAGGGCGAGGTTGTCCCCTGGGGTAGGAGGACACCTTAGGAGAGGTTCTGACTCAGTAGAGAGGAGGGTCCCGGACTAGGGCCTTGAGTTTCAGTTTCAGTTTCCTGGTACATCACGGTGTTGGTGTCTGAAGCAGGAGAGAAAAGCAGCCGTGAGACCTCAGGTCACGCCCAGGACCAGGCCCTTCCCGCTCAGGATGAGGGTCTCGGGCTGAGCCCACCACTGGCAGGCCCCTGTGCAGACAGAGCCTGGGAGGGGCCAGCAGGGCAACAAGCTCTGACACTGAGACCCCAGGCCAGGCACCCCTTGTTTTCTGTGCAGGGAGCAGAGGCCCCTGTAACGGGGTGGGACGACATGGGGGCTCCCTCGGGGCAGGGGAGGGGGGGTCCAGAACTCTGTCCTGGCCACAACCGGAACCACCCCTGTCCCTCCCCCCTGCCCACCCCCATCACACCCACACCCGAATTTGTTCTTCACGGAGAATCAGAAGACACAGGAAATGGGCCAGGGGTGACTGACTGCAGACTCCGCCCCCCCTCCCCAACCAGGTGCTGGGCAGAAGGAAGAGAGGGCTGCCTGGGCTGTGGGGACAGAGCCCTTGATGAAGACAGATAAAGGCAGCAGACCTGCATAAGGATGGGTCGCCTCTCCGGTGGGTGGTCCCTTCCGAAAAGCAGAATCCACTCTGTGCCCTCAGGGGTCTCTGCTTGGAGAGTCCATGGCATCTGAGAGGATGGGCCAGGTGAGGTGGGGGTGGCTCCTGAGAGCAGGGAGGACAAGGGCGGAGCTGGAGGCGTCAGGCCCAGAAGACCCCCCAGTGACTCGGGGCAGCTGTGGGCAAGGCTTGGGCCCAAGAGGCCTGACCACCCCACCTGGCAGCACACCAGAGCACAGGTCAGACCTGAAGGGGCAGCGCCAGCAGGGCCCATGGTCCGCAGGTCACTCTGCCGGCCCTGCAGCCACACTGCTCAGGTCCCAGGGCCTGATGATGGCTGAGCCAGACATCATAACACCAAGCAATGGAGAAGTTAGAATATTGCTAGGGATACTGACTTGTATTTTTGAATCTTAAAATATATGTTTTAATCTGACATCTATAAGCAGTGCATGTTACATGCCAGTCAGAGCACGAGCATCCCCGAGAGGTGTGCACTCTGTGTATCTATGGATAATGAAAGCACGGCTTTCACACAGCAAGTTATCCTCACTTCCTGTGATCAACTCTGATATCTTCTACTTTATTTGAAAGAGTATTGATTGTGTCCCACTCGACTGATTTTACACCCTCTATGTACATGGTCCCCAGTTTATGGGCAGGGCGGTTATTTTGTGTTTTATTTTGTTTTTGAGACGGAGTCTTGCTCTGTCGCCCAGTCTGGAGTGCAGTGGCGCGATCTCGGCTCACTGCAACCTCCGCCTCCCGGGTTCCGGCGATTCTCCTGCCTCAGCCTCCCGAGTAGCTGGGATTACAGGCGCCCGCCACCATGCCCGGCTAATTTTTTTATTTTTAGTAGAGATGGGGTTTCACCATGTTAGGCTGGTCTCGAACTCCTGACTTCAAGTGATTTGCCTGCCTCAGCTTCCCAAAGTGCTGGGATTACAGGCATGAGCCACCACACCTGGCCTGTTTTGTTTTTTGAGATAGGGTATCCCTCTGTCACCCAGGCTAGAGTGCAGTGGTACAATCACAGCACATTGCAGCCTCAACCTCCCTCCCAACCTCAACCTGCAGGGGAGGGGAGGGAGAGGAAGGGAGGCTCATCTCAGGGCTCTGAACCTGAGCCTCCCGCCAGGGATTTCCCAGTCTCCACACTGGCCCGGAACTGGGCGCCCTCCTCTCTGCAGCCCCATCCAGCCCCCACTTCCCAGCATCTGCCCACGGATGAGCCTCCGGAGGATGGGCAGCAGGTCCTGGCACTGCCCCTCACCCGCCCCCCACCACTCAGCCCCTGTGGGGACCTCAGGAGGTAAGGCCCAGGCAGGACCCTGTGCCACCTCCCCCATCCACAGCCTCTGCCCCCTTGACGCCCTTGTTACAGAGGCTCTTTTCACAGCAGGTCATGTCCAGCTACTCAGTCTTCAAGTCTATCAGTCCATCCTCAGTTTCTATGGGGTAAGACCCTCCAGGGACCACAGGATGGGTGAGGTTCATAATCTGGACACACAGGGAGGGCCACAGCCCTTGCTAGTGTAGCTGAACTTCTGCCCTGTGGGCGAAAGAGGAGGGTGTCTGGCACAGGAAGCCCCACCCGACCCCCTCGGACCCACCCCAGGACCGCCCCCTTCAGGGAACCTTGAAGCCAGTGGGGACACAGAGATAACCAGGAGACAAGCAGAAGAGAACGGGCTGCGCCGAGTCTGCAGTCCTTCCAGGCTCAAGCAATCCTCCTGCCTCATCTTCCAAGTAGCTGGGACCACAGGCACCCGCCACTACCCCCAGCTATTTAAAAAAAAATTTATAGAGATGGGATCTCACTATGTTGCCCAGGCTGATCTTGAACTCTTGGGCTCAAGTGATCCCCTTGCCTCAGCCTCCCAAAATGCTGGAATTGTAAGCATGGGCCTCTGCACCCGGCCTGGTCCGCAATTTAAAAACACACAGCCACCATTCCCTCTCCAGAAAGCACCCAGATCCCTTTGGGAGAACCAGCCTCCTCCATGGAGGAAAGCTTGGGATCTGCCTTCCCACCTGGGGAGGAGAGGGATCTGTGGAAAATCCTTCTGACGGACTTCCCTCAGTGCCTGATCCATACTCAATAGTAGAAAAAGTAAGAAATATACAAAGATAGCAGATACACGGAGACAGTTCCCCAAATAGCTGAGCGAATAGCGCAGAAGCAATATTGAAGACCTAATAGCTGAGACATTTCCAGAACTGATAAAGTGCATCCAGCCACAGATCAAGCAGCCCAGAAAATTCCAGGCAGCATCAACAAATAAATAGCCCCACATGCACCCGTGAAAATGCAGAAGACCAAAGAAAAAAGTCCTGTCAACAGCCAGAGAAAAAGATCAGCCACCAGGGGTCGGTAGTGAGAAGGACAACTGTGGAAGCCAGGAGATGACAGCCCTGAGTTCCACAGGCAATGGAAGAAAGATTGTCAGACAGAAAGGTTGTCCCCAATATACTTGCACTAAAAGAAAATCTTTTATTTATTTATTTATTTATTTTAGACAGGATCTCACTTTGGAGTGCAGTGGCGGGAACACAGCTTATTGTAGCCTTGACCCAGGCTCAAGCGATCCTCCCACCTCTGTCCCCGAAGTAGCTGGGATGACAGGTGTGCACCACCACGCCCAGCTAATTTTTGTATTTTCGTAGAGGTGGGGTTTCTCCATGTTGCCCCAGCTGGTCTTGAACTCCCTTGATCAAGGAATGCTGAGACTACAGGTGTGAGCCACAGCACCGGCCAAGAAGGTCTTTTAAAAAGTGATCTTTTCGGGCACGGTGGCTCATGCCTGTAATTCCAGCACTTTGGGAGGCCAAGGCGGGTGGATCACAAGGTCAGGAGTTCAAGACCAGCCTTGCCAAGACGGTGAAACCCCGTCTCTACTAAAATTAGCTGAGTGTGGTGGTGGGCACCTGTAATCCCGGCTGCTCGGGAGGCTGAGGTGGGGAATTGCTTGAACCCGGAGGCAGAAGTTGCAGTGAGCCAAGATCACGCCACTGCACTCCAGCCTGGCGACAGAGACAGACTCTGTCTCAAAAAAAAAAAAGAAAAGAAGAGTGATCTTTAGGCTGGACATGGTGGCTCTCACCTGTAATCCCAGCACTTTGGGAGGCCTAGGCAGAAGGATCGCTTGAGCCCAGGAGTTCCAGACCAGCCTGACCAACATGGAGAAACCTGTCTCTACTAAAAATACAAAAAAATTAGCCAGGCGTGGTGGCGCATGCGGGTAGCCCCAGCTACTCAGGATGCTGAGGCAGGAGAATCGCTTGAACCCAGGAGGCAGAGGTTGCGGTGAGCTGAGATTGTGCCATTGCGCTCCAGCCTGGGCAACAAGAGCAAAACTCCATCTCAAAAAAAAAAAAAAGTGATCTTTAGGCCGGGCACAGTGGCTTGTGCCTGTAATCCCAGCACTTTGGGAGGCTGAGGTGGGTGAATCACTTGAGGTCAGGAGTTGAAGACCAGCCTGGCCAACATGGTGAAACCCCATCTTTACCAAAAATACAAAAATTAGCCGGGCGTGGTGGCACGCACCTGTGATCCCAGCTACTCGGGAGGCTGAGGCAGGAGAATCACTTGAACCCAGGAGGCGGAGGTTGCAGCGAGCCAAGATCTCGCCACTGCACGCCAGCCTGGGCAACAGAGCGAGACTACATCTCAGAAAAAAAAACAGTGATCTTTAGCCAGAAGGAAAATGGTCCCATTCAGAATCAGAGATACCTCAAGTAATGAAGCACAAATTCGTAAAAACGTGGTAAATCTAAATGAACATCAATTCTATTAAAAAAGATAAAATAGTGGCCGGCGTGGTGGCTTATGCCTGTAATCCCAGCACTTTGGGAGGCCGAGGCGGGCGGATCACCTGAGGTCAGGAGTTCAAGACCAGCCTGACCAACATGGTGAAACTCCATCTCTACTAAAAATACAAAAAAATTAGCAAGGTGTGGTAGCACATGCCTGTACTCCCAGCTACTAGGGAGGCTGAGACGGGAGAATCACTTGAACCCAGAAGGCCTCTCACGCCATTGCACTCCAGCCTGGGTGACAGAGCAAGACTCCGTCTCAAAAAAAAAAAACTTCTGTCTTGTGGGAGATTTAAGTTTTTGTGGTGAAATGAAAATTCATACCATAAATACAAACCTGGAAAGGAGTGAATACAATGAGGCGAACCCACTGGGCGGTTACACAGTGGCCCACAGCTGTAGTCCCCGCTACTCAGAAGGCTGAGGCAGGAGGACGGCTGGAGCCCAGGAGTTCAAGACCCACATAGGCAACATAGTGAGATGGAGCAGGGACCCCTCCTAGGCACCAGCCAGGCTCTCCCAAGCTTGGAAATCAAGGAACACTCTTCAATCCCTTCAAGGGAAATTCCAGTCACCTTGCCAGCCTTGAAAGGTAAGTGAGCAGCCTGCCAGGAAGGCGACGGGAGCACGGGTCTCCCAAGCAGGCCACAGCCACAGGTGGTTTGCTTCCCTATAGAAACTAAAGCATAACATACATTCTCAAGTCTTTCAGAAACCCCCACCCGGTGGAAAATGCCGACTGCTATCACAGAGACCCAGATAAGGGGGAACTGAGGACTGAACTCTGGCCGTGTTCTCTGTCCTGAATTTCTTCTTGAGGGGCCTGGAGGGAGTCACACCTGTGAGCCACTAATGCGTGCCCCCATGCACACAGCACCCTTGGCATAACTCCATCTTAGAAAGAGACTCCATTGTATATCTTACAGGGCACTTTGCCAACAAAGGTAAGATGTTTTGCTTAATAAACAAGTTAAAAATAAAGCCTGCATCCAAACAGATGAGGACGCAAGCAAGCACACTCTTCCGATGTCACTTCTCACGGGAGGCCTCTGTGATTGCAGAAGGAAAGGCCCCGGCAGAACTCACCATCTGCCGCCTGAGGCTCCACCACCTCGAAGACATCCTTGCAAGATCCACAGACTGGCCCACACCAGGAGGTGTCTGTCTTCTTCTTGTGTCTTCTTCACTCCCCTGGACTGGTTCGTGAACCCCTTCTCCTATCTCTGTTTCCTCTGGATGTTAAATGCTACTTTCTTTGTTGTGGAACGTTAACCTGTAACATGTATATACTGATTAAGTACACTCTTACGTTGTCGTGTGCAATATTGGCTGACGTGTGCAGTGGCTTGAGCCCGTGTGACTGCAGCTCTCACTACCGAGGGAAAAGGAGCACTAAGCAGCATGCCTCCTTGGGAACGCCGTGTGGCTCGTGGCTTTAGGGATTGAAATAGCCTCAATAAAATTCTGACATTGTGAAAGACACAGGCATGCTTGGATGTGATTACCTCTAACTTTGCACTGCTCATGACACCCCAGGTATTGGTTAATGATTTTGCCTGCAACTTCTGCTTTCCTGAAATGTACCCATACCCCTAAAAACCCCAGCTTGTAAGCCACTGGGGAGTTTGGGTCTTAAGCGTGAGCTGTCCGTTCTCCTTGCTTGGTACCATGCAATAAATATCATTTTTCCCCTGCTGCAAATTGCAACATCAGTGTTTGACTTTACTGCCCTGGGTGAGAAGAGCCCAGCTCGGTTCAGTAACTGTAGAAGACTGTAAGAGGCGTCCAAACTGGAGTGACCCCATCGTGAATAAAAGCTGAACAAAGCCACACCTGCTGGGTGACATTCCCAGGGGTTGGGCATTGTGGGTCACAAGATGCCTATGGTTGAGGGAACGAGTTAATAATGCTAACTAATTAATCAGACGCAGAACTTAAGGAAATGTCCCAACATTTTAAGAACAAAAAGCATTCTAAGTTGGAGAATAAGATTTGCTTTAAAAATAATGGTATAGGAGTCAGGTATGGTGGCTCACACCTGTAATCCCAGCACTTTGGGAGGCCAAGGTGGACAGATAACTTGAAGTCAGGAGTTCGAGACCAGCCTGGCCAACATGGTCAAGATACCTCCAAATCTTTATTTATGTATTTATTTATTTTGGAGACAGGGTTTCATTCTCACTCTGTTGCCCAGGCTTTTTTTTTTTTTTTTTTTTTTTTTTTCTTTTTTGAGACGTAGTCTCACTCTGTCGCCCAGGCTGGAGTGCAGTGGCACAATCTCGGCTCACTGCAACCTCCGCCGCCCGGGTTCAAGCGATTCTCCTGCCTCAGCCTCCTGAGCAGCTGGGATTACAGGCGCCTGGCACCGCACCTGGCTAATTTTTGTATTTTTAGTAGAGACGGCGTTTCACCATCTTGGCCAGGCTGGTCTTGAACTCTTGACCTCGGGTGATCCACCTGCCTCGGCCTCCCAAAGTGCTGGGATTACAGGTATGAGCCACCGTGCCTGGCCTTAACTCTTCTATAAATAGATTACCAACAGACAAAAGAAAATTTAAGGCATAAAGCATTAATAGCAGTTAAAAGGCTTAATTCAAAATGACAAAAAATACTGTTAACCCAAAGATGATAATTCTAAATTTTTTAACATCCATTAAATGGTCAGAAAATAAATAAAACTAAAGTGAGAGAACTAAAAAGAGAAAGAATCATACTCTGAGGCCCTGTAACACCCCTTGTAATAGCAGATGAAAAATCAACAAAGATAGAGAGTTAAAACAGGATAAATAGGCCGGTCACGGTGGCTCACGCCTGTAATCCCAGCACTTTGGGAGGCCGAGGCAGGAGGATCATGAGATCAGGAGTTTGAGACCAGCGTGGCCAACATAGTGAAAACCCGTCTCTACTAAAAATACAAAAAAGATTTAGCCAGGCATGGTGGTGCGCCTGTAGTCCCAGTTACTCAGGAGACTGAGGCAGGAGAATCGCTTGAACCCAGGAGGCAGAGGTTGTGGTGAGCCAAGGTCGTGCCACTGCACTCCAGCCTGGGCAACAGAGCAAGATACATCTCAAAAAAAAAAAAAAAAAACCAGGATGAACGAAAGAAATTAATGGAGGCTGATCGTGTCAGCTCACACCTGCAATCCCAGCACTTTGGGAGGCAGAGGTAGGAGGGCTGCTTGAGCACAGGACAACATAGGAGGACCCTGACTTTTTTTTTTTTTCTTTTTTTTTGAGACAGAGTCTTGTTCTGTCACCAGGCTGGAGTGCAGTAGCACGATCTTGGCTCACCGCAATCTCTGCCTTGCAGGTTTAAGTGATTCTCCTACCTCAGCCTCCCGAGTAGCTGGGATTATAGGCACGTGCCACCATGCCAAGCTAATTTTTGCATTTTTAGTAGAGATGGGGGTTTCACCATATTGGCCAGGCTGGTCTCAATCTCTTGACCTCGTGATCCACCCACCTCAGCCTCCCAAAGTGCTGGGATTAAAGGCATGAGCCACTGCACCCAGCAACCCTGTCTCTTTAGAGCAAATTTTAAAGCCGGGCACAGTGGCTCACGCCTGTAATCCCAGCACTTTGGGAGGCCAAGGTGGATGGATCACCTGAGATCAGGAGTTTGAGACCAGCCTGGCCAACATGGTGAAACCCCATCTCTACTAAAAATACAAAAATTAGCCGGGTGCGGTGGCACACCCCTGTAATCCCAGCTACTCAGGAGGCTGAGGTGGGAGAATTGCTTGAACCCGGGAGGCAGAGGCTGCAGTGAGCCGAGATCGCGCCACTGCACTCCAGCCTAGGCAACAAAGCAAGACCCCGTCTCAAAACCAAAAAAAAAAAAAAAATTTTCAATTTAAAAATTTTTAAAAATAAAACAAATTTTAAAATTAAAAAAAGGTAACCAACATAGAAAACTGATCACAGCAATTCCAGAACACACACACTTTTCAAGTACACACAAACATCTACAACTATGGATCACATAATGAGCCATGAAAAAGTTTCCACAAATTAATTGAAATCATACAGAGTGGCTTCTCTAATTACAGTTAAATTAGACTAGAAATTATTACCCAAAACAAGAAAATGCTCCTCTGTTTGGAAATGAACAAGTATAGTTATAAATAACATATATGTCACAGAAGAAATCAAAATGAAAATAGGATTTCGCTCTGTTGCCGAATGCAACAGGAATGCAGTGGGTACAATCAAAGCTCACTGCAGCCCTGACCTCCTGGGCTCAAGTGATCCTCCCGCCTCAACCTCCTAAGTAGCTGAGACCACAGGCACGCACCACCACATCTTGCTAGTTTTTAATTTTTTTTTTTTTTTTTTTGAGATGGAGTTTTGCTCTTGTTGTCCAGGCTAGAGTGCAGTGGCACCATCTCGGCTCTGCAACCTCTACCTCCAGGTTCCAGCGATTCTCCTGTCTCAGCCTCCCAAGTAGCTGGGACAACAGGCATGCACTACCACACCTGGCTAATTTTTGTATATTTAGTAGAAACGGGGTTTCACCATGTTGGCCATGGTTGGTCTCGAACTCCTGACCTCAGGTGATCTGCCCTCCTCAGCCTCCCAAAGTGCTGGGACTGCAGGCATGAGCCACCACGCCCAGCCATAACTGCATGCTTTGAGAGAACTGTATCCACTGTTAGGTCTCAGAAACCAATACCCCAAAATATGGCACTTTGACATGCCGAAGAAACTTCAAGAACTTTCTGTCCTCCCCCACAACCCACAGACTCTCCCAAAGTCAGGATGGAGTTCTCTGAAGTTCCTTTGTCTGCCTAAAGTCTGGACTCACCAAGAACAATTGTGTTTTCTTCCCCCTACCCCCAGACAAAGAATGTCACCATACCTGAACAAACCCTTTCACAAGATAATAATGTCTGTCCCTCAGGCCCATTCACATTGCAAAGAGAACTATCTACAAGTTAATCTCCGCTCCCTGCTCCACTGCCCTCAGAATCCTCTTCTCCCCCCATGGCCTGTGTGGCCAGGATGGTCCCTAAGCGTCTGAACCCCGCTGCAGGGTGCAGGATATCGCTCTGTGTTTTCCCCTGTGGACACATTAATACACCTCTGCGCCTTTTCTCCAGTTAATCTGCCTTTTCTGAGTCGCGTTTTCATGGAAATGTCAGGGGTTAAAAGGGAAGATTTCCCACTGGCCCTTACCTTCATACATTAAAAACACATTCAGGCTAGGCACGGTGGCTCATGCCTGTAATGCCAGCACTTTGGGAGGCCAAGGCCAGAGGTCAGGAGTTGGAGACCAGCCTGGCCAACAGGGTGAAACCCTGTCTCTACTAAAAATACAAAAATTAGCTGGGCATAGTGGCACACACCTGTGATCCCGGCTACTTGGGAGGCTGAGGCAGGAGAATCGCTGGAACCCGGGAGGTTGCAGTGAGCCCAGATAGCGCCATTGCACTCCAGCCTGGGTGACAAGAGTGAGACTCCATCTCAAAAAAAAAAAAGATTCAACATTAATGAATGAAGCATTCGTCACAAGAAATTACAGGAAGAACAGCAAATGGAATCCAAAAAAATGGAAGAAAGAAGCGAATAAAACTGACATCAGAAATTAATAATATGGAAATTATGTGCATATTAGGATACACAAGTTAGTTATTTGTTTGGATAAACTAAAAACTTTGATAACTCTTGCTTTTTTTTTTTTTTTTTTTTTTTTGAGACAGGGTCTCACTCTGTTGCCAGGGCTGGAGTGCAGTGGTGCAATCTCAGCTGACTGCAACCTCCGCCTCCCAGGTTCAAGCAATTCTTGTGTTTCAGCCTCCCAAGTAGCTGGGATTACAGGCTTGTGCACCATGCCCGGCTAATATTTGTTATATTTTGTAGAGATGAGGTTTCACCATGTTGGCCAGGCTGGTCTCAAACTCCTGACCTAAAATTATCCACCTGCCTCAACCTCTCAAAATGCTGGAATTACAGGTGTGAGCCACCGCACCCAGCCTTAAAAATGTGGATAATTCTTGTGGGAGACCAGTCAAGAAAAGAAGAGGAGAAAAACAGCCATAATAGCAATGGGGAAAAAATCAGGATCAACAGAGGCTTCAGCCAGGCGCAGTGGCTCACACCTGTAATCCCAACACTTTGGGAAGCCGAGGCAGGTGGATCCCTTGAGCCCAAGGGAGAAATAGCGAAGGGGGACGCGTCACACTTTCAAACCATCAGATCTCCTGAGAACTCACTCACTATCACCAGAACAACAAGGGGGAGGTCTGACCCCATGATCCAATCACCTCCCACGCGGCCCCTCCACCAATTCCACATGAGATCTGGGCGGGGACACAAATCCAAACCATCTCATCCTGTAACTTCTTTCTCCCTAAAGGGTATAAAATCGAGCTGTACCCCAGCTGCCTTGGGCACATGTTCCCCGGACCTCCTGAGTCTCTGTCATGTGAGGTCATGGTCCTCACATTTGGCTCAGAATAAACCTCTTCAAATATTTTAGAGTTTGGCTTTCTTTCATCAACACATCCCATCCTGTAAAACGCGGAGTAAGCCAGAGAGAATGGCTCACACCTGTAATCTCAACACTTTGGGAGACCAAGATGGGAGGATCATTTGAGGCCAGGAGTTCAAGAGACCAGCTTGGCCAACAAAGCAAGACCTCA
This sequence comes from Pan paniscus, assembly GCF_029289425.2. Lineage (NCBI taxonomy): Eukaryota > Metazoa > Chordata > Mammalia > Primates > Hominidae > Pan > Pan paniscus. The sequence continues at coordinate 160,496,482 of NC_073256.2, forward strand.
TCTCTAAAAAAAAAATAAGTAAATAAAAATAAATGCAAGTGACTTCACTCTTCTCTCCCAGAGCCTCCAGTTGTCACTTTTGTGAGTTTCTTCAGGGTCTCTTGAACTGTACTCAGGGTGTCAAGAGGTACAGTCGGGAAGGATGGGGGCCTCTAATGAGGGGGTTAAGAGCATCATTCTGGGGGAGACATGAGGGAGGCAGCAGAGGAGGGGCTGTGGTGTGGCCTTCACACACTGCAACTCCTGGAGCTCAGGCAGGGGCAGGATGGCCAGACAGTGGACGCATGAGTGGAGAAGACTTCAGCCACCCTGACTCCACCTAGGAGGTGCCCCAAGGCAGAACCAGCAGCTGAGCCTGGCCAGCCCCGGCAGCGATGAGAGACGGTAGGTTTTGGGGTGACCAACAGGGAGCCCCAGCAGGAGCCCAGCAGGAGAGAGAAGCTGGGTATTGATCCTGCTGGCCCCTCCTGCAGTCCGCAGGACTGTCCACAGCCCTCGCTCCTCTTAAGCAGCTCACCTGCCTTGGTGGCCCCTCCCTTCCTGGCCCCTCCTTTTGGGCCTGGGTTGGGGGTGGCAGGGGTCCTGTCCCTGCACCGGAGCAGAGCGGGATACGGCACTGGAATGTTTCTAGGCAGCCCACCCCTGTAAGAGGGCCTGGGGCTGGGCGCAGTAGTTCACACCTGTAATCGCAGCACTTTGGGAGGCTGAGGCAGGAGGATCGCTTGAGCCCCGGAGTTTGAGAGCAGCCTGGGCAACATAGAGACCCCACTTCTACTTGAGAGACACAGAGAGAGAGAGAGAGGGAGGGAGGGAGAGAGAGAGAGAGGGAGGGAGAGAGAGAGGGAGGGAGGGAAGAAGGGAGGGAAGAAGGGAGGGAGAGAGAGAGGGAGGGAGAGAGAGAGGGAGGGAGGGAAGAAGGGAGGGAGAGAGGGAGGGAGGGAGGGAGAGAGAGAGGGAGGGAGGGAGGGAGAGAGAGAGGGAGGGAGGGAGGGAGGGAGAGAGAGAGGGAAGGAGAGAGAGAGGGAGGGAGAGAGGGAGGGAGGGAGGGAGGGAGAGAGGCTTCTGGTAAACGCTCCTATTTTGTAAACTCTCTTCCTATTTTGTGATTAGGCTGCTCCATCAGTTTCTGCCACCAGCTTGCTGGAGACGCTGCATGTCCCCGACTCCTCTCAAAGGGTGAAAAGCTCAGTCGCACCCCAGACCCGCTCCTCAGGCAGAGGATGAACTGAGTCCCCGCCCCACCGCCCGTCTGGCCTCTGTGAGAGTGGCGTGCAGGCTGACCCTGGAAGCAGAGGGACATTCGAACGGGCCGGCGGCCTTCTCCCCGCTAGGCTGGGCTCCGGGGTGGGCGGAGAGTGGCCGCCACAGGCCATCAGCGTCCGGGGTTCTGGAAGCAGGGAGGGCAGAGGCTGGCCCAGCCTATGGGAGACCCTGCAGAGGCGTGGCCTCCAGGCTAATCCTACCCCAGCTGCCCCAGGGGGGATTTCTTTTCTTTTTTCCTTTAATCTCTTTATCTACAGGCGCCGAGGCTTAATGAGCTCCAGATGTCTCAACATACCGGGAGAGGTTTAGGCTCCCCTGCCAAATACCAGGGAGATAAGAACGCACCAGACTTTGCACAAACCAGAGCTGGTGACCCCCAGTTCCCTTTAAATCAGCGACATGTCATTACAAGGCGGAAGTCCCGCCCGAGAGGACAGTCCCCAGGGCTTGCTAAGCATGCGTGGTATCAAGAGGCGCATTGAGGCGCTCCTGCAGCCTCCTCCCGGCACGGGACTCCTCACAACCCCCAGCCTCAGCTTCCCCGACAGGGCAGGGGCTCAGTCTTCCCCACTCCGGGCCAGGAACGCAGCCTGCTTGCCTTTTGTCCAATTGGGTGCTCTTTCTTTGCGACTGATACAAAGTGGGAACAAACTCCGCTTCCGGTGATGCCCGGGCCCCAGGAGGCTGGGGGAGAAGTGCACGCTGCCCAGCCTTCAACCTGAACTGCCGCCAGCACTTCCGAGCCCCGACCCCTGCAGCTGTGAGGTGAGGTGGGGAGGGGGCGGCCCGCGGGGAGGGGGCGGCCCGCGGGGAGGGGGCGGCCCGCGGGGAGGGGGCGGCCCGCGGGGAGGGGGCTGCCTGCAGGGCGGGCCGCGTGGGTCCCCCGAGCGTGGGGGACCAGTGACGTCAGGCAACATTTCTCCAAAGGCTCCCTCACCTCGTCCTTTGGCATCTGGGGTGCTCAGAGGAAGGGGGAAGCCGGGAGGGTGCGGAGAGGGTCACTGGAGAGGGGAAAGGCCAGAGTGATCCCCTTGGGGACGAGGCAGAGGAGAAGCTGTGGAGACCTAAAGAGAAGAGGTGGGGTGCGCCTGGGCCTCTCAGGTTTGTTTCCCAGAACCAGGGAAGGTTACAGTAGAAGGGAGGACCCTGTGGGGAAGAAGCTTCCAGAGACCTTCTGGAGAGGTGAGCCAAAGGCGAGCCATGGCCAGAAACCCCAGGCCTGCTGCAGCGGAGAGTCAGTGCTGCAGGAGGCTTGGGAATCAGGGCTGCCCTCCTTGGGCTGAACCCTCTGTCTAGCGGACAATGGCCCTGGGCAAAAGCACTGCTTTCTGGGCCCCCTGGAGGGTAGGGCATGACACTGTGGTGCTAGAGGCAGGGGGGACATGAGGAGGTAGACGAACGTCCTGAGTCACCAGGTACAACCACTACACCCCATTGTGACTGCCCCTGTGTGCGACACAGATTTGGGGTGGTCTGGAATGTCCCTTGAGCTCCTTAGGCACTCATGAGTTTCTAGTTGAGCAAATAAAACGTCCAAGATGCCCAGTTTGATCTGAATCTCAGATAAACAACAAATAGTCATTTTTACCAATGTTTGGGACATACTTATGCTAAAAATTGTTTATCTGAAATTCATATTTAATTGGGCATCTTACCCCATTGACCCTAATTAGCAAATCACATCCAGGAGTACAGGGCATGGCTGGGTGGTGGCTGTCACACTGTGCAGTCAGAGGGACCAGGACTTCTTGGATGCAGGCGTCTGGCCAGCGTGGAAGGCCAGGACCTGGTCACGAGATGTGGCTCCCGGCATGGCAGGGCAAAGACTGCTGGTTGTCTGAGCCCAGCCCTGACTCCAGGCTGAGATGGCCATTCACCCAGACCTTGAGCCCTGCCCTGACCCCAGGCTGAGACGGCTGCCCACCCAGGCTGTTCTGAATCTAGCCCTGACTCCAGGCTGAGACAGCCGTCCACCCAGACCATTCTGAGCCCTGCCCTGACCCCAGGCTGAGATGGTCATCTATCGGGGGAAATTCACCCCCGATATTTCATGTAGGTTCTTTTCTATTTTCCCTAAGTGTCAGCCAGTCTGAGAAATAAAGGGACAGAGTACAAAAGAGAGAAATTTCAAAGCTGGGCATCCAGGGGAGACATCACATATCGGCAGGTTCCGTGATGCCCCCTGAGCCGTAAAACCAGCAAATTTTTATTAGTGATTTTCAAAAGGGGAGGGAGTGTACAAATAGGATGTGAGTCACAGAGATCACATGCTTCACAAGGTAATAAGATATCACAAGGCAAATGGAGGCAGGGCAAGATCACAGGACCACAGGACCAGGGCAAAATTAAAATTGCTAATGAAGTTTTGGGCACACATTGTCATTGATAACATCTTATCAGGAGACAGGGTTTGAGAGCAGACAACCGGTCTCACCAAAATTTATTAGGCGGGAATTTCCTCATCCTAATAAGCCTGGGAGCACTGCGGGAGACTGGGGCTTATTTCATCCCTTATCTACAACTGTAAAAGGCAGCCATCCCCAAAGCAGACATTTCAGAGGCCTCCCCTTAGGGATACATTCTCTTTCTCAGGGATGTTCCTTGCTGAGAAAAAGAATTCAGCGATATTTCTCCTATTTGCTTTTGAAAGAAGAGAAATATGACTCTGTTTCACCTGGCTCACAGGCAACCAGAGTTTAAGGTGATCTCTTGTTCCCTGAACGTTGCTGTTACCCTGTTCTTTTTTCAAGGTACCCAGATTTCATATTGTTCAAACACACATGCTCTGCAAACAATTTGTGCAGTTAACACAATCATCACAGGGTCCTGAGGCGACATACATCCTCCTCAGTTTACGAAGATGATGGGATTAAAAGATTAAAGACAGGCATAGGAAATCACAAGAGTATTGATTGGGGAAGTGATAAGTGTCCATGAAATCTTCACAATTTATGTTCAGAGACTGCAGTAAAGACAGGCGTAAGAAATTATAAAAGTATTAATTTGGGGAACTAATAAATGTCCATGAAATCTTCACAATTTATGTTCTTCTTCCATGTCTTCAGCTGGTCCCTCTGTTTGGGGTCCCTGACAATAGCTGTCCACCCAGGGTGTTCTGAGCCCAGCCCTGACTCCAGGCTGAGACGGCCGTCCACCCAGGGCGTTCTGAGCCCAGCCCTGACTCCAGGCTGAGAAGGCCGTCCACCCAGACCGTTCTGAGCCCAGCCCTGACTTTCTGTCCAGAGTGCAGTCCTGAAGGAGCCCCTTTCTCCCACCACCAGGGGAGACCAGTCTAACCCCTGACACGGGGCATCATGGGAGCCCTAGCCAGGGCACAGAAATGACAGGCCTGGCCCACACCACAGGATGGCTGGTGGCTGCAGGAGCTCTGCCTCTTGGTGACCATCCAGAGGCTCTCTGACAACCCTATTCAGATGTCCCCTGGAGCCACATGGCAAGAGTTCTGCCAGAAGAGCCACGAGCCTGGCACTGTGTGGGTTCTGGTCCCTGGGGGGGCACCCATGCCCCAGGAGCACCTCCCCAAGGCCATGGTGCCAGCAGGATATTGCAGAGGCCTGAGGTCAGAGTGGCAGGGGGGTGGCCTCAGGAATGGTGAGGAAGAAGCCGAGTGCTGACGCTGAGTGGGTCAGCAAAGGGCTGTTTATTGACCTCAAGAGGGATGCCCTCACCCTGTGTGGGAGGCCAGCAGGGCCCCCTGGGACCACGTTCCCTCCTTGCTTGGACTCAGGTAGCCCAGAGAGCTGAGGCATTGGCCCTGACTCCTCGGCAAGTTAGTGGCAAGCTGGATGGAGCTGGGGACTCCTGCCCTGGGCCACGGTTTCTCTATGACCCTGGGTCCCAAGCAGCCAGTGGTGGGGCCCGGTCTCTGAGGCCCAGCTCTGAAAAAAGTGGTGTCGTTGGGGGGCATGGGCTGGAAGGCCTGGGCCCAGAGGACAAGGAGTTTAAGCAGGGATATGTTCCCTGACAGGGAAGCCCCTACCTCTGCCCTGGCCACATCCTTCCCCTGATCTCATGGCTGAAAAGCCACACCAGAATTCCTGCAGTTCAGTGAAGCAGCTGTTCAAAACCAAGCAGCTGTTGACGCACAGGGACAGAGGGTAGGCCTTCGGGGGAGAGGGCGGGAAAGGCCCTCACAGCAGGGCCCAGAGGAAGACTGACCCCAGGCTGAGCAGGAGCTGTACGCACAGGGCCCAGGGGCTGCCGGCTGCCAGGACCACCGCATTGCAGAGGTCTCCCTTGCAGCAGGAGATCTGGGAGTCCACGACGGCACTTGTAAGTTTCAGCAGGGGGAATCCGACGTCTTCTGGCAGGAGAGGAGGGAGAGCTTGTTCTCCCCTCTCACTTTACCTGCGAGAGAGTGGGGTGGGGGATGAGCAGGGCCCTGCCCCGAGGCCTCAGGGGCTTTCTGCAGGGAGGCTCCGCACCCCAACATCTGCTGGCTGGGAGCCTGAACATCAAAGCCATCAGGACCAAGGCCATCGGAGCCCTTTCACTTAGGGGACGCTGAGGCCACCCAGGGAACCAGGGTTGCAGCAGAAAGGGCAGCAGAGTTTGAATTCTTTCCCCAGGCAGCCTTCACCCTGCCCCGGCCTTGGGCCCCCCGAAGCGGGAGCTAGGTAGGCTGTGGAGGGGAGCTGGGTGCTGCTTTTGGGAAACAGCTGCGGGCTCCAGGCTGGCTTTTATTTATTTATTTTTTTTTTTAAATATCTTTTTGAGATGGAGTTTTGCTCTTGTGGCCCAGGCTGGAGTGCAATGGGGCGATCTCTGCTCACCACAACCTCCACCTCCCGGGTTCAAGCGATTCTCCTGCCTCAGCCTCCCCAGTAGCTGGGATTACAGGCATGCCCCACCACGCCCGGCTAATTTTGTATTTTTAGTAGAGACAGGGTTTCTCCATGTTGGTCAGGTTGGTCTCCAACTCCCGACCTCAGGTGATCCCCCCGCCTTGGCCTCCCAAAGTGCTGGGACTACAGTCGTGAGCCACCGCGCCCAGCCAGGGCAGGCCTTTTCCTGCCTCACCTCACTGAAGGGTGTGGCCTGGGGACAGATGCAGCTCCGAGAGCTGAGGGTGCTGAGGGTGTTGAGGGCCTGGGCAGGCTGCAGCCCCTCCCCAGTCCTCCCATGGCCTGGCTGATATCCCACCATTCCAGAGTCATTCCTTTAGCTTGAAGCTAACTGTCTCCAGGTTCTTCCAGGCAGGTAACTCACTGAATGCTCACAGCCTGCCCCTCTCTTGCATGGAGCTGGTGAGACCCGCAGCATGAAGTGGGGACAAGGGGCAGAGGTCACTGGGGTCCCCAGAGTAGCTACAGCAGCTGGCGATGGGAGGCTACTGGGAAGTTGGTGTGGGCCCTGCTGCTGGGCACTGGGAGGGGCTGGGATGGTTTCCACAGTAATGAGGGCCCTGTGGGCGCCCCCTGCTCTAGAAACCGGAACATCCCCTGTCCCTGCAGACCCACAACCCTTAGGCTCAGTTTGGTGGCCCAGGCTCCTCAGCCCTGCCACTCTTCCACCCTTCCCTGCACAGGCCCTGCCCCCCATGCCCACCCCACCCCACCCCCCACCTCAGGAGCCACAGACCGGCCCCCAAAGTGCTGAGGGCTTGTAGGGGGACCTTGGTCCATCATGCAGCTATCTAAGAAGTGCCCCTCCCTCCCCAGAACCTGCCCTCTGCCCTGGCACCCCAGGGACTCACTGCCAAAGACGCTCACTTTCTGGGAGACACAGACCCCATCCAGGAAGGGGCACGAGACCACGCTGCAGGAGGCCCCTTCCAAGACCGCCAAGCATCCGTAGCAGCGCAGACCCTGAGCTGGGAGAGAGGGCAAGGTGGGTGACCACAGCACACGCCAGGACATACACCAATGCCCTGGTGAGAGTCCCATGCCCACAAGGGCACCCACTCTCACCACCACCCTTGTCCCAACCTGCCACCTGGACCCATGGCCTTTGCAATAGCCCCACACACCTGCCTGCAACTGGCAGCCTGCAACTGGCGGCCTGCAACCCTCCAACACGACCTCCTTGTCCAGAGGCACCAGCAGCCACTGCCCGATGCCAAAGGCATACACGTGCCCAGGACTCAGTGAGTCCTTGGAAGTGAGCACAGCCAGCACGCGCGGTAACAAGCACAGAGCAGGCACCAAACACACCAGTCACCTCTGCCACCGGAACACCGAAGCCCGCCACCCCCAGCAGGCACGCCTTCCGAGCACACCCACCCGCAACTAGTTCCAGCACACACGGGGCAGCAGGAGCGCACTGGAGCGAAGTCCTCTAAAGGCCCCTCTGCTTCTCACCTCTCTCCGTGCTCAGCAGGGCCACCAGCAGGACCAGGGACAAGGTCTTCATGGCCTGGAGACTGCTCATTCCAGGGTGCTAGTGCACAGACAAACTTCAGCGAATCGGAGCAGCCCTCGGCCTCCTCACCCTCCTGGGGCTCGAATGAGTCCTGCACAGCAGCAAAGCCAGAACATCCGGCTCTCCATCTCCCACCCTGTCCTCAGCACAGTCACCCAAAGGAGAACTGTCTGCCTCATGCCCCCACCCCAGTCCCCATTCCTCCCTCCCATCCTTCCCTGCAATTCTCACCCAGAGCCCCATGGCTGTACTGCACCTCCTCTCCTTAGCGCCCCCACCCAGGACCCTCCCAGGCCTGGTCCACCCCTCCTCACTTTCCTCCCTCTGGCTGATTCTCAGCCACTTGCCCTGCAGGCTTGCCAGAGAGAGGAAGGTGGGGCAGGGAGAGGCCCTGCCCTCAGCGGCTCCTCCCCTCAGGCTCTTCCTGATTGGCCCAGAACAAGGGTGGGTTCCTGAATTTCCATTTCACAGGAACTTGCTACTGGAGCAATAGGTGACTCCAGGCCAATCTACTCATTTTTTTTTTTTCTTTTGAGCTGGAGTCTCACTCTGTTACCCAAGCTGGAGTACAGTGGCACAGTCTTGGCTCACTGCAACCTCTGCTTCCCGGGTTCAAGCAATTCTCCTGCCTCAGCCTCCCGAGTAGCTGTGACTACAGGTGCCCACCACCACACTCAGCTAATTTTTGTATATTAGTAGAGATGGGGTTTCACCATGTTGGCCAGGCTGGTCTCGAACTCCTGACCTCAAGTGATCCTCTCACCTTGGTCTCCCAAAGTGCTAGGATTACATGTGTGAGCCACCACGCCCAGCCCATTTTACTCTTTATACTAGAATTGGCAGTAGGTGGGCCTGGTGGCTCACATCTGTAATCTCATCACTTTGGGAGGCCAAGGCAGGAAGATAGCTTGAGGCCAGGAGTGAAACCACTTTTGCAAGATTATAACAATGAGAGGAGGCCAGGCACGGTGGCTCACGCCTGTAATCCCAGCACTTTGGGAGGCTGAAGTGGGCGGATCACAAGGTCAGGAGATGGAGACCATCCTGCCTAACATAGTGAAACCCCATCTTTACTAAAACTACAAAAAATTAGCAGGGCGTGGTGGCAGGCGCCTGTAGTCCCAGCTACTTGGGAGGCTAAGGCAGGAGAATGGTGTGAACCCGGGAGGCGGAGCTTGCAGTGAGATGAGATTGCGCCACTACACTCCAGCTTGGGTGACAGAGTGAGACTCCAGCTCAAAAAAAAAAAAAAAAAATGAGAGGAATCTAACATAACTGACTCCATCTTGCTTTCTAATCTCACAAGCTAACCTGCCTTTGCTCAGGTGGCATAGGCCAAGCTAACTATGGGAGGAATTTAGTTCATAGTTTAGAGTAAGGATGGTCCAGGCATGGTGGCTCACACCTCTAATACCTTTGGGAGACCAAGGCAGGTGAATCACCTGAGGTCAGGAGTTCGAGATCAGCCTGGCCAACATGACGAAACCCTGTCTCTACTGAAAAAAAATAAAAATTAGCTGGCGTGGTGGCGGGCACCTGTAATCCCAGCTACTCAGGAGGCTGAGGCAGGAGAATCACTTTAACCCGAGATGCGGAGGTTGCAGTGAGCCGTTATTGTGCCATTGTACTCCAGCCTGGGTGACAAGAGCGAAACTCCATCTCAAAACAAAAATAAATGAATACAAATAAAAAATAAAGTAAGGATGATAATAGTCTCTTCCCAAAACTACTCCACTCCTTGAGACCAAAGCCGCCTTTGTAAAACTAACGAAAGACCACAAGGTTAGCATTATGGTAGGGGCTTGATATTTTTTTTTTTTTTAAGATGGAGTCTTGCTCTGTTACCCAGGCTGGAGTGCAATGGTGCCATCTCAGCTCACTGCAACCTCTGCCTCCTGGGTTCAAGTGATTCTCCTGCCTCAGCCTCCGGAGTAGCTGGGATTACAGGTGCCTGCCACCACGCCCGGCTTTTTTTTTGTTGTTTTGTATTTTTAGTACAGATGGGGTTTTACCATGTTGGCCAGTCTCGAACTCCTGAGCTCAGGTGATCTGCCTGCCTCGGCCTCCCAAAGTGCTGGGATTACAGGCATGAGAGGCACGGCGCCCGGCCCAGGGGCTTGACTTCTGCTCATGAGCCAGGATAGGTAGTCAAGGAAGTGACCATATCCTTGGGATGCAGCCACCGTGGCCACTGTACAGTCAACACAGTAAGCCTTTGCATTTGCACTGTGGTCCAGCTCATCCAAGCAAAGCTAGCTCCAGGAGAGAAATCCCCCCTCCCCAACTACAGAGCAGGCATATTTGATTTTCCCTGTCCTCAGACTGACCCTTTGCTCATTATAATAGAAAACACACCCCTGGTTGAGATTTAAGATGCTAATGACACATGCGACGTGTGAGCAAGCAGGTGCAGTTACTGCGCGTGTGCACCCAGAGGACCCCCCCAGAACATGCTTCCTAGCAACACCTCTGCCCACCCGCTGTGAGTAATCATGGAAGACTCCCATGGAGGAGCCTCCCTGGTGCCAGTCTCTGCTGTCTCGCCCTTACAAGCAGCCGGCCCTGAATCCTCTCTCTCAGGGCGTCCTATCTCTTCTGCATCGAACTTTCAAAATATTCTTTCTCCTTTGCAATACATTGCGCTGTGCTGCATCTCCTTGGCTGTGTGTCTCTTGTTTAAATTCTTTTAAACTAAGAAGACAAGAATGGAGTCCTCACAGCAGCCGCCAACGTTTCTGATGCTGTGACTCGGATGGAGGTTCGTCTGCGTCATTCACTCCAGTTTCCCTTCCCCGCAGCGGGTACTGTGGCAGTGCCAGGCTGCCTGGTTGGCTGCCGCTGGTTTGCCCAGGGCTGTTTCAGTCAAGCTCCGGGGAAGGTTTCTAAGTTGCCTGGACCGTTTCGGTGGATATATGTGCTGCTCCCCTCTGGCTGCTGCCTCTGCACCACTCATCATTATCCAACCACATCGGTTGCTCTCAACATTCAGTATTTGGGCTGTTTCGCTGCTTAGTTTCATGCCTTTCTGGCCTCGTTTCAGATGCAGCTCGTTTGCTGTCCCTCTGGTAGCACTCGGCCGCCACCTTGTGGCCATTGTGATTTATTGTCTGATCGGGTTTTCTGTTTTACAAAATTTTCTTTTTTTTTTTTTTGAGATGGAGTCTCTTTTGCCCAGGCTGGAGTGCCATGACACCATCTCAGCTCACTGCAACCTCCACCTCCTGGTTCAAGCGATTCTCCCGCCTCAGCCTCCTGGGTTGCTGGGACTACAGGGGTCTGCCACCACGCCCAGCTAATTTTTTGTACTTTTAGTAGAGATGGGGGTTTCACCATGTTGGCCAGGCTGGTCTCGAACTGCTGACCTCAAGTGATCCATCCACCTTGGCCTCCCTAAGTGTTGGGATTACAGGTGTGAGCCACCGTGCCTGGCCGAAATCTGTTTTGAGGGACACATTAAGAGTGCGCTGTCCCTCCAGACCTTATGCATTTTCCACCTCCTTCAGATGGTCCTTCAACTGGCGTTCTTTGCTGAACAAAAGATGCTCAGTCATGTAGCTGCCAGGCTGTGGGGACTTCATCGGGTATTCCAGGCACTGTAATCGGGCGTCACCAATGGCCAACCAGTGAGGCAGGGAAAGGCTCGCTGATGAGACGTTGGGCCCCCCAGCCAGCAGGGGGGGCCACCTCAGTCGGGCCTGGAGACTTCCAGCACCCGTGAGACCCGGGACGGTGCATGCCAAATGCCCGTGACCTCCTAGCGCCCTGGTTTCATGGGGGTTCAAGGGGATGTCCCAGACCCTGTCATGGTCCAGCTTGGCTCGGGGACACCTGTGACCTCCTGGACTTTGGTATCTGTTTTTGTCATTGCAGGATTCTCTCGGCACCACGGGAACCACCTTCTCTACTCTCACTGAACACCCCTGGGATGTATCTGTAAAAATTGGAACACCTTTCGGCTAGGTGAGCTAAAAAGGAAAAGACATCTTTTGTTACACTGTTTGGCCTGGGTACAAGTTAGCTGACAATGAAAAGTGGTCAGAGAGTGGAACTGTGAGCTTCATCGCCATCCTGCAGCTCCATCTTTCCAGAGGAATCAGGGACAATGGTCAGAAGTACCCATGAGTAGGCATTTATGGCCTTACAACGGAACCCAGCTTTATGCAGCACCTGCAGGCTAAAATCCAGTAAGCCAGAAAGCCCCCCAGACCCATGCGAAGACCTTCTTTTATTAAAGGGAAGGGACTCCAGGCCCCATGGCCCAACTCCAAGTCCAGATAGGGGTTCTCAGGGCTCCACACCTCCTTCCGACTCCCCAGCATCCCCCGCACTATCAGAGTCTCCTGTGGAATCTAATCCCATTTCACCCCCTCCTTATGCTCCTCCTCCTTTGCAGGTACAATAGGGACTTGCCCAGCTGGAGCTGCTCGCACTGGGACTTCACACCATCCAGGGCCAGAGAAACTGCTCCCCTTATGGGAGGTCCCAAATGGAGAGGGGACCATTATGACACATGTCCCATAAATGATCTAATTTATAGACTCACATCTATAAATGATCTAATCCAATGGAAGCAAAAAAAACAAAAACTCATCTTCTGTAGCAGAGAAATGGAGAGTAGCCCTAGGAGTCCTCCCGAAACTGGGAGAAACACCCTGTCTGGTTGTGGGAGAAACACCTCGTCCAGTTGTGGGAGAAACGTCTCGTCTGGTTGGCTCCTTTCCAAAGCAGCTGGACTCTGCACCCTGCAGGTGGCCTGGCTGCCTTAGGGCAGTCGCAGGCATCGCCATTCTAGTAGAAGCCCAAAACCTGACTTTTTTTTTTTTTTTTTTTTGAGACGGAGTCTTGCTCTGTCACCAAGCTGGAGTGCAGTGGTGTGATCTCGACTCACTGCAACCTTTGCCTCCCAGGTTAAAGCAATTCTCCTGCCTCAGCCTCCCGAGTAGCTGGAATTACAGGCATGCACCATCACGTCTGGCTAATTTTTGTATTTTTAGTAGACGCGGGGTTTCACCATGCTGGCCAAGGTGGTCACAAACTCCTGACCTAAAGTGACCCACCCGTCTCAGCCTCCTAAAGTGCTGGGATTACAGGAGTGAGCCAGCTTGCCCGGCCCCAAAACCTGACTTTCAGACACACCTTCGAGGTCCTCACTCCCCACCAGGTGCAGGGAGTTTTAGAAATAAAGGGCCATGTTGGCTTTTGGGAGGAAGACTTGCCATGATCAGGCGCCCTCTGGACTCCCTCAAGGTTACTATAAAAACCTGTGGTACCCTTAATCCAGCTTCTCTCATGCCAGCCTGTTCCTGGGAGAACCTAACTCGTTCCAGGGTTGAAACATGGGCCAGGCCTTCCACAGTAGAATAGACCTCAGGGGTGCACCCTCTAGAATCCTGGTGCTGAATGGCTCACGGATGGAAGTAGTTGCATGGAAAATAAAAAAAGAGGGGCAGGACATGCTGTGGTTAGTCTACACCAAACAACAGATGCCCACACTGCCGCCTAATACCTCGGCGCAAAAAGCAGAGTGAGTCCCCTGACCAGGGCCCGGCTCGGGGTCAGGGAAAGGCGCTTCACGTGTGTGCCGACTCCGAGGGCGCCTCCCTTGTCCCTCGTGCACACACAACTATTTGGAAAGAACCGGTCTTCTAAATGCAAGGAAATCCCCCATTACATATGCAAAAGAAATACTGCGGCTTTTAGAGGCTGTGCAGGAGCCTGAGCGAGTGGCAGCCCTTCACTGCCTGGAACATCAAAGAGGAAACTCCTCAGTGACATTGGGAAATGCAAGGGCTGACAGGAAAGCTAAGAGGGAACTCCGGGAGCAGTGGCCCAGCTGGCCTTGTTCCCCTGTGCCCATTCTGTTGATGTAAATCCATCTTAACTACAAAAGAACTAGCAGCTGAGCGTGGTGGCTGTAATCCCAGCACTTTAGGAGGCCAAGGCGAGCGGATCATCTGAGGTCAGGAGTTCAAGACCAGCCTAGCCAACATGGTGAAACCCCGTCTCTACTAAAAATAGAAAAATTAGCCGGCCGTGATGGCACGCACCTGTAATCCCAGCTACTCGGGAGGCTGAGGCAGGAGAGTCACTTGAACTGGGGAGGCAGAGGTTGCAGCGACCCAAGATTGCACCACTGCACTCCAGCCCGGGTGACAGAGCGAGACTCTGACTCAAAACTAATAATAATTAAAACATCAAAACAAGCATAAGCTAAAGAAAGTCAGGGGACTCTAACACCTGAAGGTAAGTGGCTCATAGGTCAAAAGCTCTTGCTTCCTCAGCCAGACCAGTAGAAAATGGTTAAAAGTTCACATGATTCCCAGCTGGGCACAGTGGCTCACACCTGTAATCCCAGCATTTTGGGAGGCCGAAGCACATGGATCACTTGAGGTCAGGAGTTCTAGACCACCCTGGCCTACATGGAGAAACCCCGTCTCTACTAAAAATACAAAAATTAGCCGGGCATGGTGGCACCCACCTGTAATTCCAGCTACTCGGGAGGCTGAGGCAGGAGAATCACTTGAACCCGGGAGGCAGAGGTTGCAGTGAGCCGAGATCGTGCCACTGCACTCCAGCCTGGGTGACAGAGTGAGACTCTGTCTCAAAAAAAAAAAAAAAAGAAAAGAAAAAAGCCGGGCATGGTGGCTCAAGCCTGTAATCCCAGCACTTTGGGAAGCTGAGGTGGGCAGATCACGAGGTCAGGAGATCGAGACCATCCTGGCTAACACGGTGAAACCCCGTCTCTACTAAAAATACAAAAAATTAGCCAGGCGTGGTGGCGGGCGCCTGTAGTCCCAGCTACTTGGGAGGCTGAGGCAGGAGAATGGCGTGAACCCAGGAGGCAGAGCTTGCGGTGAGCCGAGATCGTGCCACTGCACTCCAGCCTGGGGGACACAGCGAGACTGCGTCTCAAAAAAAAAAAAAAAAATTTACATAATTATCTCCATATGGGGCAGGACACCATGACCACCTGGGTGGACCATCTGTTTATGGGCAAGGGCCTGGCAACCACAATAGAGTCACTCGGGCCTGTGAACTTTGCTCCCAAAATAACCGTGGGGGCAAACAAAGACAAAGGCCTCTCACTCACTAACCCCAGTCCAGCAGCGAGGAACCCAGGAACGCCTCCTGCTGAGGACTGGCAGGTTGACCGCACCCACACGCCCTCCTTTCCAGGCTTTAAATACCTTTTGGTTTTGTAGACACCTTTACCGGTTGGGTGGAAGCTCTCCCCCAAGAACAGAGAAAGCTACCGAAGTGGTTAAGGCATGTTTTGGCCTCCCCCGCTCCTTGCAGCTAGAACCCAGCAGGGAGCTCGAGCTTTGGGAATTAAGTATCGTCTCCACTCCTCATGGAGGCCGCAATCCTCTGGCAAGGTTGAAAGGACCAGTCACACTTTAAAGCAAACCCTGGCAAAATTATGCCAGGAAACTTCTGGGTCTTGGTATACTCTGTCATCTGTCGCGTTCATGAGAATACAAACGGTCCCCGAAGGGAAAAGGAAACTTAGTCTTTTTGAAATGACTTATGGGAGACCCTCCCTCACCTTAGACCTGTTAATCAAACCTGAAACTCAGTGTATTGTAAAATATATTCAAAATCTAGGCCAGGTACGGCCGGCCGGCCAGGAATATGGCAACACAGGGCTGCCCTCGCCTGGGCAAGTGAAACACAACCGCAAAATGCTGCCTGGAGACTGGGTCCTATTAAACACCTAGAAGGAAGGTTCCCCAGCAGATCAACTTCTTCCTAAATGGAAGGGACCTTACCAAGCGCTACAAACCACCCCCGATGGCTGTAAAGCTGCAGGGAGTCACCAGCTGGGCCCACATGACCAGAATTAAACTTTGCAATTAACCTTTACAGAAACCAGAGGAAGCCGCTCATGACACCCGGGAGCTCACAGAGGCTCTGAAGTTTCTATTCAAGAAAACAACTCCAGATGGGGCTGATCTGGAAGACAAGTAACATCTTCCTTTTCTTGGTGCTCGCCTGCCGTGCTCTAGGTGCTTTTAGAGATGCTGGTCTGTGTGCTAGGGAAGCGATGAACCATACTGTTAGTCTATTAAGCATAACTCAACCTGGCTGGCTTTCCATGACTACCAAACGCTGGGAATATGCCAGACCTGTGCCTGTGGAAGAACCTGGCCTCCCAGCACACCTCCAGGAACAAACTCCCTGGCCCGCAGGATGGGGACAGCAGCCGCAACAGTCAATACAAAGGGATTTTACTGGGTGGGCTCATGGGTTCTTTAAGTTCCCCCTCTTAACGATCAACGGTAATTCAAATGTCCCAAAAGGAGAAATGCTTTCTTAGCATATTTTTATCTGGAGTATTTCCCCTTCTGCCTTTACAGCAATCATGCCAGTTCTACCACTTTTGCAGGAAAGCTCCAAGACAGTCAGTGTAGCTGAACCTTTGTCACTGGGTCACCTATCTAGTCCATACGTCTGCAGGAATTATACTGATAAATGGACAACTCGCCCATGCAATCAATCTCCCGCTCTATCCTGTTCCCTGACCGGCATGGTTTCTACTTCCTGTCAGCACAACTAGGACGTCTGGTTTCTGCTGGGCTTCCCTCTCATGGGAAGCCTTTAATCACTCTATCTCAATATATCCTCTGGGGACCATCAACATTTCCTATTAAAGATAACTACACCTGGCCGGGCGCGGTGGCTCACACCTGTAATCCCAGAACTTTGGGAAGCCAAGGCGGGTGGATCACGAAGTCGGGAGATCGAGACCATCCTGGCTAACACAGTGAAACCCCTCCTCTACTAAAAATACAAAAAATTAGCCAGGCGTGGTGGTGGGTGCCTGTAATCCCAGCTACTTGGGAGGCTGAGGCAAGAGAATGGCAAACCTAGGAGGCGGAGTTTGCAGTGAGCTGAGATGGTGCCACTGCACTCCAGCCTGGGGGACAGAGCTACACTCCGTCTCAAAAAAAAAAAAAGAAAGAACTACACTTGTGGTGGGACCCTAAGAGGGGAACCCTATTTAAAGAACTTGTTAACACTACCATCCAACTCTACCATCCCCTGATGGGCCCAGTGACCACTGCCAACATAGCTGCACAAAACCTTTCACTTACAGGCCAGAAAATAGAAAACTGCCTCTTATAGAACCTCCACTGCTTTTACCACTATAATGAAAAATACTTTTGTAGCACAAATTTCACCACCACACGGAGTTGTGGGGGGTTGTGGATCTCCAGTGTATCTACGACTCCCTCCACTCTGGAAGGGACAGCGCTCCATCGCTTACAGCTCCCCCCATCTAACTCCACACGGGCTACTACGTCTCCCCCTTTTCCCACGTACCAACATTGCGCAAGCCGCCTCTGAGCAGGACCCCTTCTTCCCTTGGGTTTAGTATTATCCTCTCTATTGGGATTAGCAGGGACAGCTACGGGAGACAGAGCCTTGGGAATCCAGCATAAACTGTCTTGGGAGACTGAATGGCCCTCCAGCAAACGGCAGAGGGCCTCATGAGTCTTCAACAGCAGCTGGACTCCCTGGCTGCCGTAGTCCTGCAAAACCGAGGGGCCTTAAATCTTCTCATGCTGGACAAGGAGGAACGTATCTATATCTAAAAGGGGAATGCCGTGTCTACGTCAATCAGCCCAGTTTGGTCGTAGAACGTATTAAAAACATTGTTACCCAGGCAGACAAAATTGAATCTTTAGGAACTTCCATGGGAACTTGGAAGCAATGGCTGTTGTCTGCCCTACTCCCTTTAATAGTGCTGATTATTACCACACTTTTAGCCTTGACTTTTAGTCCAACTTTGTTTTTGCTGTTGTTGTTGTTGTTGTTGCTTTTCTGTTTTAAGATCATTTATTAGAACACAGTCATTCAGAAGCCGTTGAGACATCAGGCAGCAGGAAGGAAGGTGGGGCGGAGCAGGCCCTGGGAAGGACCAAGGACAAAGTAATAGCCACAGTAATGACATTTCATTTTATTCTGATAAAGACTAATGTATGCCTGATAACCTAGTGAGAATCCATAAGTTTGGTAGTTCACAACATTTTTAGAAAGCACATACGATTAACATTCAAATAAGGCACTATAGAAAGTTTTGTAAAGAATGAAGTGTTTACTGTCATTCTTTTAAAAAACCTTGGCTTATCTTGAAAGATCAATGAATTTTTAAAATATCAGAAGAAAAGAAAAATAAAAATTTCCCCCCAAAATACGTAAGAACCACTTACTGGCACTGGTATTTTAAGTACCTGGAAAAAAACAGAGCAGATTTTTAAAGGCAAATTAATAACAGCTTGTACGAGCGCTTGTTTCGTTTGACTTGGCATCAAGTAAAGGAAGAGTAAATACGCCGTGGAAGACGCCATCGGGCTTTTCCTCCACTTCTCCCAGACCACACAGCACATCAGCAGCCACCCTTGCTGCCCACTCAGGAATCACTGTAGATTCCAATTTTTAAATGGCTGCTCAGATGAGGCCAATAGAGTTCTTCCTCCTTACAGTAAGGCGGCAGTGAATGCTAACAGGTATCGAGTTCTCTGATCAGGAACAAAGAACTCCTTCAGGAAACTCACTCACTTTCCTGGTCCTTGTTAACCTGTCACGTAAATTCTTTTTATTGGCACACCTGTTTACTAATTATGATTGATTGCTATTTATGCCAAGGGAGCGTTTCGCAGGCGTGCCTCATCTGTTTACTCACGACACAGTGAGCCTACTTTATTTACACAGTGCCGCGGGTTTCCTCTTTTTTCTTTTCTGTTTTTGGCGGCGGGGGTGGCACTATAACTTGTTATTTATCAGGGTGGATCATACATTTGGATCAAAAAGAGAAACCGGCAAGTAGATCCTAAAACACATTTCTCAACCTGAGTCACATCAGAAAACACATAGACTTTAATTCCATTTTGTTGAAAATTCATTCAACTTTGGTGCTTGTCCAAGGACTTATGATGTCAATTTCTGACATAAATCATAACCCCGAGTACATATGTATTTTCAAAGGAAACAAGTCATCTTAAAGTAATATTTTTCTATATGCTAATTGATACATTTTTATAGCAAATTGAAAATTCTGAGCAAACTGAAAGTATGCTTAACAACAAAATTAATACAGCATATATGGTTAGCACATACATTTCTTACTGTAAAGGCAGAAGTGAATTTGTGTCTTACAATAAATCTGTAAATCCAGTTGTTTTCTTTCTGGAATTTATATAATGTCTCACCATGTTCCACAAAAAGGCTAGAAATACCTTTTTTTGGAATCAATCTATGCAAAAATTTCTGATTACATATTTTCCCTAAATGACATGTAACTTTTTTTTAACTTTTCCAGAAAAATATGGAAACTTTATCAACCACTTATTAACTGAACAAAAAGTGAGATTACTACCAAATGCTCATTTAATTTTGCTCTAACAGATGTTTTAAAAGTTCAGGCATCACTGATATTTTTGAGGATAACTGCATAAAACACACTAGATGATTTCAAAGGATGAATCTTAGTATCTGACTCATCTGGCAGATCCTTAGTATCCAGAATAAAATCAGTAGAAATAAAAGTAATATAGTTTTCAAAGAATTCATACATACTGGAAGTCTTAGGAAAAGTGCTTCTAAATGCAGGGACTAGGAGGTTTGCCCATCTTCCTGTTAATAGTTACACACATTTCTCCTCATGGAGTAACTGAAGTTTTCTGGCTTGTTTGTGCAACTTTAGTTGGTAGGAAAGTGTATATATAGGGCCAAATCTTGTTGGTTTCTGTTCCGGAGAATGTTTCCAACACCCCCTTTTTTCTGGTAATATTCCGAGACTGGCTTTGTTTGGCTTCATAAGCCTTTAGTCTCTTTTTTACTATTATTATTATTTTTATTTTTTTTTGAGGCGGAGTCTCGCTCTGTCGCGCAGGCTGGAGTGCAGTGGTGTCATCTTGGCTCACTGCAATCTCCACCTCCAGGGTTCAAGCAATTCTCCTGCCTCAGCCTCCTGAGTAGCTGGGACTACAGGCACCTGCCACCACGCCCGGCTAAATTTTGTATTTTTAGTAGAAACAGGGTTTCACAATATTGGCCAGGCTGGTTTCGAACTCCTGACCTTGTGATCCGCCCGCCCCGGCCTCCCAAAGTGCTGGGATTACAGGCGTGAGCCACTGCGCCTGGCTGCCTTTAGTCTCTTGATAACCGTCTCTGGTTTATCATCCTCATGCTGAATGAGAGGGTCCCCAGTCAGGTCATCAACGCCCACAGTTTTGGGAGGGTTGAATTCAATGTTGAAGACTCAGCCACTGGCGGGATGAATCCAGCAAGCAGTAAGGCGTTGTTTAATGACCTCAAAGGGCACATTCAGGTTAATCACTGTGTCGATCTGATCAGCTCTGTCTAGGGCTTCTGCCTGTGGATGTGTTCTTGAAAAACCATCAACAGCTAGACTGGGTGAGACTTTCGGGCTCCTGCAGCCAGCCTGACTGGGGGCCTGTGTCGGGTGCCATATGAGAGATTTCAACGAGCCCATGCACAACCAAAGGGATGCGGCCCACGGTGCAGGTGGTCTCAGCGTCCCCTCTGTCCGACCCTCCCGCCCTCTGCATCTCTCTAAAATCTTGGCAGCCCACAGACTGAGTCAAATTGAGAAGAAAGAAAGTGGAGGCAAGTTCATTAACGTCAGTGCAATTAATTTAACAGTATTCAATTACAAACAAATAGAGCATTTCAGAGAGTGATGAGGGTTCTGAGGATGCACAAACAAGGGGTGCAGGGTCCAGCCCCACAGGGTCGGTGGGTCTCTCCCCGTGTGCGGCGACGAGAGATTGTAGAAATAAAGACACAAGACAAAGAGATAAAAGAAAAGACAGCTGGGCCCGGGGGACCACTACCACCAAGTTGCAGAGACTGGTAGAGGCCCCGAATGTCTGGCTGCACTGATATTTATTGGATACAAAGCAAAAGGGGCAGGATAAGGAGAGTGAGCCATCTCCAATGATAGGTAAGGTCACGTGGGTCGTGTGTCCACTGGACAGGGGGCCCTTCCCTGCCTGGCAGCCAAGGCAGAGAGAGAGAGGAGACAGAGAAAGATAGCTTATGCCATTATTTCTGCATATCAGAGACTTTTAGTACTTTCACTAATTGACTACTGCTATCTAGAAGGCAGAGCCAGGTGTACAGGATGGAACATGAAAGCGGACTAGGAGCGTGACCACTGAAGCATAGCATCACAGGGAGACGGTTAGGCCTCCAGATAACTGCGGGCCGGTCTGACTAATGTCAGGCCCTCCACATGCAGTGGAGGAGTAGAGTCTTCTCTAAACTCCCCTGGGGAAAGGGAGACTTCCTTTCCCGGTCTGCTAAGTAGCGGGTGTTTTTCCTTGACACGCTACCGCTAGACCTCGGTCTGCCTGGCAACGGGCGTCTTCCCAGACGCTGGCGTTACCGCTAGACCAAGGAGCCCTCTGGTGGCCCTGTCCGGGCATAACAGAAGGCTCGCACTCTTGTCTTCCGGTCTCACTTCACTATGTCCCCTCAGCTCCTATCTCTGTATGGCCTGGTTTTTCCTAGGCTATGATTATAGAGTGAGGATTATTATAATATTGGAATAAAGAGTAATTGCTACAAACTAATGATGAATGATATTCATATATAATCATATCTAAGATCTATATCTGGTATAACTATTCTTGTTTTATATTTTATTATACTGGAACGGCTCGTGTCCTCGGTCTCTTGCCTCGGCACCTGGGTGGCTTGCCGCCCACAAGGGGCTGGGACACAGAGTGACCGGGTTAAGGCCACCTCAGAAAGGACAGGCAGCGAGGTGGCAGGTGAATGATTAGAGAGGCATATCCACCCTATTCGTAATATCTTTTAAAAAATAAAATAGAGATGATTGGCCAGGCTGGCCTTGAACTTCTGGGCTCAAGTGATCTGCCCACCTCTGTAGGGACCAGCGATGTAGGGACCAGCCCCACAGGGTCAGTGGGTCTCTCCCTGTGTGCAGCGACGAGAGAATGTAGAAATAAAGACACAAGACAAAGAGATAAGAGAAAAGCCAGCTGGGCCCAGGGGACCACTACCACCAATGCGCAGAGACCGGTAGTGGCCCCGAATGTCTGGCTGCGCTGTTATTTATTGGATACAAGGCAGAAGGGGCGGGGTAAAGAATGTGAGTCACCTCCAATGATAGGTAAGGTCACGTGGGTCACCTGTCCACTGGACAGGGGGCCATTCCCTGCCTGGCAGCCGAGGCAGAGAGGAAGAGGAGACAGAGAGAAAGACAGCTTATGCCATTATTTCTGCATATCAGGGACTATTAGTATTTTTCACTAATTTTCTACTGCTATCTAGAAGGCAGAGCCAGGTGTACAGGATGGAACATGAAGGCAGACTAGGAGCGTGACCACTGAAGCACAGCATCACAGGGAGACGGTTAGGCCTCCGGATAACTGCGGGCGAGACTGACTGATGTCAGGCCCTCCACAAGAGGTGAAGGAGCAGAGTCTTCTCTAAACGCCCCTGGGGAAAGGGAGACCCCCTTTTCCAGTCTGCTAAGTAGCGGGTGTTGTTCCTTGACATCTTTTGCTACTGCTGGACCCTGGTCCACCTGGTAACGGGCGTCTTCCCAGACGCTGGCATTACCGCTAGACCAAGGAGCCCTCTGGTGGGCCTGTCCGGGCATAACAGAAGGCTCGCACTCTTGTCTTCCGGTCTCACTTCACTATGTCCCCTCAGCTCCTATCTCTGTATGGCCTGGTTTTTCCTAGGCTATGATTATACAGTGAGGATTATCATAATATTGGAATAAAAAGTAATTGCTACAAACTAATGATGAATGATATTCATATATAATCATATCTAAGATCTATATCTGGTATAACTATTCTTGTTTTATATTTTATTATACTGGAACAGCTCGTGTCCTCGGTCTCTTGCCTCGGCGCCTGGGTGGCTTGCCGCCCATATGCCTCAGCCTCCCAGAGTGCAGGGATTACAGTCATGAGCCACAGTGTGCGGCCACGTCTTCTTATGAGAAGAAATTCTCAATGTTAATGAGGTCAAATTCATGTATATTTACTCTGATAGTGCTTTTGTGGAGTAGACAAAGATTACTTAAAATATTCCCATGTGTTGACTTCTAAATGTTTCATGGTTTTAAGTCCTACATTCAGGGCTAGGATGGTTTTGGGTAGGCTGTGAGGTTTGGGGTCGTGATTTACTGAACGTTTTTTTTTTAGACAAATATTCCATTGATCCAGCACCATTCTTCAAGCTAACTTATAATGATCCCAAATGGGAGTATGGAACTCTAAGAAGGCAAGAGAAGCAGAATAATAACTATTTGGATAAATATAAAATATCAATGGTGTAAAATAAGAATAATATCTTGTAGGTTTATAACATATATGCAAGTAAATATATATGGGACTATAGGCACACACGACCACACTCAGCTAATTTTTAAAATTTTTTTGTAGAAATGGAATCATGATATGTTGCCTGGCTGGTCTTGAACTCCTGAGCTCAAGTGATCCTCCCACCTCAGCCTCTCAAAGTACTGGGATTACAGTCATGAGCCACTGTGTCTGGCACAAGCAAATATTAAAACAACGAAAGTACAATGGAATAGAGGTAGGTAAATGAAGTTATGCTGTGTAATGTTCTGAATTTTTCATGAGTGTGGGCGGCAAGCCACCCGGGTGCCGAGGCAAGAGACCAAGGGCACAAGCTGTTCCAGTATAATAAAGAAAATACATAGACTAAGAATAGTTATACTAGAAATAAATTATAGATATGATTATATATGAATATTATCAATCATTAGTTTGTAGCATTACTCTTTTTTCAATATTATAATAATCTTTGTTCTACAATTATAACCTAGGAAAAACCAGGCCATACAGAGATAGGAGCTGAAGGGACATGGTGAGAAGTGACCAGAAGACAAGAGTGCGAGCCTTCTGTCATGCCCGGACAGGGCCACTACAGGGCTCCTTGGTCTAGCGGTAGTGCCAGTGCCTGGGAAGGCACCTGTTACTTAGCAGACCAGGAAAGGGAGTCTCCCTTTCCCTGAGGAAGTTAGAGAAGACTCTGCTCCAGCACCTCTTGTGGAGGGCCTGACATCAGTCAAGCCCGCCCGCAGCCATCTGGAGGCCTAAACATCTCCCTGTGATGCTGTGCTTCAGTGGTCACGCTCCTGATCCACTTTCATGTTCCGCCCTGTACACCTGGCTCCGCCTTCTAGATAGCAGTAGCAGAATTGGTGAAAGTATTAACGTCTTTGATCTCTCCAGAACTACATAGAAGAAATAATGACGTAAGCTGTCCCCTCTCTCTCTCTGCCTCGGCTACCAAATAGGGAAGGGCCCCCTGTCTGGTGGACACGACTCGTGTGACCTTACCTATCATTGGAGATGACTCACACTCCTTACCCTGCCCTCTTGCCTTATATACAATAAATAACGGCACGGCCAGGCATTCAGGGTCACTACCAGTCTCCACGCCTTGGTGGTAGTGGTCCCCAGGGCCCAGCTGTCTTTTCTTCTATCTCTTTGTCTTGTGTCTTTATTTCTATGATCTCTCATCTCCACACACGAGGAGAAAAACCCACAGGTCCTGTAGGGCTGGACCCTATAATGAGACAGTAACCAACTTAAGATGGACTATAGTAAGTCAAAGATGCATATTGTAATGTCTAAAATAACCACTGATGAATCACGTAAAATATATCTAAGAATATAACAAAAGAAAATACGAGAAATATTTAACAAATGCAAAAGAATACCGTAAAGGAAAAGAAAGATAAAAAACAGCTGGGAAAAATAAAAGCAAACAGTGAAATGGAAGGTTTTAACCCAATTATATTAGTTCTCACATTAAATGTAAATGAACTTATTCTAATTTATAGACAAAAAGTTTTAGGCCAAATAAAGATAATAATAAACTGGTCACAGTGCTCATTTTAAAAGGAAGGACACAAGCCAGACATGGTGGCTCACGTCTGTAATCCCAGCACTTTGAGGGGCTGAGGTCGGAGGATCTCTTGAGCCCAAGAGTTCAAGACAAGCCTGGGCAACATAGCAAACCCCTGTCTCTTAAAAAAAAAAAAAAATCACTGAATGAAAAGAATGGGAAAAGATACATCATGCTGATAGTATTAGGCAGGAAATGCAGCTGAAATAAAAGGATATTTATAGTGATAAAAGGGTCAACACAACAGGACAATATTTTAATCCTACATTTGTACATATCTAATAAAATAGCTTCAAAACATTTAACCACAATAGGACAAAGCTGAAAATCAAGGCAAATCCACAATCACACTTAGGTTTGTTTGTTTGGTTGGTTGGTTGTTTGGTTTGGTGTTTTTTATTTTGTTTGTTTGTTTTTGAGAGGGAGTTTTGCTCCTGTTGCCCAGACTAGAGTGCAATGGTGCGATCTTGGCTCACTGCAAACTCCACCTCCCAGGTTCAAGTAATTCCCCTGCCTCAGCCTCCCAAATAGCTGGGATCACAGGCATGTGCCACCATGCCCAGCTAATTTTGTATATTTAGTAGAGATGGGTTTTCTCCATGTTGGTCAAGGCTGGTCTTGAACTCCTGACCTCAGGTGATCTGCCCACCTCGGCCTCTCAAAGTGCTGGGATTACAGGCGTGAGTCACCACACCTGGCCAGGTATTTTAATACGAATCTTTAAGTAACTGATAGAACAAGCAGACAAAAATTAGAATACATGAATTTATACAAGATTATAAATATTCACGTACTGAACATACATGGAATGCTGTACCAAACACCTGGAGAATCCACATTTCTTTAAGTGAATGTAGAACATTTATCAAATGTGTCCCATGCTCAGCCAGGCAATTAATCTATAATTAGAAATAAAACATATAAAGGTTGGAAAGAAATAAATGCAATATGGCAAGAAAAAGATATGATTAGAAAGGAAATGAAACTGTCATTATTTGCAAATGATATATTTGCATATGGGGAGAAACCAAAATAATTTGCAAACAAAATTACATAAATTTAACAGGGTTCTGAAGGTCAAGGTACAAAAATCAAATATATTCTATAGACTGACAAGGTAAAGTGAAATGTTAAAGACAGTATCATTTATATTATCATCAAAACCAATAGAATGTTCAAAATGAAACCTAACAAGAGATGCAGAAGACCTCTACCCTGAAAAACCAAGAAAATACACAAGAGGCCGGGCGTGGTGGCTCACGCCTGTAATCCCAGCACTCTGGGAGGCCGAGGCGGGTGGATCATGAGGTCAGGAGTTCAAGACCAGCCTGGTCAACATGGCGAAATCCTGTTGACCAGGAGTACTAAATACACAAAAAATTAGCTGGGAGTGATGGTGGGCACCTGTAATCCCAGCTACTCGGGAAGCTGAGGCAGGAAAATCATTGAACCCGGGAGGCGGATGTTGCAGTGAGCCAAGATCGCACCATTGCATTCCAGCCTGGGTGACAGAGTGAGACTCCATCTCAAAGAAATAAAAATAAAAATACACATGAGAAAAAAATGGAGATCTATATAAGGAAGGACATACAAAGGCATCTGTTGGAAGAGTTAATACTTTTAAATTGATGTACAGATTTGATGCAATCCTGATCAAAAGGGTATCAGGAATGATGATGATGATGATGATGATGTCAAAATTCGCCTGCTGAGTCTGTAATTTATCTGGAAATACAAAGTTTTAGAATAGCTAGGGCAACCTTGGAGAAGAACAAGGGCTTATGAATCACGTGTCAAGATTTTCTGAAACTTTCCATTGTTATGACAGCTTGGTATTGGCAAAGGGGACAGACAGCTGCTGAGTTGGGCCTGTCCCCTCCATTTTTTAGCAGCACTTGATCACCAGGCTGGAAAAACTGGACAAGTTTCTGCCGAGTTCACAGGCTCCTGTTTGGAGCAAGCTTATGCAAAACATGAAGGATTTGTCCCACTTGAGTATGTTTAATAGTTGGCTTTCTACTAAGAGGCACCCCAGTAACCTGAGACAGACTAGCAGCAAAGGGTCTCCCATATATAATTTCATAGGGACTTAACCTGATCCCACTTCTGGGGGTCACTCTTACCTGGAGCAGTGCAAGGCCAAAGCCCTAAATCCATTTCAGTTGAGTTTCCTGACACGGTTTGGCAAGAACTGTTTTAACGGTTTGATTTTTCCTTTCCATCAGTCCAGAGGATTGTGGTCTCCAGGCTGAATGCAGCTCCCAATTTACTCCGAGTGCCCTGAGTACTTGGGACAACCGCAGGGCTCTCATAAGGGCAATCAGTTCTGCCTCCTGTGCAGAGGTTCCTATTGGTAAAGTCCTCGCTTCTGTTACCTCAGAAACAGTTACCAAGGCATATGCAGCATTTCTTTTTCTGTTGGTTACCAGGCTGCTCCCATCCATAAACAATGTCCAGTCTGCATGTGGCAGGGCTGTGTCCTTTAAATTAGGGCAACTGGAAAACACCTGGTCAATAATTTCTAAGTGATTGTGCATAGGTTCTTTAGGCTCTTCAGTAGCGGGAAGTACAGTTTCTGGGTTTAAGACTCCAGCAGTCTGCACTTTTACTGCAGGGTCATCTGGGAGTGTGGCCTGGCATTTGCTCAGCCTGCCCGCTGTCAGCCAGTAGCCTCCCTTCTGTTCTAGTAACACCTGCACCTGGTGAGGCTCATGGATCATGATGCGCTGTCCCCAAACCAACTTTTCAGCTTCCTTTAACAGCAGGCAGTGGCAGCAACTGCCCTTACACAAGGAGCCAGCCTTTGGCCACAGCATCCAGTAAGCCACTGGCTGCAATATTCTTCCTAATTTCTGTGTAAGGACCCCTAGTGTTAGACCCAGTCTCTCAGGCACGTACAGGGCTCATGAAAGGGCTTGTGAGAATTTGGGAGCCCCAGGGCTAGGGCAGAGGTTAACTTAGGTTTCAGTTATTCATATGCATGCTGATGTTTTGTTCACAGTCGAAGGGGCCATTGTTAGCTCCCTTCAACAGTTTGTCTAGTGACTTTACCAGTAGTTCATAGTTAGGAATCCAGATTAACAAAACCCTGTTATGCCTAGAAATCCTTTTAGCTGCCTTCGGGTAGCGGTGGCGGAGATGGAAGCGGTTGCATTTCGCCCTTCCACTGTTAGAGCTCTGTTTCCCTTCTATAGAGAAAACCTAAATATTCCACAGTTTGTTGGCATATTTGAGCCTTTTTACTTGAAACCTTATATCCACAGGTTGCTAGATGGTTTAGGGTTTTAATGGTGTTATTCTGATAGTCCCATTCCGAGGGGCTAGATATTAGTAAATCATCCACATATTGTAAATATACCCAGTTTTTCTATTGTAAGCTCCTCAAATCTTGAGCCAAGGCTACTCCAAATATAGTTGGAGAGCTTTGAAATTCTGGTGGGAGTACAGTCCAATGATACTGAACTTGTGTGTGGCTTTAGGACCTGTCTATTCAAAGGTGAACAACAGTTGGCTTTCTGTGTCTGTGGGTATGCAAAAGAAAACTTCTTTTAAATCCAGTACTGCAAACCATTTATGATCTCCAGGAAGAGAAGCAGACATAGTATACAGGTTAGCTACATTGAGATGTATGTCCTCTACAACATCCCAGTTTGGGTCCGTGCAGGGAATTGCTCCAGTCAGGATCTGGAGTGTTGTCTGGATTTTCATCATGAAGGTGCTGTGCCTCTTCCTTTGCTTTATTTAAAACCAGCCATAGCTCATCTGCAGTGAGCATAATGTCCCAGAGAGCCTGCACGTCTGCCCAGGTGAGATGGTGTGCAGCAAATAGTGGTAAATAATTCAGCCATCTTTCAGGGATCCTCCCTGTGTGTAGGGAGGGTTAGAGTTCTTCCAATGTAACAAGTCCGAGGTGGAGCAGGGATTACAGGCCCAATCATTTTGGGCTGGAGCTGCTTGCTGATGGATGTTGTCATCGTGGGAACACTATGCAATGCCCTGCTCTGGACTCTGTGACTCCTCAGCCAAAATTAGTACCTTGCCTAATCTGAGAGGAAGACAGAAGCCCTGCTGCTTCCCTGTACTCTGGGGGTGACATTCCCTCTCTTTTCTGAGGTGGAGCAGGAGACGCTATGGGGTTTAGGGTACTTACTGTCAGGTTTGGGAGGTTTTCTCTTCCTCCCCTGGGGAGCAGGACAGACCTTAGCAGTGCCTCACACCATGAGCTCATTTCCCTTTTCTTCAGCATCCTCGTTATGCAGCCACATACATGCCAGCATGCAAGGTGTCCTGCCCCTTTTGCCTGACCTCTGGCAGAACAGTTTTAATGGGTAAATGTATGAAATTTCGAAGATCCAAGAACTGGCCATCATTTCTCAGACCCTCAAACAAACATTGGCCAAGCTGTGTTGCAATAGAAGATTTTTTTTTTTTTGGTCATGGGTGGATAACCAAAGTGCTTCCAATCTGACAGAATTCTCCTCCCTAGATGACTGTGTAGGGAGAGACGCAGTATTGCCTGTACTGGAGCCGGAAGACTTAATGACTCCCGTGCCGGGCGCAGGACTTGTGTGTGGCCGGTTGTCCCTTTCTTTCTCTTTCTTTTTCTTTCTTTCTCTTTCTTTCTTTCTTTCCTTCCTTCCTTCTTTCTCTTTCTTTCTTTCTTTCTTTCTTGTACAATATCTATTTTGTTTTTCTCCCGAGAACAGTCCGTCTTCAGTCTTTAAGGACTCAGTTCCTCACATGGGCTTTGGTGGCGGTCGTGGGGCAGCACCCACAGGTCTAAATCAAGGCGGGGGTGTTCGGTCCTTGTGGGCTTCACGAGATCCATTCCTGACTACCTTGCTGTGCATTGCACACCCCACACAAGAAAGTAGCTTCACATACAGCTTGGAAAGCACATAGGCATCGAAGACACTCACTTCGGAAATGTCCCTGACTGCTGCGGCCTCCATGATGTTTCCAATGATGAATTTCTTTTCTTTTCTTTTCTTTTCTTTTCTTTCGAGATGGGGTCTCACTCTATCACTCAGGCTGGAGTGCAGTGGCGCAATCTCAGCTCACTACAACCTCTGCCTCCCAGGTTCAAGCGATTCTCATGCCTCCTGAGTAGCTGGGATTACAGGCACCCACCATCACACTGGCTATTTTTTGTATTTTTAGTAGAGACGGGGTTTTGCCATGTTGGCCAGGCTGGTCTGGAACTCACGACCTCAGGTGGTCCACCCACCTTGGTCTCCCAAAGTGCTGGGATTACAGGTGTGAGCCACTGCACCCAGCCTCAAATGATGAATTTCTTAATGGCCTTGTCCTTGGCCACACATCAGGCACCATTCTGCACATGGCTGCACATGGCTGCGGCCCTTTTTGGCATGACCATTGTTCCTTCTTTCCTTTGTCATCTTGGAGGCATAGACCGGAAAGAGGACAGTTGTTCCTTTCTTTTGGCCAATTTCTCCCTTTTGGAATGGGAATGTTTACCCAATGCCTGCATCCCCATTGTATTTTGGAAATAAATAACTTGTCTTTGAGTTCAAAGGCTCATAGGTGGAAAGAACTCATTTCCAGATGAGACTTTGAACCTGGGACTGGAACCTTTTGGTTGTGTTGATGCTGGGACGAGTTAAGACTTTGGGGAACTACTGAGAAGGGATGATCTTACTTTGCAATGTGAGAAGGACATGAGATTCGGGAAGCCCAGGGTGGAATGATATGGTTTAGGTGTCTGTCTCTTCCAAATGTCATGGGGAAAAGGCCTCAAAGGCATTTCAGAAATCTCTGGAAGTGTAATCCCCAGTGGTGGAGGTGGGCCTGGTGGGTGGTGTTTGGATCGTTGGGGTGGGTCCCTCATGAACATGTTGGTGCCATCCTCATGATAGTGAGTGAGTTCTCACTCTGAGTTCATGTGAGATGTAATTATTTAAAAGAGTGAGGTGCCTCCTACCCCTTTCTCCACTCTTGTTATGTGAGATACCTGCTGTGGGGAAAAGAAAGAGAGATCAGATTGTTACTGTGTCTACGTAGAAAAGGAAGACATAAGAAACTCCATTTTGATCTCTACTAAGAAAAATTGTTCTGCTTTGAGATGCCGTTAATCTGTAACTTTAGCCCCAACCCTGTGCTCACAGAAACATGTGCTGTATTGAATCAAGGTTTAAGGGATTTAGGGCTGTGCAGGGTATGCCTTGTTAACAACATGTTTGCAGGCAGTGTGCTTGGTAAAAGTCACCGCCATTCTCCATTCTCTATTAACCAGGGACACAATGCACTGCAGAAAGCCACAGGGACCCCTGCCCCTCCACATCTGTGAGTATTTCTCGTCAGGTGGAGATAAGAGACTGAGAAAAGAAATAAGACACAGAGACAAAGTATAGAGAAAGAACAGTGGGCCCAGGAGACCGGCGCTTAACATGCGAGGACCCGCATCGGCGCTGGTCTCTGAGCTCCCTCAGGATTTATTGATCACTGTTTTTACTATCTTGGCGAGGGGAGTGTGGCAGGACAACAGGGTGATGGTGGGGAGAAGGTCAGCAGGGAAACATGTGAGCAAAGGAATCTGTATCATGAATAAGTTCAAGGGAAGGTACTGTCCCTGGATGTGCACGTAGGCTAGATTTATGTTTCACTTTACACAAACATCTCAGTGTAGCAAAGAGTAACCGAGCAGTATTGCTGCCAGCATATCTCGCCTCCAGCCACAGGGCAGTTTTCTCCTATCTCAGAATAGAACTAATGGTCAGCTTTACACTGAGGCATTCCATTTCCAGGGAGAAGCCGGAGACAGAAACCTTCCTCTTATCTCAACTGCAAAGAGGCCTCCCTCTTTCACTACTCCTCCTCAGCACAGACCCTTTGCGGGTGTTGGGCTGGGGGACGTAAGGTCTTTCCTTTCCCACAAGGCCATATCTCAGGCTGTCTCAGTGGGAGGAAACCTTGGTCAATACCCAGGCTTTCTTGGGCAGAGGTCCCTGCGGCTTTCTGCAGTGCATTGTGTCCCTGGTTAATAGAGAATGGAGAAAGGCGATGACTTTTACCAAGCATACTACCTGCAAACAAATTGTTAACAAGGCACATCCTGCACAGCCCTAAATCCCTTAAACCTTGATTCAATACAGCATATGTTTCTGTGAGCACAGAGTTGGGGCTAAAGTTACAGATTAACAGCACCTCAAAGCAGAACAATTTTTCCTAGTACAGATCAAAATGGAGTTGCTTATGTCTTCCTTTTCTATGTAGACACAGTAACAATCTGATCTCTCTTTCTTTTCCCCACAACCTGCTTCCCCTTTGCCTTCTGCTATGATTGGAAACTTCCTGAGGCCTCCCGAGAAGCCAAGCAGATGCCAGCACTGTGCTTCCTGTACAGCCTGCGATACCAAGAGCCAATTAAACCTCTTCTTTGTAAATTGCCCAGTCTTAGGTATTTCTTTACAACAACAAAAGAACAGACTATCACAACAGGCAAGAGTCAAAATTTTCTTGTCTCAGTTTCCTTGGAGAACAGTAATTATATATTTATAGTGGTTGTTATGGTGATTTATGCCAACAAAAGGGCACTTGACTAATAATTTCTTTTTTTTTTTTCTGAGAATATCTCGCTCCAGATTGACTAATAACTTCCTAGAAAACTACCATGCTTAAGATAAAATCCAAGCTCTTCTGCAGTGCCACTCCCAGAATTGTTTATCCTGTCACTGCAGGAGTGAGCTGGGCTGGGTCTGAGATCTTATGTCCCAGGGAGAAATGCTCCCCGCACCGCCCCAGGGGGACCCCAAGGGTCCTGGGAGTTGGAAACAGAAGTTGACCCATGGTGGTTCTGAGCTCCTAACTCTGAGTCAATAGGCAAAGCAAGGGGCTGTGCCATCCTAGCTGGGGCTGTTTTCAACTCACCAAGGAAGCGAGCTGGCCCCGCACCCATGGGGTGGGGGGAATTGTCTCTGGGCTCAAGGCTCTCTCTCATCTGTTACATCTCCCACATCCAAGGGAAAAAGTTAATGGGAACCAGAGCCCCTAGAAAGAGACAAGGCTGCGGAAAGTCCAGACGCTTCCGCAGTGAGGGCTTAGTCACCGTGTAACTGAGTGGCTGGTCTTCAAAATGCATTTTTAAACTTGTTTCCTTTCTCTTGGGTTTCAAGATATAACCTTGAAGCAAACTGCAGAAGCCTTTTCCCTTAGCCTTGAAATACACTCCTCATCCCTCCCTATCTCACCGTAAATACTCTCTCAAAGTTCTCTGTCCATTAGTATCTAATTATGTGCCTTCTTAGAAGTGCCGCAGGCTAATCTTGAGACAGACAGGCCAAGCCTGGGGACCCAGCTGCAAAATTCCAGAGATGACTTCAAAGCGGGTAATTAACAGCCCGGCCATAGTTGCGATGATGCCAGCCCGCGCTCCAAGTGAACTGGGACCCAAGACAGCCACCAGGACGGGACACACAGGCGCTGTGCTCAGCACGATTCCTGCATGCCTTCCATATCCAGCTTTCCATTTGTGAACCTTTGCCTTTCCCCCCACATTTGAAGTGGTTGCTCTGGGTCAGAATCCAGCTACTTCCTTTCACTAGTCTTGGCTAATGAAGTCTCTTGCTTTCTACCGGCCCCTGCTCTTGTTAATCAGACTCTGCAAGCAGAGAACACCTGAACCTGTGGCGTCTACAAGCCCACCAGTAAAGAGCCCTTTCCTGAGGACAAAATACACGTGAATGAACAGGGGACAGGGGATGTTACAGCGGCCGCACCCAGCGTCGTGGGAAGCCCCAGGCATTAGGGTCCGGCAGTGCACTAGTCAGCTCCTGCCGCCATAACGAACACCACAACTGGGGGCTTAAGCTACAGGAATGGATTCTGTCGCTGTCCTGGAGGCTGGAGATCAGAGATCAAGGTGTCAGCAGGGCTGGCTCCCCCTGGGGCCCCTCTCCTTGGCATGCAGATGGCATCTGCTCCCTGCATTCTGTCACGGTTGCCCCTCTGTGTGTGTCTGTGTCCTCACCTCCTCTTATAAGGACACCAGGCATGCTGGACTAGGGCCCACCCTAATGACCCCATTCTACCGTAATCACCTCTTTAAGGACCCTATTTTCAAATGCTATCACATTCTGAGGTAGCGGGAGTGAGGGCTCAACATGTGAATTTGAGGGGGGCACAGTTCAGCCATAACAAGTGCCCATGGGCTTTCTCCAGCTGATTATATATATATATATGTATATATATTTATGTATGTTTTTTTTTTTTTTTTAGATGGAGTCTCGCCCTGTCGCCCAGGCTGGAGTGTAGTGGCATGATCTCAACTCACTGCAACCTCTGCCTCCTGGGTTCAAGTGATTCTCCTGCTCCAGCCTCCTGGGTAGCTGGGATTACAGGCGCATGTCACCACACCCAGCTAATTATTTTATCTTTAGTAGAGATGGGGTTTCACCATGTTGGCCAGGCTGGTCTCGAACTCCCGACCCCATGATCCACTCGCCTCGGCCTCCCAAAGTGCTGGGATTACAGGCGTGAGCCACCGTGCCTGGCCGCAGTTGCCCTATGTTTTTATGTATTATTTCATTTCTTCTCTCACTCCTCCTCTACCCTATTATTTTATACAGTGACTGATGTTGTAAATTAACAGACTTAGTATTTATGTTACACAGTATTCTAACAGGATTGGCTGGCTTCCCAGAGCACACACTTTCACCCAGAAAGAGATCGTATTGATCGGAGTGTGGTGGGGAAAGGAAGGTCACTTGTTTTTACATGTGATGGAATAAAGGGTGGAATATAGACTCAGGAGGAGGCATGGCTGGCGGAAGACCCGGCATGGAATATAGACTCAGGAGGCGGCATGGCTGGCGGAAGACCCGGCATGGAATATAGACTCAGGAGGCGGCATGGAATATAGACTCAGGAGGAGGCATGGCTGGCGGAAGACCCGGCATGGAATATAGACTCAGGAGGCGGCATGGCTGGCGGAAGACCCGCCATGGAATATAGACTCAGGAGGCGGCATGGCTGGCGGAAGACCCGCCATGGAATACAGACTCAGGAGGCGGCATGGCTGGCGGAAGACCCGCCATGGAATACAGACTCAGGAGGCGGCATGGCTGGCGGAAGACCCGGCATGGAATATAGACTCAGGAGGCGGCATGGCTGGTGGAAGACCCGGCATGGAATACAGACTCAGGAGGCGGCATGGCTGGCGGAAGACCCGGCATGGAATACAGACTCAGGAGGCGGCATGGCTGGCGGAAGACCCGGCATGGAATATAGACTCAGGAGGCGGCATGGCTGGCGGAAGACCCGGCATGGAATATAGACTCAGGAGGCGGCATGGCTGGCGGAAGACCCTGCAGCATGGATGTTGGGGAAGCTGTCCCCACAGTGAGAAGACTTGATGGTGGACATGTCAGCTTAAAGCACCCAAGAAGAGGTCTCAAACGTTCTCCTGGGAGCAGTGGTCAGAGGGCTATGGGATAGAGGGGAGGGATGAGTGGGTGGAGCAAGGGGATTTTTAAGGCCCTGAAACGATTCTGCAACATTGTAATGGTGGACGCATGATGTTATGGATTTGTCAAAACCCGCAGAATATACAACACAAAGACTGAGCCCCGGTGTAAGCTATAAACTTGTGTTAATAACCACGTATCAATATCGGTTTATCCATTGTTCCACATGAATGCAAAGTGTGAGTAAGAGGAGAAATGTGAGACAGGGCAGGATACACGGGAACCCTCTGTACTATCTTCTCGATTTTCTATAAAGCCAAAACTGCTCAAAGAAATAGAGTCTATTGATAGATAAATAAGTTTTCCTGGAAGCCGCTGCAATCCCCAAGGTCCCCAAACAGCTTCCACCCACTGTCACTCTCGACAGCAAACAGCATCCCCACAAGCTCGCAGGAGCACCTCTGTGAGGCTCCCGTCTACGCACGCGCCCGGCTTCAGCGACCCCAGGAAAGGAGGGTCTCCGCTTAATCTTCCAAGTTCTACGTGAGTTTCCCTTGGAAAACTCTAATTCAGAGCCACACGGGAGGGAGTCTGGTGGTTCTTCAGAAGAGGGTGTGCTGGGTTCAAGGTTACAACAGAAAATCCAGCACCATCCACCCCAAAGTCAACACACCATCTAACACAACCTCCCTTCACATTTACCCTCTGAAAAGAATGTGACACCCCCATGCTTCCTCCTGACATTGCAGTTGGCAGCAATTCCTCTCAGCTTCTATTTATCTGAAAAAATGCCTTTATTTTGCCCTCATTTGTGAGGGAAATTTTAAATAGTATCAGAATCCAAGTTGGCAATTTGATTTCTTACCAGTGTCTGCTTCTGGCTTCCAAAGTTCCTGTTTGAGAAGACAGCTGTCATTCTGGGGGTTCCTGTTTGAGAAGACAGCCATCATCCTCGGGGTCCCTATTTGAGAAGACAGCCATTGTCCTTGTGGTTCCTGTTTGAGGAGACAGCCGTCGTCCTCATGGTTCCTGTTTGAGGAGACAGCCGTCGTCCCCAGGGTCCCTGTTTGAGGAGACAGCCGTCGTCCTCGGGGTCCCTGTTTGAGGAGACAGCCGTCGTCCTCATGGTCCCTGTTTGAGGAGACAGCCGTCGTCCTCATGGTTCCTGTTTGAGGAGACAGCCGTCGTCCTCAGGGTTCCTGTTTGAGGAGACAGCCGTCGTCCTCATGATTCCTGTTTGAGGAGACAGCCGTCGTCCTCATGGTTCCTGTTTGAGGAGACAGCCGTCGTCCCCGGGGTTCCTGTTTGAGGAGACAGCCGTCGTCCCCGGGGTCCCTGTTTGAGGAGACAGCCGTCGTCCCCGGGGTCCCTGTTTGAGGAGACAGCCGTCGTCCTCGGGGTCCCTGTTTGCGGAGACAGCCGTCGTCCCCGGGGTCCCTGTTTGATGAGACAGCCGTCATCCCCGGGGTCCCTGTTTGAGGAGACAGCCGTCGTCCTCGGGGTTCCTGTTTGAGGAGACAGCCGTCGTCCTCATGGTTCCTGTTTGAGGAGACAGCCGTCGTCCTCGGGGTCCCTGTTTGAGGAGACAGCCGTCGTCCTCGGGGATCCTGTTTGAGGAGACAGCCGTCGTCCCCGGGGTCCCTGTTTGAGGAGACAGCCATCGTCCCCGGGGTCCCTGTTTGAGGAGACAGCCGTCGTCCCCGGGGTCCCTGTTTGAGGAGACAGCCGTCGTCCCCGGGGTCCCTGTTTGATGAGACAGCCGTCGTCCCCGGGGTCCCTGTTTGAGGAGACAGCCGTCGTCCTCGGGGATCCTGTTTGAGGAGACAGCCGTCGTCCTCGGGGTCCCTGTTTGAGGAGACAGCCGTCGTCCTCGGGGTCCCTGTTTGAGGAGACAGCCGTCGTCCTCATGGTTCCTGTTTGAGGAGACAGCCGTCGTCCCCGGGGTCCCTGTTTGAGGAGAAAGCCGTCGTCCCCGGGGTCCCTGTTTGATGAGACAGCCGTCGTCCCCGGGGTCCCTGTTTGAGGAGACAGCCGTCGTCC
The DNA here is from genome assembly GCF_029289425.2 of Pan paniscus. Taxonomy (NCBI): domain Eukaryota; kingdom Metazoa; phylum Chordata; class Mammalia; order Primates; family Hominidae; genus Pan; species Pan paniscus. The sequence continues at coordinate 160,533,534 of NC_073256.2, forward strand.
TCGGGGATCCTGTTTGAGGAGACAGCCGTCGTCCTCGGGGTCCCTGTTTGAGGAGACAGCCGTCGTCCTCGGGGTCCCTGTTTGAGGAGACAGCCGTCGTCCTCATGGTTCCTGTTTGAGGAGACAGCCGTCGTCCTCGGGGTCCCTGTTTGAGGAGACAGCCGTCGTCCTCGGGGTCCCTGTTTGAGGAGACAGCCGTCGTCCTCATGGTTCCTGTTTGAGGAGACAGCCGTCGTCCTCGGGGTCCCTGTTTGAGGAGACAGCCGTCGTCCTCATGGTTCCTGTTTGAGGAGACAGCCGTCGTCCCCGGGGTCCCTGTTTGAGGAGACAGCCGTCGTCCCCGGGGTCCCTTTTGAGGAGACAGCCGTCGTCCTCGGGGATCCTGTTTGAGGAGACAGCCGTCGTCCTCGGGGTCCCTGTTTGAGGAGACAGCCGTCGTCCCCGGGGTCCCTTTTGAGGAGACAGCCGTCGTCCCCGGGGTCCCTGTTTGAGGAGACAGCCGTCGTCCCCGGGGTCCCTGTTTGATGAGACAGCCGTCGTCCTCGGGGTCCCTTTTGAGGAGACAGCCGTCGTCCTCGGGGTCCCTGTTTGAGGAGACAGCCGTCGTCCTCATGGTTCCTGTTTGAGGAGACAGCCATCATCCCCGGGGTCCCTGTTTGAGGAGACACCCGTCGTCCCCGGGGTCCCTGTTTGATGAGACAGCCGTCGTCCTCGGGGTCCCTTTTGAGGAGACAGCCGTCGTCCTCGGGGTCCCTGTTTGAGGAGACAGCCGTCGTCCCCGGGGTCCCTGTTTGAGGAGACAGCCGTCGTCCTCGGGGATCCTGTTTGAGGAGACAGCCGTCGTCCTCGGGGTCCCTGTTTGAGGAGACAGCCGTCGTCCCCGGGGTCCCTGTTTGAGGAGACAGCCGTCGTCCTCGGGGATCCTGTTTGAGGAGACAGCCGTCGTCCTCATGGTTCCTGTTTGAGGAGACAGCCGTCGTCCTCGGGGTCCCTTTTGAGGAGACAGCCGTCGTCCTCAGGGTCCCTTTTGAGGAGACAGCCGTCGTCCTCGGGGATCCTGTTTGAGGAGACAGCCGTCGTCCCCGGGGTCCCTGTTTGAGGAGACAGCCGTCGTCCCCGGGGTCCCTGTTTGAGGAGACAGCCGTCGTCCCCGGGGTTCCTGTTTGAGGAGACAGCCGTCGTCCTCATGGTTCCTGTTTGAGGAGACAGCCGTTGTCCTCATGGTTCCTGTTTGAGGAGACAGCCGACGTCCTCGGGGTCCCTTTTGAGGAGACAGCCGTCGTCCTCGGGGTCCCTGTTTGAGGAGACAGCCGTCGTCCCCGGGGTCCCTGTTTGAGGAGACAGCCGTCGTCCTCGGGGATCCTGTTTGAGGAGACAGCCGTCGTCCTCATGGTTCCTGTTTGAGGAGACAGCCGTCGTCCTCGGGGTCCCTTTTGAGGAGACAGCCGTCGTCCTCGGGGTCCCTTTTGAGGAGACAGCCGTCGTCCTCGGGGTCCCTGTTTGAGGAGACAGCTGTCGTCCTCGGGGTCCCTGTTTGAGGAGACAGCCGTCGTCCTCGGGGTCCCTTTTGAGGAGACAACCGTCGTCCTCGGGGTCCCTGTTTGAGGAGACAGCCGTCGTCCTCGGGGTCCCTTTTGAGGAGACAACCGTCGTCCCCGGGGTTCCTGTTTGAGGAGACAGCCGTCGTCCTCGGGGTCCCTTTTGAGGAGACAGCCGTCGTCCCCGGGGTCCCTGTTTGAGGAGACAGCCGTCGTCCTCGGGGTCCCTTTTGAGGAGACAGCCGTCGTCCTCGGGGTCCCTGTTTGAGGAGACAGCCGTCGTCCTCGGGGATCCTGTTTGAGGAGACAGCCGTCGTCCCCGGGGTCCCTGTTTGAGGAGACAGCCGTCGTCCCCGGGGTCCCTGTTTGATGAGACAGCCGTCGTCCTCATGGTTCCTGTTTGAGGAGACAGCCGTCGTCCTCGGGGATCCTGTTTGAGGAGACAGCCGTCGTCCCCGGGGTCCCTGTTTGAGGAGACAGCCGTCGTCCTCATGGTTCCTGTTTGAGGAGACAGCCGTCGTCCTCGGGGTCCCTTTTGAGGAGACAGCCGTCGTCCTCAGGGTCCCTTTTGAGGAGACAGCCGTCGTCCCCGGGGTCCCTGTTTGAGGAGACAGCCGTCGTCCTCGTGGATCCTGTTTGAGGAGACAGCCGTCGTCCTCATGGTTCCTGTTTGAGGAGACAGCCGTCGTCCCCGGGGTCCCTGTTTGAGGAGACAGCCGTCGTCCCCGGGGTCCCTGTTTGAGGAGACAGCCGTCGTCCCCGTGGATCCTGTTTGAGGAGACAGCCGTCGTCCTCGGGGTCCCTGTTTGAGGAGACAGCCGTCGTCCCCGGGGTCCCTGTTTGAGGAGACAGCCGTCGTCCTCATGGTTCCTGTTTGAGGAGACAGCCGTCGTCCTCGGGGATCCTGTTTGAGGAGACAGCCGTGGTCCCCGGGGTCCCTGTTTGAGGAGACAGCCGTCGTCCCCGGGGTCCCTGTTTGAGGAGACAGCCGTCGTCCTCGTGGATCCTGTTTGAGGAGACAGCCGTCGTCCCCGGGGTTCCTGTTTGAGGAGACAGCCGTCGTCCTCAGGGTCCCTTTTGAGGAGACAGCCGTCGTCCCCGGGGTTCCTGTTTGAGGAGACAGCCGTCGTCCTCATGGTTCCTGTTTGAGGAGACAGCCGTCGTCCCCGGGGTTCCTGTTTGAGGAGACAGCCGTCGTCCTCGGGGTCCCTGTTTGAGGAGACAGCCGTCGTCCCCGGGGTCCCTGTTTGAGGAGACAGCCGTCGTCCTCGTGGATCCTGTTTGAGGAGACAGCCGTCGTCCCCGGGGTTCCTGTTTGAGGAGACAGCCGTCGTCCTCGGGGATCCTGTTTGAGGAGACAGCCGTCGTCCTCGGGGTCCCTTTTGAGGAGACAGCCGTCGTCCTCAGGGATCCTGTTTGAGGAGACAGCCGTCGTCCCCGGGGTCCCTGTTTGAGGAGACAGCCGTCGTCCTCATGGTTCCTGTTTGAGGAGACAGCCGTCGTCCCCGGGGTCCCTGTTTGAGGAGACAGCCGTCGTCCTCGGGGTCCCTGTTTGAGGAGACAGCCGTCGTCCCCGGGGTTCCTGTTTGAGGAGACAGCCGTCGTCCCCGGGGTCCCTGTTTGAGGAGACAGCCGTCGTCCTCGTGGATCCTGTTTGAGGAGACAGCCGTCGTCCCCGGGGTTCCTGTTTGAGGAGACAGCCGTCGTCCTCGGGGATCCTGTTTGAGGAGACAGCCGTCGTCCTCGGGGTCCCTTTTGAGGAGACAGCCGTCGTCCCCGGGGTCCCTGTTTGAGGAGACAGCCGTCGTCCTCGTGGATCCTGTTTGAGGAGACAGCCGTCGTCCCCGGGGTTCCTGTTTGAGGAGACAGCCGTCGTCCTCGGGGTCCCTGTTTGAGGAGACAGCCGTCGTCCTCGTGGATCCTGTTTGAGGAGACAGCCGTCGTCCCCGGGGTTCCTGTTTGAGGAGACAGCCGTCGTCCCCGGGGTTCCTGTTTGAGAAGACAGCCGTCGTCCTCGGGGTCCCTGTTTGAGGAGACAGCCGTCGTCCTCCGGGATCCTGTTTGAGGAGACAGCCGTCGTCCTCGGGGTCCCTTTTGAGGAGACAGCCGTCGTCCTCGGGGTCCCTGTTTGAGGAGACAGCCGTCGTCCTCGGGGTCCCTGTTTGAGGAGACAGCCGTCGTCCTCGGGGTCCCTGTTTGAGGAGACAGCCGTCGTCCTCGGGGTCCCTGTTTGAGGAGACAGCCGTCGTCCTCGTGGATCCTGTTTGAGGAGACAGCTGTCGTCCTCGTGGATCCTGTTTGAGGAGACAGCCGTCGTCCTCGGGGTCCCTGTTTGAGGAGACAGCCGTCGTCCTCGGGGTCCCTGTTTGAGGAGACAGCCGTCGTCCTCATGGTTCCTGTTTGAGGAGACAGCCGTCGTCCTCGTGGATCCTGTTTGAGGAGACAGCCGTCGTCCTCGGGGTCCCTGTTTGAGGAGACAGCCGTCGTCCTCGGGGTCCCTGTTTGAGGAGACAGCCGTCGTCCTCGGGGTCCCTGTTTGAGGAGACAGCCGTCGTCCTCGTGGATCCTGTTTGAGGAGACAGCCGTCATCCCCGGGGTCCCTGTTTGAGGAGACAGCCGTCGTCCCCGGGGTTCCTGTTTGAGGAGACAGCCGTCGTCCTCGGGGTCCCTGTTTGAGGAGACAGCCGTCGTCCTCGGGGTCCCTGTTTGAGGAGACAGCCATCGTCCTCGTGCTTCCTGTTTGAGGAGACAGCCGTCGTCCTCATGGTTCCTGTTTGAGGAGACAGCCGTCGTCCTCGTGGATCCTGTTTGAGGAGACAGCCGTCGTCCTCGGGGTCCCTGTTTGAGGAGACAGCCGTCGTCCTCGGGGTCCCTGTTTGAGGAGACAGCCGTCGTCCTCGTGGATCCTGTTTGAGGAGACAGCCGTCATCCCCGGTGTCCCTGTTTGAGGAGACAGCCGTCGTCCCCGGGGTTCCTGTTTGAGGAGACAGCCGTCGTCCTCGGGGTCCCTGTTTGAGGAGACAGCCGTCGTCCTCGGGGTCCCTGTTTGAGGAGACAGCCGTCGTCCTCGGGGTCCCTGTTTGAGGAGACAGCCGTCGTCCTCGGGGATCCTGTTTGAGGAGACAGCCGTCGTCCCCGGGGTCCCTGTTTGAGGAGACAGCCGTCGTCCCCGGGGTCCCTGTTTGAGGAGACAGCCGTCGTCCCCGGGGTCCCTGTTTGAGGAGACAGCCGTCGTCCCCGGGGTCCCTGTTTGAGGAGACAGCCGTCGTCCCCGGGGTCCCTGTTTGAGGAGACAGCCGTCGTCCCCGGGGTCCCTGTTTGATGAGACAGCCGTCGTCCCCGGGGTCCCTGTTTGAGGAGACAGCCGTCGTCCTCGGGGATCCTGTTTGAGGAGACAGCCGTCGTCCTCGGGGTCCCTGTTTGAGGAGACAGCCGTCGTCCTCGGGGTCCCTGTTTGAGGAGACAGCCGTCGTCCTCATGGTTCCTGTTTGAGGAGACAGCCGTCGTCCCCGGGGTCCCTGTTTGAGGAGAAAGCCGTCGTCCCCGGGGTCCCTGTTTGATGAGACAGCCGTCGTCCCCGGGGTCCCTGTTTGAGGAGACAGCCGTCGTCCTCGGGGATCCTGTTTGAGGAGACAGCCGTCGTCCTCGGGGTCCCTGTTTGAGGAGACAGCCGTCGTCCTCGGGGTCCCTGTTTGAGGAGACAGCCGTCGTCCTCATGGTTCCTGTTTGAGGAGACAGCCGTCGTCCTCGGGGTCCCTGTTTGAGGAGACAGCCGTCGTCCTCGGGGTCCCTGTTTGAGGAGACAGCCGTCGTCCTCGGGGTCCCTGTTTGAGGAGACAGCCGTCGTCCTCATGGTTCCTGTTTGAGGAGACAGCCGTCGTCCTCGGGGTCCCTGTTTGAGGAGACAGCCGTCGTCCTCATGGTTCCTGTTTGAGGAGACAGCCGTCGTCCCCGGGGTCCCTGTTTGAGGAGACAGCCGTCGTCCCCGGGGTCCCTTTTGAGGAGACAGCCGTCGTCCTCGGGGATCCTGTTTGAGGAGACAGCCGTCGTCCTCGGGGTCCCTGTTTGAGGAGACAGCCGTCGTCCCCGGGGTCCCTTTTGAGGAGACAGCCGTCGTCCCCGGGGTCCCTGTTTGAGGAGACAGCCGTCGTCCCCGGGGTCCCTGTTTGATGAGACAGCCGTCGTCCTCGGGGTCCCTTTTGAGGAGACAGCCGTCGTCCTCGGGGTCCCTGTTTGAGGAGACAGCCGTCGTCCCCGGGGTCCCTGTTTGAGGAGACAGCCGTCGTCCCCGGGGTCCCTGTTTGAGGAGACAGCCGTCGTCCCCGGGGTCCCTGTTTGAGGAGACAGCCGTCGTCCCCGGGGTCCCTGTTTGAGGAGACAGCCGTCGTCCCCGGGGTCCCTGTTTGATGAGACAGCCGTCGTCCCCGGGGTCCCTGTTTGAGGAGACAGCCGTCGTCCTCGGGGATCCTGTTTGAGGAGACAGCCGTCGTCCTCGGGGTCCCTGTTTGAGGAGACAGCCGTCGTCCTCGGGGTCCCTGTTTGAGGAGACAGCCGTCGTCCTCATGGTTCCTGTTTGAGGAGACAGCCGTCGTCCCCGGGGTCCCTGTTTGAGGAGAAAGCCGTCGTCCCCGGGGTCCCTGTTTGATGAGACAGCCGTCGTCCCCGGGGTCCCTGTTTGAGGAGACAGCCGTCGTCCTCGGGGATCCTGTTTGAGGAGACAGCCGTCGTCCTCGGGGTCCCTGTTTGAGGAGACAGCCGTCGTCCTCGGGGTCCCTGTTTGAGGAGACAGCCGTCGTCCTCATGGTTCCTGTTTGAGGAGACAGCCGTCGTCCTCGGGGTCCCTGTTTGAGGAGACAGCCGTCGTCCTCGGGGTCCCTGTTTGAGGAGACAGCCGTCGTCCTCATGGTTCCTGTTTGAGGAGACAGCCGTCGTCCTCGGGGTCCCTGTTTGAGGAGACAGCCGTCGTCCTCATGGTTCCTGTTTGAGGAGACAGCCGTCGTCCCCGGGGTCCCTGTTTGAGGAGACAGCCGTCGTCCCCGGGGTCCCTTTTGAGGAGACAGCCGTCGTCCTCGGGGATCCTGTTTGAGGAGACAGCCGTCGTCCTCGGGGTCCCTGTTTGAGGAGACAGCCGTCGTCCCCGGGGTCCCTTTTGAGGAGACAGCCGTCGTCCCCGGGGTCCCTGTTTGAGGAGACAGCCGTCGTCCCCGGGGTCCCTGTTTGATGAGACAGCCGTCGTCCTCGGGGTCCCTTTTGAGGAGACAGCCGTCGTCCTCGGGGTCCCTGTTTGAGGAGACAGCCGTCGTCCTCATGGTTCCTGTTTGAGGAGACAGCCATCGTCCCCGGGGTCCCTGTTTGAGGAGACAGCCGTCGTCCCCGGGGTCCCTGTTTGATGAGACAGCCGTCGTCCTCGGGGTCCCTTTTGAGGAGACAGCCGTCGTCCTCGGGGTCCCTGTTTGAGGAGACAGCCGTCGTCCCCGGGGTCCCTGTTTGAGGAGACAGCCGTCGTCCTCGGGGATCCTGTTTGAGGAGACAGCCGTCGTCCTCGGGGTCCCTGTTTGAGGAGACAGCCGTCGTCCCCGGGGTCCCTGTTTGAGGAGACAGCCGTCGTCCTCGGGGATCCTGTTTGAGGAGACAGCCGTCGTCCTCATGGTTCCTGTTTGAGGAGACAGCCGTCGTCCTTGGGGTCCCTTTTGAGGAGACAGCCGTCGTCCTCAGGGTCCCTTTTGAGGAGACAGCCGTCGTCCTCGGGGATCCTGTTTGAGGAGACAGCCGTCGTCCCCGGGGTCCCTGTTTGAGGAGACAGCCGTCGTCCTCGGGGTCCCTGTTTGAGGAGACAGCCGTCGTCCTCGGGGATCCTGTTTGAGGAGACAGCGGTCGTCCTCGGGGTCCCTGTTTGAGGAGACAGCCGTCGTCCTCGGGGTCCCTGTTTGAGGAGACAGCCGTCGTCCCCGGGGTCCCTGTTTGAGGAGACAGCCGTCGTCCCCGGGGTCCCTGTTTGAGGAGACAGCCGTCGTCCCCGGGGTCCCCGTTTGAGGAGACAGCCGTCGTCCCCGGGGTCCCTGTTTGATGAGACAGCCGTCGTCCCCGGGGTCCCTGTTTGAGGAGACAGCCGTCGTCCTCGGGGATCCTGTTTGAGGAGACAGCCGTCGTCCTCGGGGTCCCTGTTTGAGGAGACAGCCGTCGTCCTCGGGGTCCCTGTTTGAGGAGACAGCCGTCGTCCTCATGGTTCCTGTTTGAGGAGACAGCCGTCGTCCCCGGGGTCCCTGTTTGAGGAGAAAGCCGTCGTCCCCGGGGTCCCTGTTTGATGAGACAGCCGTCGTCCCCGGGGTCCCTGTTTGAGGAGACAGCCGTCGTCCTCGGGGATCCTGTTTGAGGAGACAGCCGTCGTCCTCGGGGTCCCTGTTTGAGGAGACAGCCGTCGTCCTCGGGGTCCCTGTTTGAGGAGACAGCCGTCGTCCTCATGGTTCCTGTTTGAGGAGACAGCCGTCGTCCTCGGGGTCCCTGTTTGAGGAGACAGCCGTCGTCCTCGGGGTCCCTGTTTGAGGAGACAGCCGTCGTCCTCGGGGTCCCTGTTTGAGGAGACAGCCGTCGTCCTCATGGTTCCTGTTTCAGGAGACAGCCGTCGTCCTCGGGGTCCCTGTTTGAGGAGACAGCCGTCGTCCTCATGGTTCCTGTTTGAGGAGACAGCCGTCGTCCCCGGGGTCCCTGTTTGAGGAGACAGCCGTCGTCCCCGGGGTCCCTTTTGAGGAGACAGCCGTCGTCCTCGGGGATCCTGTTTGAGGAGACAGCCGTCGTCCTCGGGGTCCCTGTTTGAGGAGACAGCCGTCGTCCCCGGGGTCCCTTTTGAGGAGACAGCCGTCGTCCCCGGGGTCCCTGTTTGAGGAGACAGCCGTCGTCCCCGGGGTCCGTGTTTGATGAGACAGCCGTCGTCCTCGGGGTCCCTTTTGAGGAGACAGCCGTCGTCCTCGGGGTCCCTGTTTGAGGAGACAGCCGTCGTCCTCATGGTTCCTGTTTGAGGAGACAGCCATCGTCCCCGGGGTCCCTGTTTGAGGAGACAGCCGTCGTCCCCGGGGTCCCTGTTTGATGAGACAGCCGTCGTCCTCGGGGTCCCTTTTGAGGAGACAGCCGTCATCCTCGGGGTCCCTGTTTGAGGAGACAGCCGTCGTCCCCGGGGTCCCTGTTTGAGGAGACAGCCGTCGTCCTCGGGGATCCTGTTTGAGGAGACAGCCGTCGTCCTCGGGGTCCCTGTTTGAGGAGACAGCCGTCGTCCCCGGGGTCCCTGTTTGAGGAGACAGCCGTCGTCCTCGGGGATCCTGTTTGAGGAGACAGCCGTCGTCCTCATGGTTCCTGTTTGAGGAGACAGCCGTCGTCCTCGGGGTCCCTTTTGAGGAGACAGCCGTCGTCCTCAGGGTCCCTTTTGAGGAGACAGCCGTCGTCCTCGGGGATCCTGTTTGAGGAGACAGCCGTCGTCCCCGGGGTCCCTGTTTGAGGAGACAGCCGTCGTCCCCGGGGTCCCTGTTTGAGGAGACAGCCGTCGTCCCCGGGGTTCCTGTTTGAGGAGACAGCCGTCGTCCTCATGGTTCCTGTTTGAGGAGACAGCCGTTGTCCTCATGGTTCCTGTTTGAGGAGACAGCCGTCGTCCTCGGGGTCCCTTTTGAGGAGACAGCCGTCGTCCTCGGGGTCCCTGTTTGAGGAGACAGCCGTCGTCCCCGGGGTCCCTGTTTGAGGAGACAGCCGTCGTCCTCGGGGTCCCTGTTTGAGGAGACAGCCGTCGTCCTCATGGTTCCTGTTTGAGGAGACAGCCGTCGTCCTCGGGGTCCCTTTTGAGGAGACAGCCGTCGTCCTCGGGGTCCCTTTTGAGGAGACAGCCGTCGTCCTCGGGGTCCCTGTTTGAGGAGACAGCCGTCGTCCTCGGGGTCCCTGTTTGAGGAGACAGCCGTCGTCCTCGGGGTCCCTTTTGAGGAGACAACCGTCGTCCTCGGGGTCCCTGTTTGAGGAGACAGCCGTCGTCCTCGGGGTCCCTTTTGAGGAGACAACCGTCGTCCCCAGGGTTCCTGTTTGAGGAGACAGCCGTCGTCCTCGGGGTCCCTTTTGAGGAGACAGCCGTCGTACCCGGGGTCCCTGTTTGAGGAGACAGCCGTCGTCCTCGGGGTCCCTTTTGAGGAGACAGCCGTCGTCCTCGGGGTCCCTGTTTGAGGAGACAGCCGTCGTCCTCGGGGATCCTGTTTGAGGAGACAGCCGTCGTCCCCGTGGTCCCTGTTTGAGGAGACAGCCGTCGTCCCCGGGGTCCCTGTTTGATGAGACAGCCGTCGTCCTCATGGTTCCTGTTTGAGGAGACAGCCGTCGTCCTCGGGGATCCTGTTTGAGGAGACAGCCGTCGTCCCCGGGGTCCCTGTTTGAGGAGACAGCCGTCGTCCTCATGGTTCCTGTTTGAGGAGACAGCCGTCGTCCTCGGGGTCCCTTTTGAGGAGACAGCCGTCGTCCTCAGGGTCCCTTTTGAGGAGACAGCCGTCGTCCCCGGGGTCCCTGTTTGAGGAGACAGCCGTCGTCCTCGTGGATCCTGTTTGAGGAGACAGCCGTCGTCCTCATGGTTCCTGTTTGCGGAGACAGCCGTCGTCCCCGGGGTCCCTGTTTGAGGAGACAGCCGTCATCCCCGGGGTCCCTGTTTGAGGAGACAGCCGTCGTCCTCGTGGATCCTGTTTGAGGAGACAGCCGTCGTCCTCGGGGTCCCTGTTTGAGGAGACAGCCGTCGTCCCCGGGGTCCCTGTTTGAGGAGACAGCCGTCGTCCTCATGGTTCCTGTTTGAGGAGACAGCCGTCGTCCTCGGGGATCCTATTTGAGGAGACAGCCGTCGTCCTCATGGTTCCTGTTTGAGGAGACAGCCGTCGTCCCCGGGGTTCCTGTTTGAGGAGACAGCCGTCGTCCTCGGGGTCCCTGTTTGAGGAGACAGCCGTCGTCCCCGGGGTCCCTGTTTGAGGAGACAGCCGTCGTCCTCGTGGATCCTGTTTGAGGAGACAGCCGTCGTCCCCGGGGTTCCTGTTTGAGGAGACAGCCGTCGTCCTCGGGGATCCTGTTTGAGGAGACAGCCGTCGTCCTCGGGGTCCCTTTTGAGGAGACAGCCGTCGTCCTCAGGGATCCTGTTTGAGGAGACAGCCGTCGTCCCCGGGGTCCCTGTTTGAGGAGACAGCCGTCGTCCTCATGGTTCCTGTTTGAGGAGACAGCCGTCGTCCCCGGGGTCCCTGTTTGAGGAGACAGCCGTCGTCCTCGGGGTCCCTGTTTGAGGAGACAGCCGTCGTCCCCGGGGTTCCTGTTTGAGGAGACAGCCGTCGTCCCCGGGGTCCCTGTTTGAGGAGACAGCCGTCGTCCTCGTGGATCCTGTTTGAGGAGACAGCCGTCGTCCCCGGGGTTCCTGTTTGAGGAGACAGCCGTCGTCCCCGGGGTCCCTGTTTGAGGAGACAGCCGTCGTCCTCGGGGTCCCTGTTTGAGGAGACAGCCGTCGTCCCCGGGGTTCCTGTTTGAGGAGACAGCCGTCGTCCTCGGGGATCCTGTTTGAGGAGACAGCCGTCGTCCTCGGGGTCCCTTTTGAGGAGACAGCCGTCGTCCCCGGGGTCCCTGTTTGAGGAGACAGCCGTCGTCCTCGTGGATCCTGTTTGAGGAGACAGCCGTCGTCCCCGGGGTTCCTGTTTGAGGAGACAGCTGTCGTCCTCGGGGTCCCTGTTTGAGGAGACAGCCGTCGTCCTCGTGGATCCTGTTTGAGGAGACAGCCGTCGTCCCCGGGGTTCCTGTTTGAGGAGACAGCCGTCGTCCCCGGGGTTCCTGTTTGAGGAGACAGCCGTCGTCCTCGGGGTCCCTGTTTGAGGAGACAGCCGTCGTCCTCGGGGATCCTGTTTGAGGAGACAGCCGTCGTCCTCGGGGTCCCTTTTGAGGAGACAGCCGTCGTCCTCGGGGTCCCTGTTTGAGGAGACAGCCGTCGTCCTCGGGGTCCCTGTTTGAGGAGACAGCCGTCGTCCTCGGGGTCCCTGTTTGAGGAGACAGCTGTCGTCCTCGGGGTCCCTGTTTGAGGAGACAGCCGTCGTCCTCGTGGATCCTGTTTGAGGAGACAGCTGTCGTCCTCGTGGATCCTGTTTGAGGAGACAGCCGTCGTCCTCGGGGTCCCTGTTTGAGGAGACAGCCGTCGTCCTCGGGGTCCCTGTTTGAGGAGACAGCCGTCGTCCTCATGGTTCCTGTTTGAGGAGACAGCCGTCGTCCTCGTGGATCCTGTTTGAGGAGACAGCCGTCGTCCTCGGGGTCCCTGTTTGAGGAGACAGCCGTCGTCCTCGGGGTCCCTGTTTGAGGAGACAGCCGTCGTCCTCGTGGATCCTGTTTGAGGAGACAGCCGTCATCCCCGGGGTCCCTGTTTGAGGAGACAGCCGTCGTCCCCGGGGTTCCTGTTTGAGGAGACAGCCGTCGTCCTCGGGGTCCCTGTTTGAGGAGACAGCCGTCGTCCTCGGGGTCCCTGTTTGAGGAGACAGCCATTGTCCTTGTGGTTCCTGTTTGAGGAGACAGCCGTCGTCCTCATGGTTCCTGTTTGAGGAGACAGCCGTCGTCCTCGTGGATCCTGTTTGAGGAGACAGCCGTCGTCCTCGGGGTCCCTGTTTGAGGAGACAGCCGTCGTCCTCGGGGTCCCTGTTTGAGGAGACAGCCGTCGTCCTCGTGGATCCTGTTTGAGGAGACAGCCGTCGTCCCCGGTGTCCCTGTTTGAGGAGACAGCCGTCGTCCCCGGGGTTCCTGTTTGAGGAGACAGCCGTCGTCCTCGGGGTCCCTGTTTGAGGAGACAGCCGTCGTCCTCGGGGTCCCTGTTTGAGGAGACAGCCGTCGTCCTCGGGGTCCCTGTTTGAGGAGACAGCCGTCGTCCTCGGGGATCCTGTTTGAGGAGACAGCCGTCGTCCTCGGGGTCCCTGTTTGAGGAGACAGCCGTCGTCCTCGGGGTCCCTGTTTGAGGAGACAGCCGTCGTCCCCGGGGTCCCTGTTTGAGGAGACAGCCGTCGTCCTCGGGGTCCCTGTTTGAGGAGACAGCCGTCGTCCTCGGGGTCCCTGTTTGAGGAGACAGCCGTCGTCCTCGGGGTCCCTGTTTGAGGAGACAGCCGTCGTCCTCGTGGATCCTGTTTGAGGAGACAGCCGTCGTCCCCGGGGTCCCTGTTTGAGGAGACAGCCGTCGTCCCCGGGGTCCCTGTTTGAGGAGACAGCCGTCGTCCCCGGGGTCCCTGTTTGAGGAGACAGCCGTCGTCCCCGGGGTCCCTGTTTGAGGAGACAGCCGTCGTCCCCGGGGTCCCTGTTTGAGGAGACAGCCGTCGTCCTCGGGGTCCCTGTTTGAGGAGACAGCCGTCGTCCTCGGGGTCCCTGTTTGAGGAGACAGCCGTCGTCCTCGTGGATCCTGTTTGAGGAGACAGCCGTCGTCCCCGGGGTTCCTGTTTGAGGAGACAGCCGTCGTCCTCGGGGTCCCTGTTTGAGGAGACAGCCGTCGTCCTCGGGGTCCCTGTTTGAGGAGACAGCCGTCGTCCTCGGGGTCCCTGTTTGAGGAGACAGCCGTCGTCCTCGGGGTCCCTGTTTGAGGAGACAGCCGTCGTCCCCGGGGTCCCTGTTTGAGGAGACAGCCGTCGTCCCCGGGGTCCCTGTTTGAGGAGACAGCCGTCGTCCCCGGGGTCCCTGTTTGAGGAGACAGCCGTCGTCCCCGGGGTCCCTGTTTGAGGAGACAGCCGTCGTCCCCGGGGTTCCTGTTTGAGGAGACAGCCGTCGTCCTCGGGGTCCCTGTTTGAGGAGACAGCCGTCGTCCTCGGGGTCCCTGTTTGAGGAGACAGCCGTCGTCCTCGGGGTCCCTGTTTGAGGAGACAGCCGTCGTCCTCGTGGATCCTGTTTGAGGAGACAGCCGTCGTCCCCGGGGTTCCTGTTTGAGGAGACAGCCGTCGTCCTCGGGGTCCCTGTTTGAGGAGACAGCCGTCGTCCTCGGGGTCCCTGTTTGAGGAGACAGCCGTCGTCCTCGGGGTCCCTGTTTGAGGAGACAGCCGTCGTCCTCGGGGTCCCTGTTTGAGGAGACAGCCGTCGTCCTCGGGGTCCCTGTTTGAGGAGACAGCCGTCGTCCTCGGGGTCCCTGTTTGAGGAGACAGCCGTCGTCTTCGGGGTCCCTGTTTGAGGAGACAGCCGTCGTCCTCGGGGATCCTGTTTGAGGAGACAGCCGTCGTCCCCGGGGTCCCTGTTTGAGGAGACAGCCGTCGTCCTCGGGGTCCCTGTTTGAGGAGACAGCCGTCGTCCTCGGGGATCCTGTTTGAGGAGACAGCCGTCGTCCTCGGGGATCCTGTTTGAGGAGACAGCCGTCGTCCCCGGGGTCCCTGTTTGAGGAGACAGCCGTCGTCCCCGTGGTTCCTGTTTGAGGAGACAGCCGTCGTCCTCGGGGTCCCTGTTTGAGGAGACAGCCGTCGTCCCCGTGGTTCCTGTTTGAGGAGACAGCCGTCGTCCTCGGGGTCCCTGTTTGAGGAGACAGCCGTCGTCCTCGGGGTCCCTGTTTGAGGAGACAGCCGTCGTCCTCGGGGTTCCCTAGTGCTAAGGTGTTTTTTTCTCCTGGCTGCAGCTAACATTTTTCTCTTTTCCTTTAGTTTCAGCAGTTTGATTATGATGTGACTAAATATGGTTTTCTCCAGTTTTATACTTCATGGAGTTTGATAAGCCTATTGAATCTTGGGTTAATGTCTCTTACCAATTTTGGAAAATTGGCTATTATCCATCAAAATAATATTGCTCCTATCCCATTCTCACCCTTCTCCTGGGATTCCAATATACATGTTAGACAGTTGGATCAGTACCATATGGCCCTCTTCTCTCTGTCTCTGTCTCTCTCTCTGCATGTGTGTATGTGGGTGTGTGTGTTTGTGTACTTTTAATTCTATCTTTTCTCTGTGCTTTATTTTGGATAATTTCTATGGACCTCTCTGAAACTTCATCAGTCCTTTTTGCTAGTATATGTTTAGTCTGCTCTTAAGCCCATCCAATGAGTTCTTAATTTCAGGTATTATATTAATTGGTTGATATAATAAACACTTATTTTTATTATTTATTTTGTTTATTTTTAATAACAAATGAGCACTTATTTTCATAGCTTCCATCTCTCTGTTGAAATTCTCCATCTTTTCATCCATTTTGTTCATCCTTTCCTCCATCTCATTTCATGTATTTACAAGAATATTGTGAAGCATTTGTCTGCTAATTCTTTCATCTGGGTTATCTGTGCGTCTGCTTCTATTGAATAGCTTATCTCTTGGTTGAAAATCACACTCTCCTGTAATTCTTATAATTTTTGGTAGTATGCTAGAAATTATATGCAAAAGAACCAAGAAACATCAGTCTCTCCCCGCAGGTAGAGCTCTGCCGATGACGAACCCGCCCTCAGCACCATTCAGCTCCACTGCGAGAAAGGGGCCCCCCCAGACTGGCAGTTCCTTCAGATTTGCACCCACCATTTTCCAATGCATTTGAAAGAAATGATGATTTTTGTACATAATTCCATTTTTTCTCATTGTTGAAATAGAAAGGTTGGCTTCACACTCTTTTCTCATGCTAACTGGACGTGGAAATCTTGTCTTTTTGCATTACAAAATCTGGGAGTTATTTGTCATTGTGACCCATTTTTTTCATTTACATTATTCATCTGTGGATCTTTTTTCCTTATTCAGTCTTGCCAGATATTTGTCTAATTTTTGTTCCTTCAAACACGCAGCCATGGCCATGCTGATTTTTCTGTTTTGTTAATAGGCATTCTCAGTCCTGTCTCTTTTCTTCAGTTGAGTTTTGAAATGTGGAGGTTGGACCCTGAGCTTGCTAACTTCAGGCTTCCCACCAGTTTCCCCCTAATAACTCCAGCATTGATCACCTAAGAAAAAAGTCTCCCTCCTGCTCACCAAATATCACTCTAATGGCTGAGAACATTATTAATTCAAAAATAAGGACAGGCACGGTGGCTCACACCTGTAATCCCAGCACCTTGGGAGGCTGAGGAGGGTGGATCATCTGAGGTCAGGGGTTCAAGACGAGCCTGGGCAACATGATGAAACCCCATCTCTACTAAAAATAACAAAAAGTAGCCAGGCATGGTGGTGCACAACTGTACTCCCAGCTACTTAGGAAGCTGAGACAGGAGAATCACTTGAGCCCGGAAGACAGAAGTTGCAGTGAGCCAAGATCACGTCACTGCACTCCAGCCTGGGCAACAGAACAAGACTCCATCTCAAAGGAAAAAAAAAAATTTAACCTTTCTTATTTCCCAATGCAAATATATAGGGTTAGATTTTTCTCAGGTACAGCTTTTACTGCAGCCCAATAGTTTTGATAGTAGTATCTTAGTTTTAATCATTTCTAGGTATTTTAATTTCCAATATGACTTCTTCTTTAACTGTGGTTTATTAGAATAGTGGTTTTCAATGTTTTAACATGTGTAACTATGTCACTGATGCTTTTGTTATGAATGTCTGTGCTGGGTCAGAGAATATTGTCAGTGTGGTAAATGTGTCAGTTTGAAAATGATAACAAAATCCTTGCTCACTGTTGCCTTGAAAAAAAATGAAAATGATAACAATCTGTACCTTTAGGACAAAATGAAAGTACCGGACTCTCTGGTTCAAGAGCTCCCTGGTGCCTGTGTGTTTGACTGATTTTGTGAACCAGAAGGATTGTGCACCGGGGAGACCATTCAGGCTTACTGATGTCACTAAACCCAAAGTCAGAAACAGAACACAATTGCACACAGCTGTCCGTCTAAGAAAGAGAGCACCTGATGAATTGCCCAGGCACAGGGAGTGAGGGGCCAGAGTGTGAGGCCCCCGCTGCTGACCCAATTCTCTCAGCACCCCCACACCTCTCTGGGGTGCCACTGTTGTTCCTCCTGGGAGCCCTGTCAGCAGCAGAGAGGGGTCTCGCTGGGGACGCCCAGACATCTATCCCCAGATTAAGACAGGGCAAGGAGAAGACCTGTTCCCAGGGAGAGCTGTGCATGGAGCCCCCAAGGCAGGGCCAGGAACTGGAGCGTGAAAGAAGCCAAGTCACCAAAACTATGTAGAGTCAAAAGGGCTAAAGCTCCACAGCCCTAAGAATCAGACACTCAAACCAGGGTTCCACATGGCAAGGGGAGGAGAAAGGCAAGCAAGTTATGACCTGGGCAGAGCCAGGAGGGGCGAGCGAGAAACCAGCCAGGCCCTACACGTGTGCCTGGGGCAAATGGTTACGATCTGAGCTTCCCAACAGCCAAGGTGAGAAGGAAAAAGGGTCAGAGGTATAAGTGTAGCGGGAGCACAGTGATCTTCAGTGTCAACAATTCGGCCTGGCAGTCCATAGCAAGAGCACAGGGATGGAGACTGTGGGACTCATTCAGGACACCACTCGGGGAGGCCTCTGGACATCACGCCAAGATCCCCTTCACTGGAAAAATTCCACAGTGTGTTTCCGTCCGTGCCTACGCCGGGGTTGGCGCACATACCCACACAGCAGCTTGCTGGCACCCAGCTCTCTGACAGTGAATACAATAAGGGCAGGAAGGAAGGTCATCCACTTCACCTAAACAGGAAGCTTGCACATTTTCCTGATTGAGATCTACACTTTAAAAAGTTAATAAATATATCCACACCCAAAACACTGACACACATAACATTTACGTAACATATTCACATAGATTTATAACCGATAAACATATTTACAACATAAAACATAAATATAAAATATGAAATAAAATACCAAACATACTTATAACATATATATTTGTATATCTAAAACATTATATACACACATATATACACAAGCAAAAATATATAAGCATAAATAAAACACTTCTATTTAAATTACTTTCTTCATTAAAATATATGTGTCCTAATTGTGCATAATGTACTGTGATCTTTATTATTCAATTCAATTCTATTCTTTCATCTTCTAGAACATACAAACATGGTTCCTATTCGCCAGCTGGGTTTTATGACCCAGGCTCCTTGGACAGCGCTGCTCCCAGCACCGCTCAGAAGCAGTGCAGAGTGCAGGCCGAGGCTCCGTGCGGCTGAGCCGGGCTTGAATTCAGCCCTCTTTCTATTACCTGGGTGATCCTGAATCAGGGCAACAACCATCCTGGTTTGCCCAGCACCGAGGGCTTCCCAGGTCGCAGGACTTTGGTGCTAAAATTGGGACATTGATCCCCCATCATGAAGCCAACTCCTCAGGTCTCTGTTCCATTTTATTATTTTTAGAATTGGACTTATTGTACCCACCTCCTAGGATTGAAATCAGGCCAGAAATGAAGAATGTTGATAGAATAAACACTTGACAAACGTCACTGGGGCCTGTGGGCTGTGCTCGTACAGGCCTCTCTGCTGCCAGATGTACACTGGCTCATACACCTGGACAGGTGTTGGAGTCTGGGGCCGGGGGGGGGTGGGGGATCCTGACAGAGACCACCAGGAACAAGCAAGCCCTTAACAAGGAGGTGGCCTTGCCTCTCCTGGGCAACTGCAGGACCAAGTCAGGGAACCGTGGAGGCAAAGACCGCAGAGCCATGCCCCCGCCCTCAGACCCAAATCTTTGCTCTGGGCTGTTTTGAAGCCTGCCCATGAACTGTACTCATTCCAGGGGTGCCTCCAGGAACAGCCACAGGCTGTGCCCGCCGGGGAGCTGGAGTGATACGTGATGGGGATAACTGCATGACCCAGCAAAGTATCCTGGGAACACCAAGCCTGCACCCGCCCACCCTGCTGACCACAGGCTGGCTGACCCTTTCCCGTCCCTGGTTAGTCCCCACCACCTCCAGGGGCTGCTGTGTCTGGGAGTTAATTCATGAAGGAGAGAAGAAATGAGGCCAGGAGCACAGCTGGATGCAGTACTGAGGAACTTGGTCAGCCCTGGGGAGGGCCAGTCCCTTCTCATGAGCACTGAAAGCTGTGTGGCTCCCAGCACAGCCCTCTCGGCCATGGCTGCCCCAACACCCTGTCATCAACCACAGGCTCAGATGAGTCTCTGCAGATCCCTCAGCCACTTCCTTTGAGACCTGTGTGTTCCTTCCAGCCTCCGACCTCCAACTACCACCTGGACTCCTTTATTGCATGTGCCTCCAATGCCAATGTTCTTTTGATTTTTCTTTTTGATTTTTGACTTTGCAGATTTCACAGTGCCAAATTCATTCAAATCAATCACAGTGAGAATGGCAAATGAAAAAATGCACATGATAAACAAATTGCATATGGCCCCTCCCCTCCAAACAACTTCCATCCCGTGCCCTCTAAGCCCACCCCCAAAACAGCCCTGATCCACACACAGGCTGGGCGGCAGAAAGGGCTGGAGCATCAGAGGACAAAGGGAGCAGAGGACGCTGAGCCTGGACAGGCAGGGGTCAGAGGGCAGGGCCCGTCTGGGGCATCCCTAGAGCATGCACCAGGGGAAACAGGGACAGTCCTGCCAGGTGGGCCACTATGTGGACGCAGGGGAAATGGCCCCACCTGGCTGCACACTCACTCTCGGACTGGCACTTTCTCTCCCAGCAGCCGTTACTGGAAAGGCCACAGCAGGGGAGGGGCTTGCTGGTCTGCAGTGCGGGAGAGGATGCGGAGGCCCTGGAGGTGGTGGGCAGCAGTCACGCTGGGGCCAGGGGCAGCCCTTCCCAACCACCTTATGAGTAGCAGTTACCCCTTTCTTCTTTCCGAGACTTACCTCCTGCAAGACCCCTGAGGGCAGGTGACTGGGCCGGTTCACTGCTGCAGACCCAGGGTCCAGCCCTGCTTGTCATCATACATGCTCAAAAGGATGTCATTCAGGAAAAGAAGGCAGGAAGCAGAAAAGAGCGAACCTGACACGGGGTGAAAGCTGTGTGACCACCTGGGCTGGAGGGAAGGGCTCAGAGGAGGAAAGTGGCTCGGTGGTCCTCCAGACTGAGGACAGCATTTCCTGACATCACCTGGGTCCGGCAGGGCCCTGTGCCCCCAGTGAGGCGGGAGAGGGTGTGACAGTACCTCCGGAGGGGAGAGCTGGGTGCCCACCAACCGGGATGTCCATGCTGTTGGGTTCCAGCGGCCCAGTGAGAACACGGGTCAACTCCCTTGGCTCCCGGGGAAAAAACAAAATAAAGAAT
The DNA here is from genome assembly GCF_029289425.2 of Pan paniscus. NCBI lineage: Eukaryota > Metazoa > Chordata > Mammalia > Primates > Hominidae > Pan > Pan paniscus. The sequence goes on from NC_073256.2 coordinate 160,553,196, forward strand.
AGGACCAAGGGAAGACTCAGTGTAGGAGGCAGATGAGTCTAGTGAGGAGGGCGCAGGTCTGTGCTGTGACGGGGGCGGCCTCACACTCTGCATCCAGGACCTACATGGGGCCGAGCAGATGCTGCAAAAGAAATTGGAACCACAACCTCCAACGGGCCCGGGGACGCTTTAGCACTCGACAGACCCGGCTGGGCCCCAGCCTCACCTGTGGGAGGACCAAGTGTGGGAGGACAGAGCTGGGAGGCAGCCTGCACAGGAGCCGTTTTTCCAGGGCACCAGTCTTCAAAGGCCCGGACTCAGCCTTTGCCAAATGCAGGTCCCAGAAATTTGGCAGGAGTCCTGGAGCTGCAGCCCCCAACCCCTGCGGCAGCTCCAGGCTCCTGTAAGGCTATGGGAGCACAGCCTGCTTTCCTCTGGGCGACTGAGCCCGCCTGAGGGGCCCCTGGAGGCGCCTGCCCTTCTCCTCCCTTCTCCCCTCCTCCCAGGCCACCCCTGCCAGGGGAAAGCGCTCCAAGCACTCTAGAAAGAACGAAGATTCCGTGCCTGTGGCCTAACCATCCCCGCCTACCTCATTTGCCCTTAACTATGCTCCTTCCTGGATCTGCCTGGCCGGCTCCTGTTCCATCTCAAGTTGTCCAAACCTCACCTGCGCCCCAGGGTCCCTACTCCGCCTCCTCCCTCTTCCTCCTCCTCCGCTTTGAAGCCTCTTCCCTCCCCCGTCTGCTTCCAAATCCAGACCACTCCTGCCCCACCCCAGGGAAAGGGTCGTCCCGCCCTCCGCGCCCTTTGAGGTGCTCAGGGCCCTCTGGGTCTCCTTCAGCCTCCGTGGGTCCCTGAGTCAGGAACCAAATCTGGCCCCACGTTCCCCAAGGCGCGGAGGCTGGGATCTGTGATTGGGGTTGAGGCTGGCCTTGGGGGGACCTGCAGGCGTCCGCCTCCTCCCCGGCCTCGGGCTATTTTCCGCAGGAGGCGGCTGCAGGCAGACGCTGAGGCCCTCGGGGACCCCGGAGCCGCCCCAGTACAAGAGCCCCGAGGAGGGGCTGGCCGGTCCCGCCCCCTCGGTCCCAGGGCTGACTCCTCCTCCAGGACGCAGATCCCTGCAGCCCGGCGGGAGAGAAGGTGCTGGGAGAGGGGTCCGGACTGTGGGCTGGGGGCTGGGATGAGGGTCGGGCGAGCACGGGCTCCGAGGGTTTAGAAAGAGAGATTGGAAGGGGGACCAAAGGCAGAGGGCCCAGGGAGAGGGGATGCGGGGAAGGGAGAAGAGCGAGCGTCGGGAGCAGGAGGCTGGGGGTGGGGGTTGCCCTCGGTGAAGCCCAGTCCAGGAGCGCAGGAGGCTGGAGGTGGGGGACGTCCTGGGTGAAGCCGCGTCCGGGAGCGCAGGAGGCTAGTGTGGGATGGGGGGTGCGCCCTGAGTAAAGCCCCGTCCGGGAGCAGGAAGCTGGGGAGGGGGCTCTCTGGGTGAAGCCTCCCGCAACACCCACCTCACCCCACTCAGGCTGAGCCCTCTGGCGTCATGGAGAGGCTCGTCCTAACCCTGTGCACCCTCCCGCTGGCTGCGGCGTCTTCTGGCTGCGCCACGACGCCAGGTAAGGCGCGGCCCGGGCTGGGCTGGGGGCGTCGGGGCTGGAGCTGCGGACGCTGGTCCACAGCGCCCCGCTTGCTGCCCACAGCTCGGAACCTGAGCTGCTACCAGTGCTTCAAGGTCAGCAGCTGGACGGAGTGCCCGCCCACCTGGTGCAGCCCGCTGGACCAAGTCTGCATCTCCAACGAGGTGGTCGTCTCTTTTAGTGAGTCCCCCCTGGGCAGAGGGCAGGTGCCAGGTGCCGGGGAAGGGCCGGTGCCCCCGCCTCTCAGCGACTTAGCTATGAGTCCAGGGCCTGGGGCCCTGTGGGTCCGAAAGTGCCTCCTGCTGTCTCTCCCGCGCTGGGCTCGGGTGAGCATCCCAGAGTGTGAATTTTGACTTTTTTCTCCTCCATTTGAAGTGGCACTAGGAACTGTCAGCAGGACAAAGGCTCTGATGTCACTGAATTTACAAAGACAGCAGGAACACACGGGTGGGGATGGGCAGCTGTTCGAGGCGATGGGTTATCTGCCCTTCCTGGCACAGCACAGTACACCTGCCATACAACCCAGCATCGGGCAGGCTGCACTGGAATCGATACAGTGTATGACAATGTCATATAGTATAACACAACATAATGAATATAACGTGTATATTGCAACTTAATATAATACGATGTAATATAATGCTACATAATACAACATAATATAATAAAATAGAATGCAACACAACACACCGTAACACTCTATGACACATAAGGGCGATTGATTCCACCCAAGCTCTTTTCTCAACAGTTTGGGTTTTGATGCTGTGCATCTCTTCAGGGGTTCCGTGGTTGTTGACAGACACATGTCCGTCAGAAAGTCTCTGCCATGTCTTTAAGTGAGCAGTACAGAGAAACGAGCCCAGGGCTGGGCACCCAGCCCAGCAGGTTCTCCGTGATGGGCAGCCCCTTTCCACTGCTCTGAGTCACCCCATCTCCCAACGACGCACACGCCCCGGGGCCGGCAGGGGTGGTCCAGGCTGTGCCTGGCTTCAGGGGAAGGCCCCTTACAGCCAGTTGCCCTGGAGTCTGTATTTGCTGTGCCGCGGGCGGAGGTGGCCTGGGCAGCCAGGATCCCCAGCTCTGCAGCGCCTCACCCAGTAAAGGACAGGAAAAGGTGGTCTCTTGGCTCTCCTCGCAGGGCCAGGTTATGTGCTCTAGCTCTTTCTGGTCCCGGCTGCTCCTTCGGAAAGCATCCTTGCGCTTTCCGGATAACTGTGGATACCTCCTTGCTGGGGCTCTGGGGCCACCTGCCTCTCCTCTTTTCTGCAGAATGGAGTGTACGCGTCCTGCTCAGCAAACGCTGTGCTCCCAGATGTCCCAACGACAACATGAAGTTTGAATGGTCGCCGGCCCCCATGGTGCAAGGCGTGATCACCAGGCGCTGCTGTTCCCGGGCTCTCTGCAACAGGGCGCTGACCCCACAGGAGGGGCGCTGGGCCCTGCGAGGGGGGCTCCTGCTCCAGGTGGGCCTCGGCCTCCTCAGGGTCCTGTTGTGAGGGCCCTCCCTTTACGCCCCCTCCTGGCCCTGCTGGCCCATCCCGTCTCCTGCCTCCAACTGCCATCCTGCCTCCGCCCCTTCCAGGACACTGTGGGGGGACCCTCCCTCTCTGAGGTGGTGGGGAGGGTGCCATTGCCTCCACCCCGGATCTAGCCACCTCACTCCTCCCCAACGGGGGCCCCTTTGCTGGAGAACCCCAAGGATTCAGCAACTGCTCCTCCTGGGGAAGGACGGTGCCTCCGATGTGGGTGATGGGAAGGACGGTGCCTCCGGTGTGGGTGATGGGAAGCACGGTGCCTCCGGTGTGGGTGATGGGAAGGACGGTGCCTCCGATGTGGGTGATGGGAAGGACGGTGCCTCCGGTGTGGGTGATGGGAAGGACGGTGCCTCCGGTGTGGGTGATGGGAAGGACGGTGCCTCCGGTGTGGGTGATGGGAAGGACGGTGCCTCCGGTGTGGGTGATGGGAAGGACGGTGCCTCCGGTGTGGGTGATGGGAAGCACGGTGCCTCCGGTGTGGGTGATGGGAAGGACGGTGCCTCCGGTGTGGGTGATGGGAAGGACGGTGCCTCCGGTGTGGGTGATGGGAAGGACGGTGCCTCTGATGGGCAATGGGGAAGGACGGTGCCTCCAGTGTGGGTGATGGGAAGGACGGTGCCTCCGGTGTGGGTGATGGGAAGGACGGTGCCTCTGATGGGCAATGGGGAAGAACGGTGCCTCTGGTGTGGGTGACGGGAAGGACGGTGCCTCTGATGGGCAATGGGGAAGGACGGTGCCTCTGGTGTGGGTGACGGGAAGGACGGTGCCTCTGATGGGCAATGGGGAAGGATGGTGCCTCCGGTGTTGGGTGATGGGGAAGGACGGTGCCTCTGGTGTTGGTGGTGGGAAAGACAGTGTCTCTGGTGGGTGATGGCCCCTTGCATGAGGCCCCTTGCCCTGAATGCTGTCCAGGACCCTTCGAGGGGCAGAAGAACCTGGGTGCGGCCACAGCTGGGGCTCCCACTCTGCCTTCCCATTTCCAGCCCCCTTTGCCCAAGGAAAACCCAGGAAGGATAACACTGTGGGTGCCCCCACCCGTGCATTGGGACCACGACCTTCACCCTCTTGGAGACAATAAACTCTCATGCCCCCATGGTGCTCATTCCTTCCTTCTCCTCCCCGTCCACCCGCCCTGCCCAGCCCTCAACAAAGGGCTCTGAGGGGGGGTACCGGCGACCACTGGAGCAGCCAGATCTGCAGAAATCCTTCCAGCTGGGAGGTTGAGGATGAGGACTGTCCCTGCAGCCTGTCGGGCACCTGTAATCCCAGCTAGCTACTTGGGAGGCTGAGGCAGGAGAATCGCTTGAACCTGGGAGGCGGAAGTTGCAGTGGGCCAAGATCGCGCCACCTCACTCTAGCCTGGGTGACACAGTGAGACTCCATCTCATGTCTTCTCATGGCTTGTTACCTGATCTCTTTTTATCCCTGAACAATATTCCACCATCTTCATGCAGCACTATTTGTTTAACCACTCACCTATCAAAAGACATCTTGTTGCTTCCAAGCATTGGCAATTATGAATGAAGCTACGGTAAACGTCCATGTTCAGGTTCTTATGTGGACATCAGCCTTCAACCCCTGTTTAAATGCCACGGAACACAATTGCCGGAGCTGCCGAGAAGCCTCTGTGTAGCTGTGTAAGAAACTTCACACCTGTCTTCCATGGCAGCCGCACCATTTTGCACCCTCACCGGCAATGACGGGGAGTGCCCGTCGCTCTGCATCCCAGCCAGAAACTGATATTGTCAGTGTTCTGGATTTCAGTCACTTAAAAAGTGGTGCTGGTGTCTCGTAGGTGTCTTCATTTGCAGTTCCCTGTTCCCAGAGCCTCATTCTGTCTGCTTACTTGCCAGCAGTGGATCTTTGGTGAGGTGTCTGGTCAGATGCTTTCTTCATTTTTTATGTTCTTATTGAGTTTGTTTGTTTGTTTGTTTGTTTGTTTTTAAATACAGACAGGGTCTTCCTATGTTGCCCAGGCTCATCTCAAACCCTTGGACTCAAGGAATCTGCCTACCTCAGGCTCCCAAAGTGCTGGGATTACATTTTGGGAGCCTGAGGCAAGCAGATCCTTTGAGCCCAAGAGAAACAGGTTGAGCCACCACGCCCAACGTGTTTGTCGATTTTTTTAATCAATTTGTTTTTAATTTTAGGGATTATGTTTTCAGTTTTGTATCTAAAAACTCATCACCAAACCCAGGGTCACATCAATTTTCTCCTGCATTTTCTTCTAGGAGGTTTATAGTTTTGCATTTTGCATTCAGGCCTATGGTCCTTTTTAGTTAGTTTTTGTGAAAGGTATAAGATTTGTGTCTGGATTAGTTTTTTGTTTGTTTGTTTGTTTTTTGTTTGTTTTTCTGCATGTGGATTTTCAACTTTAACACATCATTTTTATATATAAATTTATTTTTAAAAATAACAATTGCAGCAACATTGATAATCAATCACCCATACTCCCCCTACTGATAGAGAAAAAAACCTTCTATACAGTTGAGTAACAAAGGAAAATCAAGACCTTTTATCAGACACCCTACAGCCAGAAATGGCGATGCTGTCCCCAGCGGGGCAGACCTGACACATTCAATGTCCCAGGGTAACACACCAGCCCGGTGGTGTAGACCTGACACATTCAACATCTCAGGGTAACACACCAGCCCATGGTGTAGACCTGACACGTTCGACGTCCCAGGGTAACATATCCACCCAGTGGTGTAGACCTGCCACGTTCGACGTCCCGGGGTAACGCACCAGCCCAGTGGTGTGGACCTGCCACGTTCGACATCCCGGGGTAACGCACCAGCCCAGTGGTGTGGACCTGCCACGTTCGACGTCCCGGGGTAACGCACCAGCCCAGTGGTGTGGACCTGCCACGTTCGACATCCCGGGGTAACGCACCAGCCCAGTGGTATAGACCTGCCACGTTCGACGTCCCGGGGTAACGCACCAGCCCAGTGGTGTGGACCTGCCACGTTTGACGTCCCGGGGTAACGCACCAGCCCAGTGGTGTGGACCTGCCACATTCGACGTCCCGGGGTAACGCACCAGCCCAGTGGTGTGGACCTGCCACGTTCGACGTCCCAGGGTAACACATCCACCCAGTGGTATAGACCTGCCACGTTCGACGTCCCGGGGTAATGCACCAGCCCAGTGGTATAGACCTGCCACGTTCGACGTCCCGGGGTAACGCACCAGCCCAGTGGTGTGGACCTGCCACGTTCGACGTCCCGGGGTAACGCACCAGCCCAGTGGTGTGGACCTGCCACGTTCGACGTCCCGGGGTAACGCACCAGCCCAGTGGTGTGGACCTGCCACGTTCGACGTCCCGGGGTAACGCACCAGCCCAGTGGTGTGGACCTGCCACGTTCGACGTCCCGGGGTAACGCACCAGCCCAGTGGTGTGGACCTGCCACGTTCGACGTCCCGGGGTAACGCACCAGCCCAGTGGTGTGGACCTGCCACGTTCGACGTCCCGCGGTAACGCACCAGCCCAGTGGTGTGGACCTGCCACGTTCGACGTCCCGGGGTAACGCACCAGCCCAGTGGTGTAGACCTGACGTGTTCAACATCCCGGGGTAACGCACCAGCCCATGGTGTAGACCTGACGTGTTCAACGTCCCAGGGTAACGCACCAGCCCATGGTGTAGACCTGACGTGTTCGACGTCCCAGGGTAACACACTTCCCATGCACCATGTTCTCTGACCATGTGTATTTAAATTGAATGTTTATGATGAAGATAAACTTTAACATTTCAAATATGGGAAATTTAATTAACGTTTCAGTTAGTTCGTCTGTTAAAGAAGAAACTATAATAGGCTTCTTAAAAATTCCTTGAGCTGCGTGGTAACAAAAATCAGAACCAGCTTTTGTTTTAAATGAGAGCGGTGCTTTGAGGAAAACGTATAGACTTAAGGCCTTGTGTTAGAAAGGAAGAGGGGCTGAAAATTAAGAAACCTTGTATTCAGGTCTAGAACCTTGAGAAGAACAACAAATTAAACCCAGGGAGGTCTAAAGGAAAATGTCCCCCCAAAAGGTGTTATCAAAGAAATCAGAAACCAAAATAAACTAAAATAGAGAAGATCCACAAAGTCAACAGATGCACAAAATGGTGACATTGCTGGCAAGACTGAGAATGAGATGGAAGGGGAAACACAGATAAACGGCTTGAGTGGTTAAAGAGGCTGAACCGTTCCAGCCACCCATTCATGCAAAATCCCAGGAAGTGGAAATTGAATTCAAGTGGTGGGAAGTGGATCAGTGGTTGCCTGGAGCTGGATGTGGATGGGGGGCCGTGTCACTCATGGTGGGCACCTGTTGGGGGAGGCAAGTGTGACGAGCATGGTGGTAGGTATGTGGTGTGTAAATTTACCAACATTCATTGAGCTGACCACTTAAAATGGGTGCTTTTTGTTGTGTGTAAATCACACTTCAGTAAAATTGATCGAACTGTCACAAGAAGCCAGGTTGGGTGGTGCATGCCTGTGGTCCCAGCTACTGGGGAGGCTGAGGTGGGAGGATTGCTTGAGCCCAGGAGGTGAAGGCTGCAGTGAGCCGAGATCGCACTACTGCACTCCAGCCCAGACAGCAGAATGAGACCCTGTCTCAGAAAAATAAATAAAAATAAAATAAATGATCACAACAGACATTTTGCATACCTGTATGGAATAAGTTTGAAAATTTAGATGAAATGAAGTGTTTCTAGTAAAAACATAATTTGCCAAATTGGGCCCAAGAAGTAAAGTTTCCAAGTTCCTTTTACATGGCAAGCATCACACTGATAGCCAAACATGATAAAGATGATACTAAAAAGGAAAATATAGCACTTTTATATATCAGTGCAATAATCTTAAATAAAATATTAGCAAGACAAATTCAGTAGCACATTGGACAATAACATGATTGTGTGTGCGCACACGTGTGCATGAGTGTGTGTGCATGTGTGTGTGTGTGAACCCTGAAGCCAGAAACTCACTGTATGGGAAAGTACTGGCTGCGGTTCCACTAATGCACTAAGACCAGGACAGACACTGTCATTTTTTAAACATTGCAGTGGAGACAAAAGCAAAGAAAAATAGAGGAGAAAGCAATTGGAGGCAAAAGATTTGAGGAAAATACAATCTATTTGCTGCTGACCCATCTACCTCAAAAACTCTTTCTAAAGAAAGCCCTGGCTGGGCACGGTGGCTCACGCTTGTAATCCCAGCACTTTGGGAGGCTGAGGCGGGCGGATCACGAGGTCAAGAGATCAAGACCAGCCTGGCCAACATGGCGAAACCCTGTCTCTAATAAAAATACAAAAAATTAGCTGGGTGTGGTGGCGGGCACCTATAATCCCAGCTATGGGCGCCTATAATCCCAGCTACTCAGGAGGCTGAGGTGGGAGAATCGCTTGAACCCAGGAGGTGGAGGTTGCAGTGAGCCAAGATTGTGCCACTGTATTCCAGCCTGGATGACAGAGTGAGACTCCGTCAAAAAAAAAAAAAAAGGAAAAAAGCCCTAATGGAGCAATGCTAAGACTAGAAAATTCAATAAAATCGTTCAATGAGGTAGTAGAATATGAAATTAAAGTGAAAACCAACAGCCTTTTTATATAGAAGCAAGAACTAACTACAAGATATAATGGAAGAGAAAACTTCATTTACAATTGGGGAGAAAATCCAATGCTTAAAAATAAATTGGATTTTAAAACGTGCAAAATCTAAGGTAGTAAAATTCAATGCACTCCTGCGAGATGCACCTGGAGGCTTGAGCCACTGTAAAGCTGTTCCTTGTTCTCTAATGGCACCAATGCCATTAGACATCAGTCCTCCCTAATTTATGAAATGTTTTCATTTAATGTGACTGCTATAAAAATCATGATTTCTTTTTATTGAACAAGACATGTTGAAAGATATGCAAACAAAAACATTCAAGATTGGTTAGGAAAATTCTGAAAAAAATTTGAGTTATTAATGGGTTAGTACTACCAGAGATTAAAACACACCAAAAAAAACCCTCAGAAATTAAAACGGTGTGGTGTCTTCATGCTAATGAATAATCAAGTGAAGTAGACTAGAAAGACCAGAAATATACCCAAGAATGCATGGAAACTCCGTGTACAATACAGGGAGAATCTCAAATCTCTGGATCAAAGATAAACTTGTTAAAATAATTGATGTGTGAACAAATGAATGGATTCTTGGAAGAAGTCAAATAGGATCTCTACCCATGCATCCACATAGCAGACATAAGAATTAATGTTAAACAACCAAAGTGTACAAATACCAAAAGAAATGATATGTGAATATCTTTTTTTTTTTTCAAGATGGAGTCTTGCACTGTCACCCAGGCTGGAGTGCAGTGGCACAATCTCGGCTCACTGCAACCTCCACCTCCTGGGTTCAAGCGATTCTCCTGCCTCAGCCTCCCGTGTAGCTGGGATTACAGGCACCCACCACCACGCCCAGCTAATTTTTTGTATTTTTAGTAGAGACAGTGTTTCACCATGTTGGCCAGGCTGGTCTCGAACTCCTGACCTTGTGATTCGCCCACCTCAGCCTCCCAAAGTGCTGGGATTACAGGCATGAGACACCGTGTCCGGCTATGAATATCTTTACAACCTGAGTGTGGAGAAAGACTTCCTAAATTTAATTCAATCGAAATGCAAAAAAGAAAAGATTGACTAATTTGACTCTATAAAAATATAGATATTTTGTATGAGGTGCACATGGGCACACACACACACAAACAAACACATACCAGGGAGTTATAAAGAACTCTTAATTGGGGGAGGTAGGCAAACGCCAAAAGCTTAATAGAAAATATGAGCAACATACACAAACATTAGCAACAATGATATAAAATACCACTTAAACATAAGGAAAAATGTTGCCCTTCACTTGTGGAAGAAATGCAAATGAAAACAGCCCTAGGGATGTTGACTTTGGGGTGGCACCTGCTGCAGAGGGTAACGTGCAGCATGTCGAGGGCAGCACTGCCAAGGCTGGTTCGAGCTCAAGGTCAGGTGGAGGAGGTAGTCTCTCCCATCTCTTCTGCTGAGTACAGCTCTAAAACCTGCCTGAAACACGTGGAGAAGCTATCTGAGCTGCCTCCAGGACACATGCAAATGGACACTCTGATCATAAAATTATCAGGAAGATTGAGAAATAAGACAAAAATGTGAGGTGCCACCAAACCAGTGGAAAGTTTTCCCTTTTCATTCCTCTGGCATTCCCTGGCCTTGACTCAAGGCAGCCCACACTCTAGGAGCAGACACCAGGGCACAGGTGGGGAGCTCTGGGGGACCCCTCCAGGGCTTACTCAGTGAATGGGTTAGCAGCAGCCACAGGAGCCACCATGGAGCCTGCAGGGACCCACAACACTGAGGGCAGGGATCTTGCCTCTAATCAGAGAAGCTGTGATTCCGAGAGGGTGGGGTAAAGGCCACGGGTCTTTTTCTCTCCACATCTTCCCACGTCATGACCCCAGAGGGAGTCGAAGAGGGAGAAAGTGTGAGCACCGTGACATAATGAGCCACAGCCTTCTGACTAGATGCCTCAAAGAAGAATCCCAGGTGACCATACAGCATCAGAGAAACTGCAGGTAATGAGGAACTTTGGAAAGCAATCCATCGCGTTGTCAGTAAAACCTCTGACTCACTCCCGAGCTGGGCATGCATGGATGTGACCCTCGATGGAATAGACTATGAGAACCAGGTGAGGGGATCTACCTCCACCGAGACATGAGAGTGACCTGCATACCCAAACACCATGAGGCTTTAAAGACTGAGCTGATGTGGAAGCCACAGCCTCTGCAGGTTGCTCTGCACTTGCAACATAAGCCCAACCACATCAATTGCTGCTAAAACAAAACTAGCAGCATTCTCCATACCACTTAAATAAGACACAGAGTCTCATAACATTCAAAACACCCAGGACACAATCCAAAATTACTTCTACAAAAAATCAGGAAAATCTCAATGAGCAAGGAAAATGGCAAACAGTAGGTGCCAGTGCTGAGATGACATGAGGGTTGGAATCATCAACATCTTTAAAGTAATTATCATAAGCATTCTCTAGCAAGTAATGGCAAACACTCTTGAGATAAATGGAAAGATAAGAAGGCTCAGGGAGAAAGTGGAATGTACAAAGAATGACCAAGTGGGAATTGCACCACTGGAAACATAATCACCAGGATAAAGCAGTCTCTGGCTGGGCCAACAGGAGAATGGAAATGAAAAGGGAAAGAGTCGTTATGGCAGTTATCCAATTTGAACAACACAAAAGACACTGATTTAAAAAAAATAAGGCAGGGCTCAGTGGCTCACACCTATAATCCCAATACTTTGGGAGGCCGAGGCAGATGTATCACCTGAGGTCAGGAGTTCGAGACTACCCTGGCCAACATGGCAAAACCCCATCTCTACTGAAAATACAAGAATTAGCTGGGCGTGGTGGCAGGTGCCTGCAATCCCAGCTACTCAGGAGGCTGAGGCAGGAGAATCACTTGAACTCGGGAGGCAGAGGGTGCAGTGAGCCAAAATCGCACCTCTGCATTCCAGCCTGGGTGACAGAGGGAGACTCTGTCTCAAAACAAAACAAAACAAAAAATGAACAGCACCTCAGGAACAATACCAAAAAGTCCAACAGCTGTATAATTGGTGGCCCAGAAGGAGAGGAGAAAGAGTGGAGTACAGAAATGAGATCTGAAGAACTAATGACTGATAATGTTTCAATTTTGAAAAAGGACATAAACCTAAAGATTATAGATTCAAAAGCCCAGTGAATTCAAATAGGATAAATACAGATGCAGATATATTATCATTAAACTGTTGAAATAAATCGGTTTTGTCACAAGCCAGCATTGTCACCGTGGGAGAAAAGAGATCAAAAGTACACAAGGAAGGAAGGAAATATAGAATATTATGGCCATGGGAAGAGGTGTCAGTGTGAATACATAGAACAGCACACTTAAGCAACAATCCCAAATGATGGGGCTTTCTACAAAACAGTTGGCCTTTACTCTTCAAAAGTGTCAGGTCATGAAATAAATCCATGCTGAGGACCTGTTCCAGGTTAAAGCAGACTAAAGGGGCTGGACAACCAAGTGAAACATGTGAGCTTGGATTAGATGCTGGACTAGAGAAGGCTGTGAGGGGGACAATGGCTGAAATGTGAATGAGGTCTATAGAGTAGATTATAAGTTGTATCAGTGCTGATTCTGTGGTTTTGATCATTGTACTATAGTTATGAAAAATGTTAAGACTTGGAAAATCTATATCAAGCAGACAGCATAATTCTTGTACTTTTTTTTTGCAACTTTTTAATAAACCTGAAACTATTTCAAAATGAAAAGTTAATCCAAGCTGTCTTGAGTAGAAGTTAAAACAACAACAAAAAAAGAAAATTGAAAAGTTAAGAATGAACCCCCAACAGAACGTTCCCCTTTATTTTTCTTTCATGTAAGGACACAGGATATGCATTTTGCTCAGCTACCACCCTTCACTGCATCCCATTTTGAGAAGTGGTATTTTCTTCATTCATCTGTTCTAGGTTTTTAAAAAAATATTTAAGATCTTCTCTTTTTAAAGAATCTGTTCGTTTGGAATGTACTTTTTGCATTTTTACTTGTGAAAATATGTATTTATCCTTTTTGTTATGAATGTATGACTTCACTGTGTCAGAGAATATGGTCTTAAGAGATACAGAAAACTTTTGAGAATTATAAGATCTGGACATGCTGGATGAAATCAAAGCCCTGGATGTCCTTGTTCAAGCTTCCAGGGTTGAGTGCCTGAGTGCCGGGGGCATGTGGCGTCCATCACGCTCACAGGGTGAGAGCCGAGGAAGCAGTTTGTTTCACTGAACATTAACTTGAGAAAACAAACTGTCCTCCCCACATTTTCTCAGCCTTGGTCACTGTCCTTTCAGGAGCTCAAAGACTTCTGGGTCTGCTCCCAGTCTTCATGGTCCCTGGTGTCCCCACAGTGTGGAGCCCCTTGCCCTACTTTTGGGGACTGTTAGACAAAGAGGGGATGCATCAGAGCTGAGGCTGGGGCTGAGTCTGGAAGGGGGTGGACCTGCATTTCACCCCGGGCTGTGACAGCTGCATCCTCCTCCTTGGGCCTCCAAGGCTGCTGCGTAAGAACCCCAGGAATCCTCCCCAGTACCTCTGTCCTCTGTCAGGCCCAGCCCAGGTCTGAGGGAAGGGGCAGGAGGGGGATTCAGGCAAGGGTCCCTGGGATGCAGACCCCTGTGAGGATAGGGCTGGAGGGGCCAGGAGGACACATCACAGTGGGCACAGAGGAGGCGTCCAGGGGCAGGACCAACGGTTGAGGGGAGAGAGCAGGGGTCGGGGCCCTGGTGAGGTTCTGCCTCTGCTCCCAGCGTAGACCTGCTGCCTGCATAATGGACAGGGTTCTCCTGATCCTGGGGCCCATGCTGGTGTATGCAGAGAAAGGTGAAGACACCAGGGCGGGGTGGAAGGAAAGGCCAGCTGTGTCTCTGTGGTGTAAGGCGCCTGTTTCCTTGAGGACAACGCAGGCCTGCTGTGCTGAGTGCATTTTGCCCTGTGACCCTGCAGCGGAGTGGGATGCTATGTGGCTTCACACCCACGGCTGTGAACATCGGCCCCGGGGTGGAGAATGTGTGCTCAGGGTTGAGGGTGTCACCTGAGGTGCTATGAGCTTGGGGTCATTGGGCATCTTCACAGGGTAGTGGCTGGGCCCAGACCCAGGTGTGCTCGGAGCCCACGGCTCTGCCCTCACCCTTCCTCCTGCAAACTGAAACCTGTCATGCTACCACTGCCTCCACACCAATGCCAGCGGGCCTACAAGCCAGTCTCCTGCAGTGCCCAGGAAGGCCTGGGTTTCTTCCAGCTTGTGGTGGTCCACACAGGGCAGGGCCAGCCTGGACAGTCCCTGGAGAGGGTGGGGGTGGGCTTCTGAGCTCAGTGGTTCCCTGCACGGGCTCCTGCCCAGCTGTGAGCAGGGCCTGGGGGTCCAGGGTGGGGGGACCTAGACTTCGAGTTCCGGCCTGGGCAGCCTCCCCTCCCTTCATCCTCCTCGTGGACTCAGCTGGGGACTCCATGCTGGGCCTCTGGATCCCTTAGGAAAAGCAGGCCGTGGGATGCCACGTATGCCTGGAGGGGAGGGGAGCAGCCAGGAGTCCAGAGAGCCAATGACACCCATCTCTTTTGGGGTGACCAGATAGAGAATTGATGTACATTCCAATTCCATGGGAGGACCCTGGGTAACAGGAAGTCCTCTCCCTGCTCTGGTTCCAAAGGGCATAAACCACAGTGCAGTTCAACTCTCCACTCTACAGCAGGCACCAGCGGGCATCCCCGGGACACAGGCACCAGTGGGCATCCCCAGGACATGCCAGCCATGTGTCGCTGTCTTCTTTCGTTCTTATTTATTTGTTTATTATTTTTATTTTGTAGACATGGGGTCTCACTATGTTGCTCTGGCTGGTCTCAAACTCCTGGGCTCAAGTAATCCTCTGCCTCAGCCTCCCAAACTGCTGGGATTACAGGCGTGAGCTGCTGCACCGTCACCCTCCTCTTTCTTTGTGATAATTTCTGAGTATTTGGGGGGCTAGCAGGTGCAGAGCTGGCTTGTTACTTTCAAAGGCTTCAAAGCCCCACCTGGCCAGGCCGCCACCCTGCTGTACGTGGTTTTGCATCCTCTGTCACCCGTCTAGATAAGAGAGGCACATTTTGAATTTTGGCTGCAAGCCACCTTCCCTCGAAAACTCCCTCGCTGATGTGCTGATGGGCATGCAGCCCTCGGCACGCCCGTGGCCCCCCCGGCACCATGTCCTCTTCTCCCAGTGGTTTGGGGTGATGGCTGGTGGTTTTATATTTATTCATTTATCTTTGAGATAGGGTCTTGTTCTGTCACCCAGGATAGTGTGCAGTGGCACGATCATGGCTCACTGCAGCCTTGCCCTCTCAGACTCAAGTGATCCTCCCACCTCAGCCTCCCAAGTAACTGGGACAACAGGCACGTGCCACCACACCCAACTTATTTATTTATTTATTTATTTATTAATAGAATGGGGGTCTCACTATGTTGCCCAGGCTGATCTCCAACTCCTGACCTCAGGGGATCCTCCCACCTTGGCCTCCCAGAGTGCCAGGATTACAGGCATGAGCCACCGCACCCGGCCAGCCAGCTGGGGCTTTGACAAGCATTGAACTCCAGCCCTCTTGGGCGGGCTGTTCCTGTCTGCCATCTGCTGTGGTCGCCTTCTCAGACAACCACCTCACCGCTCCTTCGGCATCTGCTCCTCCTTCCTCCTGTTTTGAAGGAAGTTTTGTATAAACGGAGACTGCAGCTTCCCTGGATGCAGCTCGTGCTGGTTTCTGCCCCTCCCCTCTGTCCTTCTGGGTCCAGGTTTAGTGGCAGCAAAGCCCCCACCTGGGTGAGCCCTAGGCAGGTCGGGAGGGAGGTGGGCTGCAGGGGTGGCCCTTGGGACTGACTAGGACTTTAAAAGATCCTGTTTCTTCCCTATCCAGCTGTGCGGTGCTTCCTGCGGATGGGGACAGCAGATCCCCAGGCCTCCTTCAACTGGAAAACGTTCTTCTTGAGTGTGGGATGTGATGTTGGCACCTCCTGCTGTGCCTGCACGAGCCTTCCTTCTCTTTCAGGGCCGTTCCAGGTTTTCCTTTGTGCCTTGTCAGGAGGGTCCCCTATAAACAGACACAGTGGCAGAGGCCTCTCCAGACATCTCTGTCACATCTGTGCACGCAAGCAGGACCCAGCCAAGCCTGGGTCGGATGCCCGCAGGCACTGGGAGACCACCTGCTGCTCTGAATTCTGCCCCCAGGTCCAGGGAGGTCTGGGAAATCTGTCCTCCCTGGTCCTCACCTCCTCCGGGAAAGCCGGCTTCTGTGCTGTCCCTGGAGGCTCAGGGCTGTGAGCCCGGCCTTCTCTCTCCCCAGGTTCAGAACAAGTGACAGAGGTCACCAGGGGCTGCACCAACAACCGCATCGTCTCGGCCCCTCCCGGCTGGGAGGAGTTCACCTGGGACAGCATGCTCTGTGCCAGCGTCTTGTGCTGTTTCGAGACCCTGGGTAACCGGGAAGCCATGGCAGGCAGCGCTGCCCAGGCCCTGCAAGGGGGCTACAGCTCACCCAGTGGTTAGCACCCTCCCTCCCTGATGCCCGCCCCCCTCATCTGCATGGTCCTTTGATGACCATCTCCACGTCTCATCCCCCATCTCTGTTTGGACTGGTCATGGGGCCTGCCCTCGCAGGTGAGGCTCCCTTGACTCGCTGCCTCCCCTAACAGTGGAGGGAGAAGCTTCCTCTTGAGCCTGTAAGTCTGGGCAGGTCCAGCCCCCGTCCCCTCCCCCAGGGCCAAGGGGTGGCCAGTGCCCCGGTGTGTGCTTTCTGTTCCAGCCCAGGAGGGCGTCCCCTGACAAAGCCGCCCCTCTGTGCTGTGAGGTGGGAGGAGCCTCTGCCTGTCTACCGGCCCCAGATTCCACGCCCATCGGGGAAGCCCGGCAAAGGCACCAGCACTGGGAATGTGCCCCAGCAAACAGTGAGCAACGAGGAGGGTGAGGAAAGCGAGGAAGGCAGCCAGGACTCAGTGGCAGTGTGGACGCCGATGGCTGGATCATGAGCACCCCAGTGCTGTTCTCATGACAGAGTTCTCACGAGATCTGGGCATTTAAAAGTGTGTAGCACCTTCCCCCTCTCCCTCCCCCCCCCACCCCTCGCCCCCAGCTTTCTCCTGCTCTGGCCTGTGACGCACCTGCTCCCCCATTGCCTTCCGCCATGGTTGCAAGCTTCCTGAGGCCTCTAAGCCTCTTTTCTTTATAAATTTCCCAATCTTAGGTTTTGTTTTGTTTTGTTTTGTTTTTTGAGACAGAGGCTTGCTCTGTTGCCCAGGCTGGAGTGCAGTGGCATGATCTCGGCTCACTGCAACCTCTGCCTCCTGGATTCAGGCGATTCTCCTGCCTCAGCCTCCCGAGTAGCTGGCATTACAGGCACCCACCACCATGCCCAACTAATTTTTGTATTTTTAGTAGAGATGGGTTTTCACCATGTTGGCCAGGCTGGTCTCAAACTCCTGACCTCAAATGATCCACCCACCTCGGCCTCCCAAAGTGCTGGGATTACAGATTACAGGTGTGAGCCACTGCACCCAGCCAGGTATTTCTTCTTCTTCTTCTTCTTCTTCTTCTTTTTTTTTTTTTTTTTTGAGATGAAGTTTCACTCTTGTTGCCCAGGCTGGAGTGTGGTGGTGCGATCTTGGCTCACTGCAACCTCTGCCTCCTGGGTTTAAGCGATTCTCCTGTCTCAGCCTCCCAAGTAGCTGGAATTACAGGTGTCTGCCACCACACACGGCTAATTTTTTGTATTTTTAATAGAGACAGGGTTTCACCATGTTGGCCAGGCTGGTCTCGAACTTGTGACCTCAGGTGATTCAACCATCTTGGCCTCCCAAAGTGCTGGGATTACAGATTACAGGTGCAAGCCACCGCACCCAGCCAGGTATTTATAACGATGTGAGAACAGCCTAACACAGACATTATATAAAGAGAAAACTGCACAGAATGTTCTTTATGAACACATAAAAATCCTTCACAAAATACTTGAAAATAGAATTCAGCAATATATAAAAATAATTCAAGACCACGACCAAGTGGAGCTTTATTCCAGGGATGCAAGTCTGGGTCAATATTCAAAAGTAATCAATGTAGTTCATCCTATGAATAGGCTAAGGCACAGGTATACATATGTAACAAACCTGCACATGGTGCACATGTACCCTAAAACTTAAATAGTAATGAAATAAAATAAAATAAATAGGCTAAAGAAGAAAAATCACATGACCACGTCAAAATGCAGAAAAAGCACCTGGCAAAATTCAACATCATTCATGATTTAAAAAAAAAAAAATCTCAGAAGAGGAATCAAGGGGAACTTCATCAACTTGATAAAGATCATCTACAAAACACCCTCAGCTCACACGCTTGCTAATGAAAGACTAAATGCTTTCCCCTAAGATCAGAAACAAATGAAGAGCATCAGCTCTCACCACTAGCATTCAACACAACACAGTGCTGGAAGCTCTGGCTGGTGCACACAGAGAGACAAAGAAACCCTCGTGTTCAACACAACACAGTGCTGGAAGCTCTGGCCGGTGCACACAGAGAGACAAAGAAACCCTCGTGTTCAACACAACACAGTGCTGGAAGCTCTAGCCGGTGCACACAGCAAGACAAGGAAACCCTCGTGTTCAACACAACACAGTGCTGGAAGCTCTGGCCGGTGCACACAGGAAGACAAGGAAACCAAAGGCATACACATCAAAAAGGAAGACACGCCCTTGTCCCATAAGCAGATGACTTTGTAGCCCACTTAGAAAATCGTAAGGAATCTGAAATAAATAAGAGCGTCCTAGAACTAATCAGTGAGTTCAGAAAGGTCACAAGAAAGAAGATAAACGTTTGAAAAATCAATTGTATTTCTATGTAGTAGCAGTAAACACATGGGCATCACAATGAAAAATATACTTCTATTTTTAACCACTCAAAAAATGAAGTACTTAGGTGTAAGTCTAACAAATAATGTGCTGGACTTTGTATATGTGTTTTGTACACAGAATTCTGAAGAAAGAAAGAAGATGAAGAAAGTAAGTGAAAAGGCGTGACTTGCTCATAGAGTGGAAGACTCAACATCGTGAAGTGGTGAATTCTCTCCCCAAACTGATTTATGGGTTTAACACAATTCTTATTGTGTCTAACAAAATTCCAAAAAGATATGTCATGAATAAGTACAAGATTATTCCAAAGGATAGATGGAAAGTGATGGAGCTAGAATAGCTAAAATTGGGTAATTTTTAAAGGAAAGAGATTTAATGCCTGTAATTCCAGCACTTCAGGAGGCCGAGGTGGGCGGATCACGAGGTCCGGAGATCGAGACCATCCTGGCTAACACAGTGAAACCCTGTCTCTACTAAAAATACAAAAAATTAGCTGGGCATGGTGGTGGGTGCCTGTAGTCCCAGCTACTCGGGAGGCTGAGGCAGGAGAATGGCGTGAACCCAGGAGGCGGAGCTTGCAGTGAGCCGAGACCGCACCACTGCACTCCAGCCTGGGCGACAGAGCGAGACTCTGTCGCAAAAAAAAAAAGAAGAGGTTTAATTTGGAAAAAGAGAAAAATGGGGCTAATCCATGTACCTGATTCCAAGACTTCTTATATATAGTAGTTATAGTGACCTAGAGAGTGTGGGGTTGGCAGAGGGACAGATACTCAGATTGATGTGGCACAACGAACTACCCAGAAATAGACCCACACAAATACGCCCTGGGGATTCCTACAAAGATGCAAGTGCGACTGAGTGGAAGACACATTGCTTTCAAAGTGTGGCGCCACAGCAATGGAAAATCCATAGGCAAAAAGCAACAACAGACAACAACAAAACTCAACCTAGACCTTGCACAAAAGTGACCTCAAAACAGATCACAAACATGAAATCAGAAAAAGAAATTAGGGAAAACAAAACCACAGGAGAACATCTTTGAGATCTGGGACAAGACAAAAAGGTTTTCAGACTTGACACCAGACGCATGATCCATAAAAAGAAAAACTGATAAACTTGACCTCTTCAAATTTAAGACTTTTGCACTGAAAAAAAAAAAACTGTTAAGAGAATGTAAAGACAAGCTACAGTCTGGGAGAAAATATTTGCAAACCATTTATCCAGCAAAGAACTAGTGTCTAGACTATATAAAGAACTCTCAAAATTCAACAGTTACAAATCAACCAATTAGAAAATGGGCAAAAGACATGAAAAGGCACTTCACTGAAGAGAATATTTATTCAAAGGAGGGCTTTCCTCATGAAAAACGAATATATAGATAACAAAATAAGTACATAAAAAGATGTTCAACAACTTTGTAAGTGAAAGAAATGAAAATTAAAATTCAACAAGATATTATACACACCTATTGGAAAGGCTAAAATTAAAAAATGCTGCTGGTGAGGATGTGGAACACTGGATCCGTCACACATTATTGATGTGAACATACAGTAGTAAAAACCCCCTGGAAAGCATTTCAGCTGTTTCTTAAAAAACTAAACATATGGCCAGGCACTGTGGCTCACACCTGTAATTCCAGCAGTTTGGGAGGCTAAGGCAGGCAGATCACGAGGTCAAGAGATTGAGGCCATCCTGGCCAACATGGTGAAACCTCATCTCTACTAAAAATACAAAAATTAGCTGGGCATGGTGGTGCACCTCTATAGTCCCAGCTACTCAGGAGGCTGAGGCAGGAGAATCGCTTGAATCTGGGATGTGGAGGTTGCAGTGAGCCTAGATCGCACCACTGCACTCCAGCCTGGGTGACAGAGCAAGACTCTATTGCGAAAAATAATAATAATAATAAATAAACATACAACTACCATACCACCCAATAATTGCACTCCCGGCCATTTACCTAGAGAAATGGAGACTTATGTTCACTCCCAAACCTGCTGTGTTAGTCCGTTTTCACACAGCTGATTAAGACATACCCAAAACTGGGCAATTTACAAAAGAAAGAGGCTTACTGGACTTACAGTTCCATGTGGCTGGGGAGGCCTCACAATCATGGCAGAAGGCAAGGAGAAGCAAGTCACGTTTTACGTGGATGGCGGCAGGCAAAGAGAGAGCTTGTGCAGGGAGACTCCTGTTTTTCAAAACCATCAGATCTCATTAGACTTATTCACTATCATGAGAACAGCACAGGAAAGACCTGCCCCCTGCTTCAATTACCTCCCACCAAGTCCCTCCCACAACACATGGAAATTCAAGGTGAGATTTGGGTGGGGACACAGCCAAACCATATGACCTAAACATGAATGTTTAGCACAGCTTGATACCAAATACCCCAACACTAGAAGCAACCCAGGTGTCCCTCAGTGGGCAAATGGTTAAACAAAGTGTAACACATCCATACCGTGAAACACTACTGAGCAATAAAAACGAATGAGCTCTTGACACACCCCAAAGATGGACGGATCTTAAGAGAGCTACGCTGAGGGGAAAACACCAGTCCCAAGAAGTGACATCCTTTCTTTTTTGAGATGGAGTCTGGCTCTGTCACCCAGGCTAGAATGCAGTGGTGCGATCTCAGCTCACTGCAACCTCCGCCTCCCAGGTTCAGACAATTCCCCTGCCTCAGACTTCTGAGTAGCTGGGATTACAGGTGTGTACCACCACACCAGGTTAATTTTTTTATTTTTAGTAGAGATGAGGTTTCACAGTGTTGGCCAAGCTGGTCTTGAACTCCTGACCTCAAGTGATCTCCCCACCTCAGCCTCCCAAAGTGCTGGGATTACAGGCTTGGGCCACTGTGCCCAGCCCCAAGAGGTTACATTCTGTAGGGCTCTATTTCTATTTCATGCTTGAAATGACACAGTTATAGAAACAGAGAGGAGTGTTCCCCAAGAGTTAGTGGAGATTAGTATTCCCCAATAGATTAGTGTTCCCCAAGAGTGAGGGAGGTCTTGGAAATAGGGGTAGGAGGCGGAGGGGGTGTGGCTATAAAGGACAACAGGAGGGACCCACGTGGTGCCAGAAACGCCTGTGCCTTGCCGCATCGATGCTCATGTCCTGGTTGTGCCGTTGTACTTTTCAGCTTTACAAGATGTTACTATTGAGGGAAACTGGGTGAAGGGCACACAGGACCTCTCTGTGTTATTCCTCACAACTACATGTGGATCTACAATGATCTCATAATTAAAAGTTGAATTTTTAAAAAGCATCCCAGACTTGGTCCCTAGGAGCCTGATCAAGTGGGGTTCTGTGTGCTTTTGAGATATTGCTGCCATCCTCTGAATTATTCCTTACTTTCCAACCATACGAGTCTTGGTGAAAAGGTGGAGTGACCAGACCATTCCTGCTCTGCTGGTGAACATGGAAAATGCTACAACCACCTTTGAAAATAGTTTGGCAGTTTCTTAAAAAGTTAAATATATGCCTGCATATGGTGCAGCCATTCCACTTGTGGGTATTTAGCAAAAAGCAATGAAAGCCCACATCCTTAAAAAGACCTGTATGCGAATGTTCATAGCAGGCTTACTTGTAACGGACAGAAGCTGGAAAGACTCGAAACACCCACCAACATGCAAATGAGTAAACAAAGTGTGCTCCATCCAAGAATGGAAGACTGCCCAGCAATAGAAAGGAATTAACTGCTGATACATGGGGCCACGCAGATGAAGCTCAGAATAAGTAAGTCAGAGAAAAACACGTGTCTTAACTGAATGATTCCAGTTGGATAAAATTCCCGAAAATGCAAACTAGTCTACGGTTAAAGAAAGTGAGTCAGTGATTGCCTTGTAGGGTAGGGAGGCAAGGGAGGAGAAATTACAGAGGGACAGGAGGAGGTTTTGAGAGTGGTGGATCCATTCCTTACCTCCATCAGTGTGCTGGTTCACCATGCAAGTGTCAACAATTATCAGGCTGTACACTCTAAACTTTACAGTTTATTGTATGTCAATTATATCTCAATAAAGCTGCTAAAAACAAAAACAAGTCTGAGAAATATGCAGAGAAGGGTGTGATGATAACTTGACTTCCCAACATCCCAGGTCAGAGAACAACAATGCAAGAGGCCTGATGCTGTGCTCTGAGCTCCTCACGGAGAAAGAAGTCCTAGGGCTCTGGGCCCCGTGCTTTGGAGTCAGAGCCACCTGAGCTGGCTTCTGCTCTGATCATCCCTTTGGTCCCAGGCACCACCAGGCTTGTGCCGGGAGTCGGTGGCGACGGCGGGAACAACATCCCGTGCCCCTGTCCAAGGTGCTGAGCAGACGACGCAGGCTCCTCTTGAGCCCCTGGACTTGGTGGCGACAGGCTTAGGACCCACAATGACTGCAATGCTCTAGGTGCTCACCCAGGACCCCCAGCGCCAGGCAGACCAGGACCAGGCAGGGCTCAGGCTGCGTCAGAACCTCCCCAGAGGCACAGCAAGTTTATGGAAGCAAGTGGTCATGTAGACAGGCACTAACGTTTTGTTTCTCTGTCTCCGTGGGACCGTGAGCTCCTCAAGGCAGACGGGGCCTGACGAGCACCTCCACTGCCTGAGGGGCCCCCTAGGGTGCCTGTGGGTCCTGTCCTGTCACCCTCTTTTGCTGACACACGTTAATCCTAAAGTCCACTGTGTGAGGACGTGATGACTCCGAATTGGGGTCTCTCTGACCATTTACAATCCCACTCGTCAGCAGAAAGTGTCTGCTGGGGTGAGCTGGGGCTCAGTCTGGAGAGTGGTTTGCCTGTGGACCAAGCACATGCTGGAGGCGTGAGGCAGAGAGGTCCCAAAGGGGTGAAAGGCATTTCTCTTAGTGGTGTCAGCTCTGCCCTCTTGGGGTCCTGCTGTGAACACTTGAAGCTCCCTCATGTCCATCAAGGAACTCTGGAACCCAAAGACCACCCAGCTAGTCCAGGATCTCAATGGCCTGGGGTTGGACCCAAGGTGGTGAAGGTGTCATTCCCCTGGTTAGGGAGACTTGCCAGCCCAGAGAGGTGTGTGTGTGCAGCGGAGTTCCAGGTTCCTGTTCTGGGCAACCAGACTTGGGTCTGGCCCCAAGGAGCCCCTTGGGCTCTGCTGCAGCAGACGCCAGGGAAGAGCTAGACCTCACAGTGCAGCAGCCGTGTCAGCACAGGTGAGTGCACCACAATGTGGAGCCACATATCCCCCACTCCGCTGTCGAGGCCGCCTGCACCATCAGAGACCGGGATAGGCCACTCTGGGGGTACCTTGTGCACTTGACTGGCGGGAGAGGCCTCTGCTGGGGTTGCACTTACTAAGCATGTAGCTAGGACAGAAATATCTCCACATTTGGGCTCATTTAGAGACGTCTACCCACTAGCTATTCCCTGAGACCTTCCAGCCCACAGGGTTCCCTCCCAGACCCTGGTTGTCCAGGCCAGCCCCTTTGGGTGCTGAATCAACACAGAGCTACAGCTCTGTCCCTTTCTCCTTCCAGGCAAAACCGTAACAGGTGAGTCCCACAGGTTCTGCTCATAAGGTGGACTTTCCCCTCTCCCCTCGTAATCACCTGATCAAGGACAGTTTGATAGCTAGGGTTTTTCAAGGTTTCCTCCATATATTTCCAGGATAGTTTGGTGGGCAGGGGGAGTAGGGGAATGGGTGCTGCTGATTGGTTGGGGATGCAATGATAGTCTGCCTCTGGGTGAGGACCACAGGACCAGTTGAGCCAAGAGTTGACGGTCCCGGTGGGGCCATCCGGTTGTCAGAAGTGCAAAAGCCTGAAAAGACACCTCAAAAGGCCACATCAGGTTCTACAATAGTGAAGTTATCTGCAGGAGGAATTGGGGAAGTTGCAAATCTTGTGGCCTCCAGAGCAAGGGCTGGTAATCGTATAACTACGCCCACATCTTAGCAGAATTCAGGCCCCTCTCATCCTCCTAACCTGGCAGCCTTTCATTCGTTTTTCAAAGGTGATTTAGTCTGGGGAAAGGGTTAGTGCAAAAGTAATTGCATTACTTTTAATGGCAAAAAGCACAATGACATTTTCACCAACCCACCAACCTAATAATTTCAACTATAAACTAAATTTTTCCCAAAGTTAGCTTGGTCCAAGCCCAGGAATGACCAAGCGCAGTTTGGAGTTAAAGGCAAGATGAGATTGGTCAGGTCAGATCTCTTTCACCATCATAATTTTCTCACTGTTATCATTTTTGCAAAGACAGTTTCACCCTCTGCATCATTTAGGGTCACCCTTCAGAGGGGGAAGGGTGTGGCCATGTACTTTTGGGTAATGCCAGTATTTCATTAAAAAACATCCAGAAATGAGGCCGAAATATTTTCTTCTCTATAGGGCTGGTCAGAGGGAACAACCTGTGAGGACATCAGTGTGGGGAGAGAGACCAAGGAGTGCAACAGGGGTCAGCTGTATCAGTCGTGTGTGAGTCTGAGCCACATACCTCACCCCTCCTGGCTAGCGGGGTGCAACCATGTCAGCCGTGCGTGAGCCTGAGCCACATGCCTCACTCCTACTGGCTAGCAGGGCGCAGCTGTGTCAGCCGTGCACAAGCCTGAGCCACATGCCTCACCCCTCCTGGCTAGCAGGGCGCAGCTGTGTCAGCCGTGCACAAGCCTGAGCCACATGCCTCACCCCTCCTGGCTAGCAGGGCGCAGCCATGTACATCTGGGGCATGAGTGCTGGGTGACACTCACTCATGGCAGGAGGCCCAGGTCCCTTGACAACCTGTACTTTATGGTATAGGTTGTCTGTTCTAAGCATGTGTTCTGAAATGGAACATTCATAGTGTTCACTGGCTTACTAGTTTCACCTCTAGTAAGTAGTGAACCTTCACTTGAGCCCAGTCGAAAGCCAGACTTTTTTTTTTCTTGAAAGGAGAACAGTTATCTGCTGAAGACTAGTCTGCCTCCAAAATCCAGAACGCCCTGCCTGGCACTGTGCCCCTCTCTTAGTGATGGGAGGTACCAGGACAGCAATTCTCTTTCCCTTGGGGGGAAATCGGGAGACGCTCCCAGCCGCTGGACCCCAGAGATCCCACCGAGATGGAAGACGCCTGGATTTTGTGTGCCTTATTTTCCAAGCTTCTGGCAAACATTTCTGTTCTAAACACGGATTCTGAAATGGAATATTCACCACATGGTGGCTCCTGGGCTTGCTATTAACAGTTCCACTATAAGCTGGAGCTGATCTCAAACGTTCTTTGCCATCCGACCTGCTTACCCTCACCCCCACCCCCCGGAATGAAGGAACAGTGTCATATTAAGTCTCCAGGAATTATCGGTGTCCAGTCATCCTGAAAATCCTGAAAAATATGGTCATTTCTCCTCCTCCAATACACAGTCATCCTGGCAAGAAGACGGCTAGGAAGATTTACACCCTGAATCCGTGCATGCAACAGTGTTCTCCTTCAGTGGAACCCTGCCTATGCTTGACTTAGGGCGCTCTGGCTAAAATACGGGAATCAGGGGTGGACGGTGGGTTCTCATTTGAGTCTTTCACTTGTGACATAAGCTGCCCAGGCCAGCTTATTTTTTTTTTTTTTTTTTTTTTTGAGATGCAGTCTTGCTCTGTCGCCCAGGCTGGAGTGCAGTGGCTCAATCTCGGCTCACTGCAACCTCTGCCTCCTGGGTTCAAGCATTTCTCCTGCCTCAGCCTATGAAATAGCTGGGACTACAGGTGCCTGCCATGACACCCGGCTAATTTTTCTATTTTTTTGTACAGATGTGCTTCACCACGTTGGCCAGGCTGGTCTCCAACTCCTGACCTCAGGTGATCTGACTGCCATGGCCTTCCAAAGTGCTGGGATTATAGACATGAGCCACCACGCCTGGCCAGGCCAGGATTTTGTTTTAATCATTGCTTATACAAATCAGGTTAGACTGTCTCCCACTGAATTCAGGAAGCCAAGGGAAGCAACGTTTTTGCAGTTCTGGAATATACTTCTGTTGCACTTTTTTTTTTTTTTTTTTTTTGGAGACAGAGTCTCGCTCTGTTTTCCAGGCTGGAGTGCAGTGGCATGATCTCGGCTCACTGCAATATCTGCCTCCCAGGTTCAAGTGATTCTCCTGCCTCAGCCTCCTGAGTAGCTGGGACTACAGGTGCATGCCACCATGCCTGACTAACTTTTGTATTTTCAGTAGAGACGGGATTTCCCCATGTTGGCCAGGCTGGTCTGGAACTCTTGACCTCAGGTGATCCACCTGCCTCGATCTACAGAAGTGCTGGGATTATAGGCATGAGCCAATGCGCTCGGCCGCACTTTTTATTTGTCAAAGTACAAAGGTACTGACACACAAAAAACATTTTTTCCTTTGGCATTTTTTTTTGTGTGGTAAAATGCACATAACACAGAAAACCAAACGCCAAATCGCTCTCATAAGTGGGAGTAGAACAGTGAGAACACAAGGACACAGGGAGGGGAACAACCCACACCAGGGCCTGCTGGGGGGTGGGGAGCAACAGGAGGGAACTTAGAGGATGGGTCAATAGGTGCAGCAAACCACCATGGCACACGGTACCTATGTAACCAACCAGCAAACCACCATGGCACATGTATACCTATGTAACCAACCAGCAAACGACCATGGCACATGCGTACCTATGTAACCAACCAGCAAACCACCATGGCACACGTATACCTATGTAATCAACCAGCGAACCACCATGGCACATGCGTACCTATGTAACAAACCAGTAAACCACCATGGCACGTGTGTACCTATGTAACCAACCAGCGAACCACCATGGCACACGCATACTTTTGTAACCAACCAGCAAACCACCATGGCACACGGTACCTATGTAACCAACCAGCAAACCACCATGGCACACGCGTACCTATGTAACCAACCAGCAAACCACCATGGCACACGCATACCTATGTAACCAACCAGCGAACCACCATGGCACACGCATACTTTTGTAACCAACCAGCAAACCACCATGGCACACGGTACCTATGTAACCAACCAGCAAACCACCATGGCACACGTGTACCTATGTAACCAACCAGCAAACCACCATGGCACATGCATACCTATGTAACCAACCAGCGAACCACCATGGCACACGCATACTTTTGTAACCAACCAGCAAACCACCATGGCACACGGTACCTATGTAACCAACCAGCAAACCACCATGGCACACGCGTACCTACGTAACCAACCAGCAAACCACCATGGCACACGCGTACCTACGTAACCAACCAGCAAACCACCATGGCACACGCGTACCTACGTAACCAACCAGCAAACCATCATGGCACACGCGTACCTACGTAACCAACCAGCAAACCACCATGGCACATGTGTACCTATGTAACCAACCAGCAAACCACCATGGCACACGGTACCTATGTAACCAACCAGCAAACCACCATGGCACACGGTACCTATGTAACAAACCAGCAAACCACCATGGCACACGTGTACCTATGTAACCAACCAGCAAACCACCATGGCACACGTGTACCTATGTAACAAACCAGTAAACCACCATGGCACGTGTGTACCTACGTAACCAACCAGCAAACCACCATGGCACACGTGTACCTATGTAACCAACCAGCAAACCACCATGGCACACACGTACCTACGTAACCAACCAGCAAACCACCATGGCACACGTGTACCTATGTAACCAACCAGCAAACCACCATGGCACACGCGTACCTACGTAGCCAACCAGCAAACCATCATGGCACACGCGTACCTACGTAACCAACCAGCAAACCACCATGGCACACGCGTACCTACGTAACCAACCAGCAAACCACCATGGCACACGCGTACCTACGTAACCAACCAGCAAACCACCATGGCACATGTGTACCTATGTAACCAACCAGCAAACCACCATGGCACACGGTACCTATGTAACCAACCAGCAAACCACCATGGCACACGCATACCTATGTAACCAACCAGCAAACCACCATGGCACATGTATACCTATGTAACCAACCAGTAAACCACCATGGCACACGCGTACCTATGTAACCAACCAGTAAACCACCATGGCACACGCGTACCTATGTAACCAACCAGCAAACCACCATGGCACACGTGTACCTATGTAACCAACCAGCAAACCACCATGGCACATGCATACCTATGTAACCAACCAGCAAACCACCATGGCACACACGTACCTATGTAACCAACCAGCAAACCATCATGGCACACATGTACCTATGTAACAAACCAGTAAACCACCATGGCACACGCGTACCTACGTAACCAACCAGCAAACCACCATGGCACACGGTACCTATGTAACCAACCAGCAAACCACCATGGCACACGCGTACCTATGTAACCAACCAGCAAACCACCACGGCACACGGTACCTATGTAACCAACCAGCAAACCACCATGGCACACGTATACCTATGTAACAAACCAGCAAACCACCCTGGCACACGTACACCTATGTAACAAACCAGCAAACCACCATGGCACACGTATACCTATGTAACAAACCAGCAAACCACCATGGCACACGTATACCTATATAACCAACCAGCCAACCACCATGGCACACGGTACCTATGTAACCAACCAGCAAACCACCATGGCACACGTATACCTATATAACCAACCAGCCAACCACCATGGCACATATATACCTACGTAACAAACAGCAAACCACCCAGCACACATGTACCTATGTAACAAACCAGCAAACCGCCATGGCACACGCGTTCCTATGTAACCAACAGCAAACCACCATGGCATGCGTGTACCTATGTAACAAACCTGCACATTCTGCACATGTATCCCTGAACTTAAAGTAAAATTATTTTTAAAAATTTACCATTTTTATCATTTTAAAGTGTACAATTCAGTGGCATTAAGTACACTCATAATGTGTGACCATGACCACCATCTTGTTCCAGAACCTTCTCATCACTCCAGATGGAAACCCCATGCCCCACTAAGCAGTCACTCCCCATTTTTTCCTCCCCCAGCCCCTAAGCAACCACTTTCTGTCTCTTGGATTTGTCTGTTCCGGACATTTCATATGAATGGAACCATACGGCATGTGGCCTTTGGTGCCAGGCTTCCGAGGTGCATCCATGTGTGTCACATATCAGATGCATCCACACGTCTCACGTATCAGGTGCATCCGCACGTGTCACGTATCAGGTGCATCTGCACGTGTCATGTATCAGATGCTGTAAGTCCTAGTCATTAGGAAAATGAAAACCAAAACCACAATGGGATAGATACCTCTTCACACCCACTAGGATGGTCATCATCAAAACTACAGAAAATAACAAGTGTTGGTGAGAAGGTGAGGAGATTGGAACTCTCAGACCCTGCTGGTGGGAATGTAAAATGCCGCAGCCACTGGAAACAGTTTCTTATAAAAGTCAACGTGCAAGTCCTGTGCAACACAGCAAGGGCACTCCTAGGTATATACCCAACGGGACTGAAAACAGGCATTCAAAACAAAAACGTGCCCATGAATGTTCATAGCAGCTGATATGGTTTGGATGTTTTTTCCTCTAAATATCATGTGGAGATGATCCCCAGTGTTGGAGGGGGTGGGAAGTGACTGGATCATGGGGGTGGACCCTTCACGGATGCCTTGGTGCCACCCCTTGGTAATGAGTGCTTTCTCACAGTGAGCTCCCGGGAGATGTGGCTGTTTAAAAGTGTGCGGCGTCTCTCCCCACTCTGTTCCTCCTGCTCCTATCATGTGACGCGCCATCTCTCACTTCCACCATCAACAAAAGCTCTCCGAGGCCTCCCGAGAAGCCTCCGCAAGCCAATGCCAGTGCCATGCTTACTGTCCAGCCTGCAGAACTGCGAGACAAACACAATTCTTTTCTCATAAGTTCCCCAGTCTCAGGTATTTCTTTACAGCAACAAAAGAACAGCCTAATATATGCAGCAATATTCACAAGTACCAAATGGTAGAAGCAACCCAAACATCCCTCAACAAATGATGGATAAACAGAATGTTTAAGCATATACAACAGAACACTATTCAGCCACTGTCTCACAGTGAGCAAGTCCAAACACATCTACCCCAAAGTCCAAGGAAGCTGACAGGCCAAAGAAAGAGGCTGACAAATTCACTTCTTCCTTTTTTTTTTTTTTTTTTTTTTTTTTTTGAGACGGAGTCTCACTCAGTCGCCCAGGCTGGAGTGCAGTGGCGCCATCTCGGCTCACTGCAAGCTCCGCTTCCCGGGTTCACGCCATTCTCCGGCCTCAGCCTCCCGAGTAGCTGGGACCACAGGCGCCCGCCACCTCGCTCGGGTAATTTTTTTGTATTTTTAGTAGAGACGGGGTTTCACCGTGTTAGCCAGGATGGTCTCGATCTCCTGACCTCGTGAAATGCCCACCTCGGCCTCCCAAAGTGCTGGGATTACAGGCGTGAGCCACCGCGCCTGGCCCACAAATTCAGTTCTTAAAAAGAAACATTTAATAGGGACTTAGAAACAGAAGCCATGTCAGTCTCAGGCTACGGTGAGTCAAGATGGCGGCTCCCTGCGCCGTCACCACCCAGGCCCAGGGCTTCTATTGCCATAGTGCAGGGGACATGCCTCAGAGGGGGTGGGCAGGAATTTCCCTAAGGCCAGGACTTGTGATAAGGATGTGCTCTTACACAAGGAACAATAGATGAGCGGGAACTCTCAGAGGCATTCCCGGAACTGAGGTTAATCGGAAGCCAACACGACGAACTAGCGTCCAAGATGGAGCGGCTTCGGCCTCCACGCTCCGCCCCCTCCGCCCCACTAATCCAGCTCTGACCGTCTCACCTGCCCTCCTCTTCCGCGATGGTCCCTGAGCCTTAGGGAGGGTGCTTGGGGTTGTCTGGCTTTAGCAGCAGTGCCTTGGCGTCGGAAAACAGGTCGGGCCCAGTGAGAGTCCCAGTGAGGGAGGGTCACCGGCTGTTGAATCATCTCTATTCTTCAGGATACCATGACTTCTGTTTTCTCAGAGAAAATAAAACAACAAGAGATACATAACATTAATAATTTGCACACAAGGATGACAATCAAAAGGGAATTTGTATTTCAGAACAGTAACAAAAAAGAACCTATTTCATTAAGAAGCCGACTAAAAGCATCGTGAAGGAAACTAAAACCCGGTTTTTCTTTAGAGACTTGTAGCCAGTGAATGATTCAGGATTAGCCCAAATTGTAAGCAAATAATAACTCAAAAACAACGGTCAGAGCTAGAATCTAAATTTTTCTCTCTCCAGTTTCCCCATTTCTACCAAGGATAAATCATAGTAGGACCAGTTTATTTGCAAAATAAATTTTGGTCTCATTATACTTGGCCTATTTGCATGAAGTGAGGCAAGAATAGTTACCAGCCCTAGAGGCTTTTTTTTTTTTCCCCCCTGTGACAGGGGCTTGCTCTGTCAGCCATGCTGGAGTACAATTGTGCAATCAGAGCTCACTGCAGCCTCAGCCTCTCAGGCTCAAACACTCCTCCTGCCTCAGCCTCCCGAGTAGCTGGGACCCTTGGCACACCCCACCACACCCAGCTCATTTTTTATGTTTTGTAGAGACAGGGTCTCAGCATGTTGCCTAAGCTAGTCGGCTCTTTTTAAGTTGGCTTTGCTGGAACTTTTTTAGGGAATTTTGGACTCAACTTATTAAAAGCCTCAAGGGTAGGAAGCCAAGCGAAGGATTCACTGAATGAAATTGAAGTATTTTACCGCAGATTGTGTTTCTTTGCCATGTCTTGAAATAGCCTTGCAAAGCTTTCTCTTGTGGGGAAAAGCTGCATTCTGAAGAGAATCCTTTTCCTTTTTCAGGCCTTTTCCCTGATTCAGGAGAGAATCAACTCTGGTAAGAAACATTTACAATCTGTTCTCTCTGAAGCTACCTGGAGGCTTTCTCTGTGTAATAGGAACTTGGTCTCCACAATCCCTCACTTAACCCAGACAGTCCTTCTTTTGATTCCAGGTCTTTAGATAGTAACTCCTTCAACCAATTGCCAATCAGTAAATCTTTGAATCTACCTATGACCTGGAAGTCCCTGTTTCAAGTTGTCCCACCTTTCCGGATCGAACAAATGTATGTCTTCCCTGTATTGATTGATGTCTCATGGCTCCCTAAAATTTATAAAACCAAGTTGTGGCCCAAACACCTTGGGCACTTGTTCTCACGGTCTCCTGAGGCCGTGTCATGGGCCACAGTCTCTCATATTTGGCTCAGAATAAATCTCTTCCAATATTTTACAGTTTGACTCTTTTCATTGATTTTTTCATGCCTTTGCTTTTGCAGTAGTAGGTAGGGGTTTCCCCAGTCCACATACAATATCCATTTTCCATTTTCCTTTTTTTTTTGTTCCTGAGTCTCTATTGCCCAGGCTGGAGTGCAATGGCACAATCTCGGCTCACTGCAGCCTCTGCCTCCTGGGTTCAAGCAATTCTCCTGCCTCAGCCTCCCCAATAGCTGGGACTACAGGTGCATGCCACCATGCCCGGCTAATTTTTGTATTTTTAGTATAGATGGGGTTTCATCATGTTGGTCAGGGTGGTCTTGAACTCCTAACCCCAAGTGATCCGCCCACCTTGGCCTCCCAAAGTGCTAGGATTACAGGTGTGAACCACTGTACCAGCTTCAATATCCATTTTCATAAAGCATTTAGATAAAGGATATGTAATACCTTACATAAAGCCTGTTTAAACATCTCCGCTTTCATAATTCTATCACACAAGTCAACTTTCATAACTCGATGTTTTTCTCTTCTGCTCCCAGGAACTTCTTTTTCCCACCCCCAGACCATTTTACTCTCTCTTGTGAAAAAGGATGTGGGTGCCCCACAGGGGCTTGATCCAAGGGACCCTGGCCCTTTTGTCAATCTTATCTTGATTAACCCACCTCAACATTGGCCCCCACAATTGTTGGTCAGTTTGCTCAGTGTAACTTTTGCCTTCCAATTTTTATAGTTAGAGTGCCTTCTCCAATCTGGCAAAAACTGGTTTGGAGCTCTTTACTGTTGAGGGACCAGCGGGGGCTCCCTTTGTTCACCCAACTTTCGATAGTGTTGTATTAAGACCTTTGTGAATAATCCCCCATTATTCATTCCATTGCTTAACAACCATCTACAGATTCCACCCCGCTAGGATGCACCCCATGACTCTCTCCTTTCCTTTTTCCTCTTGGTTTCACCCCATCCACTTTCTACCTTTTTTTTGAGATGGAGTCTTACTGTGCCACCCAGGCTGGAGTGTAGTGGCAGGCTTGACTCACTGCAATTCTCCTCCCTCAGTCTCCCAAGTAGCTGGGATTACAGGCGCGCGCCACCACACCTGGCTAATTTTTGTATTTTTAGTAGATATGAGGTTTCGCCATGTTGGCCAGGCCAGTCTCGAACTCCTGATCTCAGGTGGTCTGCCCACCTCTGCCCCTCAAAGTGCTGAGATTACAGGCGTGAGCCACCAGGCCTGGCTCATTTTTTACCTTATTTAAAAATAATCATTTAAAAATTTTCCCCTTCCTAGGATGAGTCCTTGGACTCCCTTTTGCCTTTCCCGATAATTTTATTAATTAGCCTAATGTTTTTATAAGCATCTGGATGACCCATGAGGGGAAGTTGAGACCCAATGAGGTGCCCAGGCCAATGGGCCCCCTTAACCACAGCATTTACCATGATCTGGGCATACTCAGCCGTGAATATCCCGGTCATCATAAAGTCAGTCCCACATGGCTTGCTTACGAAGCACATCAGCTGCTTCATCGGGGGTGCTCCACTTGGCGTTTATGGGGAAAGTTGGGTGGTCCCCTTCTCTTACAGTGCCTTTTATCCAGCCCACCAGGCTGGCCGTTCCCTCAGGAATAATCTGTGCGTCTGGATCACACACACCCATCTGCCATTGTTC
Source organism: Pan paniscus (assembly GCF_029289425.2). Taxonomy (NCBI): domain Eukaryota; kingdom Metazoa; phylum Chordata; class Mammalia; order Primates; family Hominidae; genus Pan; species Pan paniscus. Next base: position 160,587,668 of record NC_073256.2, read on the forward strand.
AGCAGTGAGCTGTGGGTCTCACATCAGCCCACACGTGCTCTTCCATTCTGCTGCACTTGTGACCAGCAGAAGGGTGAGGCTGCTCACCACTTGTAGAAAGAAGCCAAAATAATAATGAGGTGTGATAGAAAGAGAGTGAGACTTTATTATCCGTACCAGCAAAGGGATGAGCACAAAGTAATTCCACTCTTCCATTTGTGGAGGGAACGCAGGGGATTTTAAAGAGAGGGTTTGGAATGCAGAAGAGGCAGGGGATGAGGAGGTGCCGGGTGGCAGGACCCAGTCCCATGGCTCATCTCGAATTATTGTTCCATCTGGTGAAGGGGCCAGGGCCATGGTGGCTGGAAGTGTCTGGTCCATACCGGGATCCGGCCCCTGAAACTTCTAAGGAAATACATCACCAGAGAAGTGAGCATGGTGTGAGCTTAACAAGCATCCAGGTAAATAAGTGTGTGTAAGGTGTGAGAGCATGGAATAGAAAAAGAAGGGGAGGGGAGGCCACAGCACATTCCCAGGCTATGTTTCAAGATGAAAGGAAACACGTATGCAGCTTGACTCAAAGTTATATCTTGAGATTGGGAAGAAAGGAGAAAAAACAAAGTTTTAAAACATGGTTTGAAGCCAAGCTGCTCAGTTACACATTTAAAACCAAAAACACTGTTCCCAAATTAGTCATTCTCATAATTTATTTTGGTAGAAGTTCCTCAGGAAGCGAATCTACAAGACGAAGCAATTGCCCCACCTCACGCCCTCTGGCTTCAGTGCTACTTGACTTTGCCCCTTACTACCATCTTGGTAACCACAGGTCTCAGGGTGCTTTCTTTCATCCCTGGCATCATTTCCCCTTTGTGGGTAGTTTTGAGGCTAATGGCCTGAGCTCAGACAGACCCACAACTGAGCATGGTCCAGGCCCAACCCGGCACTCTCTTACACTTTCATTTTAGCTACTGCAGATAGCACTAACCAAGGGATTGAATGTTTTGCTTTTTGCGTATTAGTCTGCATCTTCTTATGCAGCCATTGAACCATCTCCCCCAGGGTTTGTGCCATCTCTAATTCTACCGGTAGCTTTCCCCTTTAGCAGCCGAGGATGGCACAGCTGCAGCTCCAGACCAGGGATGACGTGTGGCCACTAAGGAATCAAAGGCTTCTTGTTGCCCAGCCCTTTATTCTTCCTCTTTTCTATCCATTTACTCTCATCCATGTCATCTTTCCTTGATTCCGAAACAATCTGTAAGTAGCTTCCAAACTAGACAAGAGTACTTTTCCTTTAAGCAGAAACCATATCTTTATGATTTTTATAACCTTTGCTAAAAACACATCTTACATTATGGCCGGGCGCAGTGGCTCACGCCTACAATCCCAGCACTTTGGGAGGCGAGACGGGCACATAACTCAAGGTCAAGAGTTTGAGACCAGCCTGGCCAACGTGGTGAAACCCATCTCTACTAAAATATAAAAATTAGCCGGGTGTGGTGGTGGGCAACTGTAATCCCAGCTACTCAGGAGGCTGAGGCAGGAGAATCACTTGAACCCGGGAGACAGAGGTTGCAGTGAGCCAAGATCGTGCCATTGCACTCCAGCCTGGGGGAGAGAACGAGACTCAGTCTCAAAAAAAAAAAAAAAAAGAAAAAGAAAAAAGAAAAACCCACATCTTACTTTTCATACTCTGTATGTAGAATAGTTTTGCCTATATCTAGCAGTTTTAATTACATATATAAACTATTACTGTAACTCTTAGTAACCCCTTATTTCTAGAAAATCCTAGGCTTACTTAATTTAGCATGACTTTTAGATTTTATAAAGAGAATTTTGAAACTAGTTTTACTTACCAAAGATTACCAAAGTCACATGAACTAAAAGGCATTTGAGCTAGCTTCTATTATCCCGATAAGATATTTAAGTGTTTAAATTTCCTTTAAGCCCATTAGAGTTCTTTCATACGACCTGGTAGTGACCGGTCACATATGCATGACCCATGTAAACATATATGAGATAGAACAGGAGCGGGACGTGGCTCCTCCTTCACGATCTCACCATGCCTTCTACCTAACCCTGTTCCCATTGAGAAAAAAGAAGGTGCCAGCGCTCATTTAATTTTACATAAACACGCTCTTTGAGGGTGAAGCAAATCTGACTGCTTTTCAATGTGAAAATAAAATATAAAAACTGTTCTTGGAGTTATTTCTAAACAGAACTAACATCAGAGTCATCTGAAGCATCAGAATCGTCTATTTCTGAAAAATCAGATTCATCAAATGATCTTCAGCCAACAACTGTTCGAAAACGGTGTTCACGTCACAGAAACGCTACATTTTCTAAGATTTGACATTTTCAGTGGTTGCTAATTACTATATGTTGTAACTGGAAATGCCACTACTGCAAACAGAATGTATAAATAGAATAATGTCTTTTGTTGCCAAAGTCAATCTACTAGAGCAATGCAAAAATAGTTATAAAAGTGAGATATTTCGTGGCAGTTTTCTCGGAGTAAATGCTGCAGCCACAAGTGCCACCGGCAAGTATTCTTGGGGCAAACAGGAAATGGGTTAAAGAAGTTCAGGATCCGGCCTTAGGAAATCCAAATATCACACCAAGGTTGTGGTCTGATCTCATTTATTCAGCCTGAATAGATTTCTTTAGCATTTCTCATAGCGCGTATGTGCTGATAATAAATTCTTGTGGTTTTATTTTATTTAAAAATGTATTTACTGCCAGGCTCAGTGTCTCACACCTGTAATCCCAGCACATTGGGAGGCCAAGGCAGGTGGATCACCTGAGGTCAGAAGTTCAAGACCAGCCTGGCCAACATGGTGAAACCTCGTCTCTACTAAAAATACAAAAATTAGCCGGGTGTGGTGGCGGGTGCCTGTGATCCCAGCTACTCTGGAGGCTGAGGCAGGAGAATCGCTAGAACCATTAGGAGGCGGAGCTTGCAGGGAGCCGAGATCTCACCACTGCACTCCAGCCTGGGCGACAGAGTGAGACTCCGTCTCAAACAAACAATAGTATTTACTTCACCTTCCTTCTTGAATAATATTTTCACTGGATATAGAATACTGGGTAGATCCTTATTTTTCCTTCAGCACTTTAGAGACATTGTTCCACTGTCTTCTGGCCCCATTCATTTCTTTCTTTTTTTTCTTTTTTCTTTTTTTTTTTTAGACAGAGTTTCACTCTTGTTGCCCAGGCTGGAGTGCAATGGCGCAATCTCAGCTCACCGCAACCTCTGCCTCCCGGGTTCAAGCGATTCTCCTGCTTCAGCCTCCCGAGTAGCTGGGATTACAGGCATGCGCCACCACACCCAGCTAATTTTGTATTTTTGGTAGAGACAGGGTTTCTCCATGTTGGTTAGGCTGGTCTCAAACTCCCGACCTCAGGTGATCTGCCAGCCTCAGCCTCCCAAAGTGCTGGGATTACAGGCGTGAGCCACTGCGCCCGGGTGGCCCCCATCATTTCTGATGATAAGTCAGCTCATGTTGGGGTTGATGTTCTAATACTTCGTGGGAATGTGTGTTTTCCTCCAACTGCTTTCAAAATGTGTCTTTGGCCGCCAGCAGTTTGACTATGGTGTGCCTAAATGTAGTGTTCTTTGTATTTATACTCTATGGGGTTTGTTGAGTTTCTTAAATCTGTAATTTTATGCCTTTCATGAAATATGGAGCTTTTTTGGCAATTGTTTCTTTAGATAATTTTTTCTGCGCAATTTTTTCTCTCCTCTTCAGGAGCTCCTATTACATTTATCTTAGGCCTTTTAATATTGTGCCACAATACTCTGAAGCTCTGTACATATTTTCCTTTTCCTCTGTATTCTTCAAATTGGTTAATTTCTATTAATTTACCTTCAAGCTCCTCTTTCTTCTGTCACCCTCAATCTTCTTTTAAGTCCAACTGGCAAATTTTTACCTCAAATATTTTAACTTTTTGGTCTAGAATTTCCACTTGATTCTTCCTATAGTTTCTATTTCTCTGTTGAGATTTTCTATCTTTTCATTCATTAAAAGCTTATTTTCCTTTACATCCCTGAACATAGATATAATTCCTGCTTCAAGCCTTGATGTGATCATTACGATATCTGAGTTATCTCAGAGATTGTCTCCATTCATTATCTTTTCTCTCATGTACGGGTCATAGTTTACTGTTTCTTCTGTGTCAAGAAATTTTATTTTTTTGAAACAGAGTCTCGCCCTGTCGCCCAGGCTGGAGTGCAGTGGCATGAGCTCAGCTCACTGCAACCTCTACCTCTCAGGTTCAAGTGACTCTCCTGCTTCAGCCTCCCAGGTAGCTGGGATTACAGGTGCACGCCACCACGCCTGGCTAATTTTTTTGTTTGTTTGTTTTGTTGTTGTTGTTTTTAATAGAGACGGGGTTTCACCATGTTGGCCAGGCAGGTCTGGAAGTCCTGACCTCAGGTGATCCACCCGCCTCGGCATCCCAAAGTGCTGGGATTACAGGTGTGAGCCACCGCGCCCGGCCAGGTAATTTTAAATCGCTTCTGGACATTGACCGTGATGTGCATGGAAACTCTGCACTCATTATGTTCCTCTAAAGGACATTCTTTTTTTTTTTTTTTTGAGACAGAGTTTTGCTCTTATTGCCCAGGCTGGAGTGCAGTGGAGCCATCTCAGCTCACTGCAACCTCCGCCTCCTGGGTTCAATCGATTCTCCTGCCTCAGCCTCCTGAGTAGCTGAGATTACAGGCATGTGCCACCACGCCCGGCTAATTTTTGGTATTTTTAGTAGAGACGGGGTTTCTCCATGTTGATCAGGCTGTCATCGAACTCTCAACCTCAGATCCGCCTGCCTCGGCCTCCCAAAGTGCTGGGATTACAGGGGTGAGCCACCACTCCCGGCCGGGCATTCCTTTTTTAATCAGGCTTTTCAACTTGGCTGAACTCAGCCTGTACACTCTGTCATCCAAGCGTGGATGGTAGCTGAAATTTCAGCTCAGTTCTACTTGGTTCAGTTCACCCTTAGCTGGGCTACTTGGAGTCCACCCTTGCTGAATATTGTGCAGAGAGTAAGTGAAAAGCAGGTTCGTTGCTCACCGCATGCAGAGTCCAATTAACAAAAGCAAGTTCTGGTACCAGGGAAGCAAGCTTACGATGAAGCTAGCTCAGGGGAAGGGGCACACAGCATCCTGCCTTTAAATGTGCCGCTTCCCCTTTAGAGCCGAATGTAGGCATTTTTATAAGGTAGGGAGGAAATGAGCAAGGGCAGGGGTACCCCTGCTACTGGGAAGTTGGTATCTACCAGGCAGTTGTTATCTAGAGTCAGAGCCTTCCTGGGCAGAGTGGGTTACAAAAGTGGCCAAGTGGGCATGTTTTCGACATGCCCTCTTAGTGGGTGTGAGTTCCAGTTTCAAGGCAACCTCTGGAGGTGAGAGTTCCGTCTTGGAACACGCAGGTAGATGAACTTGCTCTGTAGGGAATATCTGGTTATGTTTGCCTTTCTAAAGGGCTAAGTAGGAAACAGGGAGCCAGGGAGGAGAAGAACAGGAAAAACAATTTTTACAAGTTTAACTATCTCTTAGAAATATGGGGGTACTAGGTTCCAGGAGGTTAGCCAGAAACAGGACATTGTGTGCATAGAATGTTGGCTCTCCTTCTCCCTCTCTGTCTCTGTCTTGGATTTTCTCCCTCACTTTCCAGCTGCTGCTGTTGCCCTGAACTCTGTTGTCTGGTTCTTCAAGTCAATCAGGCTGTGGGTTTTCTCCCTGAGTTTTAGCCTCTCCACATGGTGCAGACTGGAATCCATCCTCAGGCTAAAATCCATGACAACAGGAACCCGCCCCCCACCCCCGGGGTTCTCCTGTCCCAGGTGTTGACTATCCCCCAGGCCTGGACGGCTTCTGTCACACTCCAGTGACTACCCTCAGATAGTTGTTCATCTTTTGTCTGGAATTTAGAGTTGTTATCTAAGGGAAGGTTGGTATAATAGGAGCTTTTCAGCCATGATCAGATGTAAGTTCCAGTAAATATAGCTCAAAGTTCTAAGATTCTAGAAGTACTAGAAATATGAAAAAAGTAATTGCATATACTTCCAATAAGTCAAATTTTATGCTGTAATTTCTAAGGCAACTAGTTAAAAGTAAAAGCCATGTGACTGAGTAACAGAAAAAGTGGAATAAAAATATTTGATTAATCTAAAAAATGAAAGATGAGAAAAGAAACATAAAACAGATGAAACAAAATACCAAAAAAAAAAAAAAAACAAAGGTAGATATTACCCTACTATCAGTAATTTTACTAAGTCTAAACAAATTAAGTACTGGAAGCAGAAGAATAAGATTTTCAAAGCTGCTTATGAGAAAACGTAAGAACTCAAGAAAGAGCAAGAGTAAAATCACAGAGAAAAGCAAACCCTGTAAACCAAGAAAAAACTAGCGTGGCTCCACTCACACCACACACAGTACATTCTTATCACAAAGAGAACTGCTGCAATCTCTATTTTTTTCTAGCTAATAAATATTCCCTAGTTATAATAAAGGATCCTTTAGGCCGGGTGCAGTGGCTCACGCCTGTAATCCCAGCACTTTGGAAGGCCGAGGCGGGCGGATCACAAGGTCGTGAGATGCAGACCATCCTGGCTAACAGGGTGAAACCCTGTCTCTACTAAAAATACAAAAAATTAGCCAGGCGTGGTAGCAGGTGCCTGTAATCCCAGCTACTCGGGAGGCTGAGGCAGGAGAATGGCGTGAACCCAGGAGGCGGAGCTTGCAGTGAGCCGAGATCATGCCCCTGCAGTCCGGCCTGGGCAAAAAAGCGAGACTCCGTCTCAAAAAAAAAAAAAAAATTAATAATAATAATAGAGCCTTTAAAAATGTATATATATTTAAAAATATGTAATTATATATGTGTGTGTGTGTGTGTGTGTGTGTGTATATATATATATATATATATATATATTTTTTAAGATGGAGTCTCACTCTGTTGCCCAGGCTGGAGTGCAATAGTGTGATCTTGGCTCACTGCAACCTCTGCTTCTCAGGTTCAAGCGATTCTCCTGGCTCAGCCTCCAGAGTAGCTGGGATTACAGACGCCTGCCACCACGCCTGGCTAATTTTTGTATTTTTTAGTAGAGATGGGGTTTCACCATGTTGGCCAGGCTGGTCTCAAATTCCTGACCTTAAGTGAGCCACCTGCCTCGGCCTCCCAAGGTGCTGGGATTACAGATGTGAGCCACCACACCCAGCCTAAAAATTATATATTTTAATGATTTTTCTCTAGTATGTGAAATACAAATGACTTCTATAATTTACTCTTCTCTACTGTTATTTCTAATAATGTCTCTGTAGTTTTATCTTTTCAATATAGATGATCCCATAATCCAGGAGTTAGCAAACTTTTTCTGCAAAAGTTTTCCACTTTCCCAGCCATATGCTTGCTGTTGCAAGAACTCAGCTCTGTCCTGGTAACATGAAAGCAGCCAGAGACAAGATGGAAACAAATAGGTGTAGTCAGATTTCACCCATGATGGGTCAGATTTTGCCTACAGCGGGCAGTTTGCCAACCCCTTCTATAACCAACAAATAATAACATTTTAATTTCCTCCTTTCCAATCTTCGTGCCTTTATTTTTCTTACTTTATTATACTGTCTTATTCTATTGTTGAATAGAAATGGTAAACATAAATATCTAATGTGTTGGGGTGGTGGGAGGGGGGAGGGATAGCATTAGGAAATATACCTAATGCTAAATGATGAGTTAATGGGTGCAGCACACCAACATGGCACATGTATACATATGTAACAAATCTGCACATTGTACACATGTACCCTAAAACTTAAAGTATAATAATAAAATAAAATAAAATAAAAAAAGAAAGGCTGCACATGCCCTCAGCTTAAAAAAATAAAAAAATCTAATGTGTCATTCCTATTGCAAGAGGGAATGCTTCCACTGTGTCCCTGTCTATAATCGGTGGTAAGTTTTTCACAGCTAGCCTTCATTAAGTTAAGGTAAAGTCCTTTCAGTCCTAATGTATACAAAGTTTTTCATAAATGTGTGTTAAGTTTTTTTTCAAAAGGGGTTTCATTGAATTGAACTGGTGACTTTTCTCATTTAATCTGCTTCCAAGGTGATATTCATTTATAGATTTCAAGCCTTCGTTGCATTCCTGGGTTAAGCCTGCTTTGGTCATCTTGTGTTATCTTTTTATACATTATTTATTTAGTTTGCTAAAATTTTGTTTGTAATCTTGCTGTTAAACATATTTTTGAGTGAACGGGCCAGTCATGTTTCCTGTGATGACTTTGCCTGCTGTTCATATCACTGTTGTACTGGTCTCTTGGAGGAGCTGGGGCATCCCCTCCTCCTATTCTTCGGAAAATGTGTAAGGTCAGAATGATACGAAAGGTTACTAAAACCCAACTGTACAATCGCCTGGGCCTGATATCTTCCTTTTAGGGAGACCTTTAACAACTGCCTCATTATATCTCATAGTCTTAAAGCTATTTATGTTATCTAATTAAGGCCATTTTTCAAGTTACTCTTTTCTATGAATTTTCCACTTCACCGAATTTTTCAGCTTGCTTGCCATAACATGTATGCTTTATGTCCTGATACGTTCTTCTGTTACGTTATCTGTGAGTGCCTTGCCTCCATTTCTACTTTTACTTTATTATCTCTTTCCTTGCATTTAATCTCTTACTCAGGTTCTAAATTAAAGTTGGACACTTTCAGCTTCTCTTCTTTTCTACTGTAAGTAATTAGGCATAAAAATCACCATCCACGGGCCTCCCAGTGTTTTTGGTGCGTGTTTTCATTGTTGTTCAGTTAGAGAGACTGTGACATTTCCACCGTTCCTTAGGCAGCTCAGGCTGCTATGACAAAAAATACCGTGGACTGGGCGGCTTAAACAACAGACATTTATTTTTCACAGTTCTTAGGACTGGAAGTTCAAGATCACAGTGCAGGCAGATCCCGTGTCTGGTGAGGGTCCCCTTCCTGGTTTGCAAACGGCCACCTTCTTGTAGCCTCACTTGGCAGAGAACAGAAAGAGGAAGCAAATCTCTCAAGCCTCTTCTAATAAGGCGCCAGTCTCACCAATGAGAGTTTCACACCCTCATGACCTCATCACCTCCCAAAGACCCAGCTCCGAACATCACCACATCAGGATTTCAACATGGGGAACTGAGAGGATACAGCAAGCAGTGCCTAACTCACTGGGATTACATTTTAATCCATAGTACCGCAGAAGTATATTTATAATTTACTAGTACAAATGCATAGTCACTTATCTGCTTTTCTTTTTTTTGTCTTGTTCTGTCGCCCAGGCTGGAGTGCAGTGGTACTATCTCAGCTCACTGCAACCCCCACCTCCCGGGTTCAAGTGATTCTCCTGCCTCAGCCTCCTGAGTAGCTGGGAATATAGGCATGTGCCACCACACTGGGCTAGTTTTTGTATTTTTAGTACAGACGGGGTTTCACCATGTTAGCCAGGATGGTCTTGATCTCCTGACCTCGTGATCCGCCCGCCTCAGCCTCCCAAAGTGCTGGGATTACAGACATAAGCCATCACGCCTGTCTTACCTGCTTTTCTTACTGTTTGACTGGGGGTGGTGATTACAGTGTGGTCACGTGATAAACGTGGCATTTCGGAGGAATCTGGGCCATTAGAATGAGATGAAAGTGTTGAACGCGCAACTCAAGCTTCTGCAGCAAGCACCTGCGTGTGCTTGGTGTGAGATGATTAATGTCGCAGATGGGTGGGGAGGGTGGGGAGGGGGAGAAAACCCACCTGAGAGGCACCCCTGGAACCCCTGGATCCTCTCCCTTTTGCCAGATGTGAAGTTGAAACACCAAGTTGTGTTCAAGAGCCAAGTGGAGACACCGGACAGTCCCAGAGCCCAGCAACCTGGCACAGGGCCTGGGGCATGGCTGCCGCGCTCAGGCAGCTGTACCCCGCCTTGCATCCGCCCAGGGTGCCTTGCACACCCCGAGACCCGGCTGCCAGGCACTGACCCCATTCTATAGCCATAGAATCAAGGCTCACGGAGCCGAATCAACAAACGCTCCAAGAGTCCAGGAAAAGGGCGAGGGAAAGAAAGAAAGGTGTGACCGGGAGAAGAGTCGGGAAGGAGCCGACGCAAGGCTGAGTCCCGCAGCCCCGTGAGGGCGGAGTGGGGGTTACGGAGCGGGACGGGAATCTGAGCTCCCAGCAGCCGAGCCGAGAGGAAACCCCTGCTCCTGCCCATGAGCCCCGCAGAGCACATGCCCTGGATGTCGAGACGCGGTCCACAGAGAGATGGGCTCCTGTGACTGTCCTCGGATAGGCCTCTGGACGCCACGCCCTAGTGCAGCTCAGCGAAAGGAGCTCCGTGGCGTTTTCTCACACGATTCTGTTGCAGCTGACGGTAGTGAGGTCACGGCACGCACCTTGCTGATGACCGGGGTTCAGCCAGACGTAACTCTGGGAAAACAGACTGAGCTCAGCCCTTTCAGCCAGCGGCCATTCAGCTTTTCTGACCATGGCCCATACCAACAAACACAATATGGTACGTGAGCGTATACATGTGCACAAACACGCAAATGCACCCTCACACAGGTACACACGCACGCCCTCACGTGTACACACACCCTCACACATGTACACACACCCTCACACAAATTCACACACCCACATGCACACACCCACACATGTGCACACGCCCTCACACATGTACACACACCCTCATACATGTAACACCCACACACGAAAACACCCCCACACACGTGCACACACCCTCACACATGTAACACACCCCACACACTTGCACACACCTGCATATATGTATACACACCTTCACGCATGTAACACACCTTCACACACCCCACACGTGCACACACCCACACATACCCTCACACGTAACACACCCTCACACATGTAACACACCCTCACACATAACACACCCTCACACACGTAACACACACCCTCACACACGAACACATCCACACACGAACACATCCACACACGTACACACACCCCCACACACATACACGCACCCTCACACATGTAACATGCCCTCACATGTAACACACTCACACATGCACACACCCACACACGTGCGCACACCCACACATGTATGTACATCCACACACGTACACACACCCTCACACATGTACACACGTGTGCACACCCTCACACACGTACACTCACACATGTACACACGTGCCCTCACACACGTATGCCCTTAAATGTACACACCCTCACACATGTACACACAACCCTCACATGTACACACCCTCACATGTACACAAACCCCCACACATGTACCCACACATGTACACATACACCCACACATGTACACACACCCTCACACACATACCTTCACACATGTACACACACCCTCACACGTGCATACATGCACCCTCAAACGTACACACCCCACACATGTATACACACCCCCACACAGGTGCACACAGCCTCACACATGTACACACACCCTCACATGTACACACACGTGCCCTCACACACATGTACACACCCCCACACATGTATACCCTTAAACGTACACCCTCACACATGTACACTCACATGTACACACCTCACACAGGTACACACAACCCTCACACGTACACAGAACCCTCACACATGTACACATCCTCACACATGTACGCACACACCCTCACATGTACACAAACCCCCACACACGTACACACACCATGACACATGTAAACACACGTACATACACCCACATGTACACACCCTCACATGTACACACACACCCTCACAAATGTACACACATACCTTCACACATGTACACACACCCTCACACAGGTACACACGCACCCATAAACGTACACACCCATGTACACACACCCACATACATGTGCACACACCCTCACACGTACACAACCCTCACATATGTACACACACGTGTACACATACACCATGTACATACACTCACACATGTATACACACCCTTACACGTATACATATGCACACCCTCCCACGTGCACACACCCCCAAACATGTATGCATCCTCACATGTACATGCACACACACATGCATGCCCTCACGTGTACACGTGTGCACACACACCCGTGAACACATATACATCTTCACACATGTACACACGCCCTCACATGTACACACATACACCCTCAAATGTAGATCCTCACACATGTACACACACCCTCACACATGTACACACCCTCACATGTACACACACCCTCACACATGTATACATATGCACACCCTAACAAGTACGCACACCCCCTCAAACGTACACACCCTCACACATGTACATGCACACACATGCACGCATGCATGCCCTCGCATGTACAGGCACACCCTAATACATCCTCACACATGTATGCACACAAACCCTCACATGTACACACACCCTCACATGTACACACTCTCAAACGTACACACATCCTCACACATGTACACACCCTCGCACATGTATACATATGCATACCCTCACACGTACGCACACCCCCTCAAACATGCACACATACACACACATGCATGCCCTCACATGTACATGCACACACCATCAAACGTACACATGCACACTCATGTACACACACCCCCACACACGTACACACACCCTCACACACGTACACACACCCATATGTACACACCCTCACACACATGTACACACACCCTCACATGTACACACCCTCACACGTACACATGCACCCTCACATGTACAGCCTCACATGTACATGCACCTTCACACATGTAACACACCCTCACACATACATCACACATGTACACACATGCATCCTCTCACACACACCCTCACACATGTACACACCCTCATGTGCACACACGCACTCCCACATGCACCCCCAATCCCCACATGTACATACAGGTACACACCCCTCGCACATGTATGCACACACCCACACGTACATTACACACATGTACACACACCTTCACATGTACACACAGACCCTCACATGTATACATATGCATACCCTCACACATACGCACAACTCAAACACATACACCCTCACGTATGTACATGCACATACATACGCATGTCCTCGCATGTACACACACACCCTCAAATGTACACACATCCTCACACATATATACACACGCACCCTAACATGTACACAGCCCTCACACATGTACACACACACCCTCAAACATGTACACACATCCGCACACACATACACACCCTCACAAATGTACATGCACATGCATGCCCTCATATATGCACATGAGGACACACCCTCAAACATGTACACACATACATCGACACACATGCATACACATGCCCACACTCATGTACACACATACACACCCTCACACATGTACATACACCCTCACACACACCCTGATAAATGTACACACACCACACAACCTCACGTATGTATACACACACCCTCACACATGCACACACGTGTACACACGGAAAGTGTTACCATTTGCAACCCATCCATCCTCCCCTGGGGATGCTCTTGGAGAAAGAAATCAGACAAAAGAAAAGAATGTCCTTGTAAACACGCCAATGAGAGCTCCTGGAGGTGTCGACTGTGAGCACAGAAGAGCCTTCTGTTCAGGATTAAACACATCTGGGCTTATGGCACACGGCCCACTGGAAAATGTCAGTGCCTCTGGCAATTTCTAGAGTTTAAAGGGAAAAGGTTTCATAACAGAAAGAGCCCCCTTTGGGTAAGGGCTGCCCCTCCTGTACCATGGGGAGCTTCCTACCCTAAACCTTGATGCAGCGTGCCTCCGTGTGTCAGGCACGGGAGTAGGGGTCGGCGAGTGGGCAGTCCCAGTGGTCCCCTGGCTTCCCCTGGCTCCCAGGCAAACGAGACCATCCCGCTCTGCGTGCTGTCTCCGGTGGGCACCACGAGCAGCATGGCTGTTTATTATCTAAGCTGAGGTCCTCTGAGGCAAGACAAGGGGGCGCGGGAGAAGCTTGCTGAGGACTAGGCTCCAGGTGGCTGTCAACCTGTCCCTGATACAAAACGCTGACAGCCTTGAGGCTGAGCACAGGGAGCACACCTTACCGAGGGGACGGAGAGGAGGCTGACCTGGGGCGGGGAGCTGGCCAAAGACCAGCACAAGGGAGGCAAGAGAAACAGCTCTTCCGTGGCAGGTGCCACTGACACCCAGACAGAAACAAGGCCACTGGAAGAAGCAGCTGGGGCACAAGAAAGAAACCAGACCCGGTCCTCGGGTCAGTGCAGTCTCCTCTCTCCAGTGGCCAATTAAACAGATGTGACATTCATCTGAAGAGTAACTCAGCTGAGAAATCTGACTGGCTGCAAACCCATGCTGTGGGTGGAAGGGCATGGCAGGCGGCCGCGGAAACCCGAGGGTCCTCTGAGAAGAGCCAGGACATTCGGGGAGAGCGGCAGGCAAAGCCCGATGGCTCAGGATGGGCACAGTTTCCTAAATTATCAGTGCGAGGGGCGGGCACACCACTGATTCTAGATATCACTGCATGGAAGTGATGGTCAGGGCCAAGAACCAATCCCCAAGACGCTGCAAGCTCTTGTGATCAAATGCTTCCAGGTGGGTCCATACGTCACTTGCTGCAGGTGGCAAAGGTGGGGGTTTTACCCTGAGAGAAGTGACTGCCCCCCCACCAACCCACAAATGGCATCTTGCTTCCAAAACTGTTGGAAAGTTACAAGTGCAGGTGACCCTAGGCTGGCTTTACGGTGAACAAGGGGACACCTAATTTAATGCCATTGACACCAATGTTGCCACTAAACAGAAGCCCCTAAGACTGAAACTGTATAGGTTTTTGCAAAATTACATTCCTCATCCAGAAATCCTGTGATTCTAGTCACAGTGTTACTGGGGGAAAGACCTCGATGTGAAAGGGCCCTGCCCAGAAACAAGCTGGGACATGGCCCAGGCAGCCCACGGGGCCACTCAGGTGCTACTGGGAGGGCCCAGGTCTTGGTCAGAAAAGATTGGCTTTTGGCAGAAATGCAAATCAGGTTTGGGACCCAGGGGCTACCTGATGCATTTCTTTCATGTTGCCTGGGAGACCACCGTGAGCTGGCAGCCGTGCTGGGGAGATGCCCGTGCTGGGGCCCTCGCTGCACTACGAGCCACCACAACCCCACAGTGTGGGTCAGCGCCTGTTGACTGCCTGGCAGCTCCAGAGGCGTAGGAGTGCGAGGGCTCGGCTGGGCGGGGTCTCACAGACTGCAGTCGAGGTGTGACAGCTGGGCTCCTGGGTGCAGGCCCAGGGCTGTTCGGATGGATGGCAGACTCTTTTCCCGGCTGTAGAGCTGCATTCTCCGTCTCCTTGTTGGCGGTCAGCAGGACCTGGTCTCCACCGTTCAGGCTGCCATCTCGCACGGCCCCACAGCACTCTTCCCTGGCCTCTGACTCTTCTTCTGCCTTTAAAGGGCTGGCGTGATTCGACCAGGCCCACCCGCATCCACGCACCCTAAGGTCGGCTGACCTGGGACACACGGCACATCTGCAAGGCCCCTTCCCGGCAGCACCCACGGGTATTCGAGGAGTGGTAGGGGATGGGGGGAGGAAGCTTGGGTGGGTGGGTCATTGGAACTCTTGTGCATGGAAGAGCGTTAGATGATCCCGACACCAGAAAAGTTGGCCACATCCCAGGTGGCGTGAAGAAGCACTGGAGAAAGAGGGGCAACCCATGAAAGCCCCTTGGCGGGTTTAATGTCCAGCAGCAACAGTGAGGGGCCCAGCGGGGCATGGGCTGTACAGGGACCAGGTTACCAAGGGTCTGGGCGGGGAATGGCGGGGCATGGGAGGGGCATGGGAGGGGCATGGGAGGGACATAGGAGGGGCATGGCAGGGCATGGCAGAGAATGGCGGGGAATGGTGGGGAATGGCGGAAAATGGCGGGGGAATGGGAGGGGCATGGAAGGGAATGGGGGGGCATGGGAGGGGCATGGTGGGGAATGGGAGGGAATGGGAGAGGCATGGCAGGGAATGGCGGGGCATGGGAGGGACATAGGAGGGGCATGGGGGGGAATGGCAGGGAACGAGAGGGGAATGGCGGCAAATGGCGGGGGAATGGGAGGGGCATGGCGGGGAATGGCAGGGAGTGGGCTGCACAGAGACCAGCTTGCTTTGCTGCCCAGAGGGCTGTAAAGCAGCCCCCGTGGACCTCCTGGCCTGGCCCCTGCATCAGGCGGTCCCCCAGCCGGCAGAGCAGGCTGCCTGGCCCGGACTCTTCCCATGCCGGGGGCCCTTCTGCTGTTTGTAAATCAGCTTCCCCACGCCACACAGGTGGAGGCAGGACAGGCAACCTCCCTAATGCGGGAGCTGAAAAGGAGTGAAAAAGGAGTCAGGCCCCTGCTCTGGGGGCGTTTAGGGATTTGCCAACTCGGCTGGACAACGGCCCCGCAGGATGCCAGGCAAATGCACCCCAGAGAACTGGACAATTGGAAAATCCCCAGGGTGCCCTCAGGAATGGGAATTCCTGCCAAAAACTCCTGTTGCCAGCTCAGAAGGGGTTGAATGGTAGCGCCTTGGTCAGATCCCAGAATGCACCCAGCAGGTTAGGGAAGGAGCCAGCAGGAGGGAGCATGGGGTCCCCTTGTGCCCAGCGCAACAACTAGCATGAGAAGAAACCACATCCACCACTGACCAGAAAGCATTTGCAAATAGCTTTGGGTGGCACCCCCGAAGGACAAGGCCTGGCCACAGCAGGCAAGGGGGACCCTGGGTGCCTATGGCCTATCAGGAGGCCCGGAACCAAGGGAGCACTCAGGACACACCAAGCGATACAGGACACACCAAGGAGCTCTTCCCGTCCCAACACAGCCACAGGCACTCCTGCACCAGATGTGGGCGGGGCCATGTTTCCTGCACACCAAGCAGTGCTGCAGGACACTGTCTGAGCATCCTACGGTTTAAGTCATTTCCCACCGCATCCGCCTGGAGGTGGCGTCAGATCCCACAGATCGAGGGCTCAGTCCCGTGCAAGGGGCCCCACTTCTGATGCCAGTCGCAAGCCCCGGGTGTGGCTTCTGACGGAACTGCCATGAATCAGGGTTCCCACAACCCCCTCCTCCAGTTTGATGACTTGCTGGAGTGGTTCACAGGACTCAGGGACACGCTGCCCTGCGTTTACCCATTTATGACACAGGCTGTGACGAAGGTGCGGAGGCACGGTGGGTGGAGGAGACAGGCATGTACATGTACAGCTTCCAGACAGCCCCAGGCCTCCACCCAACATCCGCGCATTGGAGATGGGAAGTTCCTTGGGTTTTGCAAGGCACCGGGGAGAAGGGCAGAGCTCCCGTGCCCTCCTGGGCGCCGTCCTCCAGGCACCTGCGTGCGTCCAACTGTTGAAAGCTCCTTTTGGGTTTTTATGGAAGCTTCATTACATATACATGATTGATTGCATCGTTGGCTATTGATGATCAACCCAACCTTCATCACACTCGCTACAAAAGAGACTCTTGTCACTCCAGAGATTCCAGGAAGGAGCTAAGCTGTATCTCACGCTCTCACGACACTCTTTTCTGGACTTGGCTTATTTGTAACAGAAGCAACCTTGGGAACAGCATGAGGTGTTTGGAACGGTGAGTCCTCTGTCAATTTCAGCCGACTTGGACCTACTTCTTCTGATCCAGGTACCCACTCTTGCTGGCACCAGGACACTGAGATGGTCCAGGAAACACAGCAAGCATATGTGTGCACCACACTGCTCGTCGCTGTCCAGCTGTGGCCATGCTGAAAATTGCAATGGGCCACTGGAAGACAGGTTATTCAGGCAGGTGTGAGAAACGTGACCAGTTGGTGGAGTCGCTTAACTGGGGTGTCTTCAGACTGAGCCTGAGGGGAAGGCAGGCAGGCCACTCACAGACTTCTGGGCTGGGGGAAGGAGGAGGGCGTGTGGGGGGTGCAATTGGACCCTCTGTACCTTCCCCACCTCCCAAAGGTTTCTCTTCTTCTGCCTGAGCCAGTGGTCCCAGGACCCCATGCCCAAGCACTAAAGTGGGCGGCACAGGCTCCAGAAGGGACCTTAGACTGGTCATGACTGGACCCCATGGCGGGACTTCCTGCAAATGTGGCCAGCAGGAGGGCTGCCCCGTGGCTCCTCACCAGCGAGTCCTGTGGCAGCAGCAGGCCGGGACACAGCACCACAGGGCTGTGCCGGGTGCCTGCTCGAAGGCGGAGCTGCAGTGGGGGATCCAACAGGAACCGTGGAAATGGGGGGCTCCTGCAGGCAGGGGGATACCCACAGGGTCCCGTGATCCTGCAGGGGTGCAAGCAGCTCCTTCCATGATGGCCCTAGAGCAAGAGGGTAATACTCTTGCCACCTCTCCCAGACCTGGGGCCAAGTAAAGACTGATGATAAAGAAGCCAGAGGTGCTTTTCCCAGAGACGGGAATCGGATTCCTGCTGACTTCACCTGAGTAATTCAGAGCACGAGGGAAGCTGCACCTCCAGGGGCGCTCCTGACAGGTAACCCACTGGAGCTGCTATTCCTCAGCAGACGCACCAGCCAGAAAGATCCGAAAGAAACATTTTCAAAAGCAGACCAAGATGGCTGCAGTTTGGCCACACAGGTAGTAGGAGGCAGGCCTGGCCTATGAGGCTGGAATCTGCATTATCTCACTGACGTGTCCTGGTCACTGCCGTGCCTGTCAGATGAGGCAGGACAGAACAGTCGCCCCTGCAGACCCCGAGGCTCCAGTAGGTGCCAGCTTTCCACCCTGTGTGCCAGCCACGTGTCCACTCCACCTGTGTACAAAGCACCGAGGCCAGGCAGGACTGCGAGGTCCCCCCGAGCGCACTGCCCCTCTCAGGCTGTGGAACCACCCCTCCTGCCTCCTCAGCCGATGGAAACTGTGTTCCGGGTTGCCACTCACTCTTGGCTCAGCATAAAATGCACTTTGGCTTCTCTAAGACTGCAGTGCCCATGAGTTCGGCCTCCAGCCGTCGCTGCCGTCTGCCCCTCTCAGAGGACAGATGAGAACAGTGCAGGGATCCCAGGGTGGGGAATGCCCAGGAGCCTGGCCTCCACTCTGGGGTGACCCCGGAACTGCCAGGCGCTGCCTGCATGTGGAGGGGGCATTGCTGCCTCCTCCCTGCCTCAGAGCTTGATCTTCGAGTCCGAACGTGCCAAGTGTGAACCAGCCCCAGCCATCTCCAGGCAGAAACAGATGCATTGGTCTCATGAGGGTTGGCCCCACCCTGCTGAAGGTTTGGGGAGATTTTAGAATTTGGTCTTGGGGCCCTGAGTGCGGCAGAAACAGTGTCCCTGCACGCTCATCATCAAGAGCAGGAGGCTTGTTATCCTGAGTAGGGACAGCAGAGGGCGACCTCTTCCAGGATCCAGACACAGGCCCGGGAGGCTGTAAAGGCCACTCATACGGGAATCGATGGAAATCGGACACCTGTCCACAGCCCCGGGCCAGTGTGCATCCTTCCTCACCCAGGAGGGGCTACTGAACACTCTCATCCCTGGCATCTGATGCCGTAGAGGTCAGAGGCCAGGTCGGGGCCGGGCAGTAGCCTGAGTCCTGAGGGAGCAGTGCTGACAACGGCCCCTCAACCCATCGCTGTTCTCCCGCGGCCTGAGTGCCGCCAATGTAAAAGGACAGCTGTGTGGGCCGCATGTGCCCGGAATGAGGCCCCCTGCTCCCTCAGCCGCGTTCTCATGGGTGAACAAAGACCGTGATGGAACCCACCTGAGCCCCTGAGCCGGCTGGACTGGATTATCCTCCCTATGCGTGGATAATCAGAGCCGGGATTATTCCCCTTAAATATTCCTCTTCCCACTGGCAGTTCTGATTCTCTTTGGACAACTGTTAGGAAACTGAAAAACCTAACAGTGTGTCCTCCTTTCCTGGCCAAGGAAGAAACCACCGTTTAGCTTCTTCATGCCCCAGCCAAAGAGCAGGCGATGGAGGCCCAGAAAACCAACCGCACGCTGTCTGCCACAGCTCTCGAGCCCCGGTCATCTAAGGCAGCTGTTTGCAAGGCTCTCCTGGGCTGCACCTGCCACCACTTCTCACAACCCACCTTAGCTGCAGTCTGCAGAGCCCCTGCGAAGGCTGAGTTAGAGAACGCCGAGCCCCTGCTGCTAGCAGACACGCAGGGTTAGGGTCCCGCGAGCCTCTGGCTCCGTTTTCATCAGCCGATCAATATATCATCTCATTCTCTGTGTTTCTATTTAAAGATCCCTTACTGAATGCACGTGGTGGCTTCATTAACACTGCAATCGGTGCCAAGCACCGTAAGCCTGGACAAAGCTTCTCTGATCCAGGCAGTCCTTGCCTAGGACGTGAGGCAGCATCTCAGGACAATGCTTGGGGATGTTGCAAACAGCAAAGTCACCCACGAAAAGCACAAAAATGCAAAAAAAAAAATGGCACCAGATAGACCACGAAAAGGGCTCTTGATTGCAGCACAAGCTGGAGCAAGAAGGCCGCCCTGCCCAACCTCAGCCAAGAACGCACTCCGGTGACTCAGAATTGTCGCCGCTCTGTGCAAGTAAGTGTTTGGGGATTACAGCTTCTTTTTTTTTTTGAGACGGAGTCTAGCTCTGTCGCCCAGGCTGGAGTGCAGCGGTGTGGTCTTGGCTCACTGCAACCTCCACCTCCCATGTTCGAGCGATTCTCCTGCTTCACCCTCCCAAGTAACCACCACGCCCAGCTAATTTTGTATTTTTAAAGTCACGGGGTTTCACCATATTGGTCAGGCTGGTCTTGAACTCCTGACCTCGTGATCAGCCCACCTCGGCCTCCCAAAGTGCTGGATTTACAGGTGTGAGCCACCGCACCTGGCCTTACAGCTACATTTTAGCAAGCAGAAGAATCGCATACAGACTCCAGGAATGACAAGGATGGACTGTTAAGGAAATCTCAGTGGGGCACAGCACAGCGGAACCCTGGCACCTCCAAGAGTGCTTTTCAGGACACCAGCCAGTCCTTGCACACCAAGGTCACGAAGATAATTAACATTTGGAATAATTAATATCTAGAAAATGATGAGGAGCATTTACCAACATTAGTCTTAATATTTTTTACTATTTAACCCATCTCCCTTCTTTCCGGACACTCAGCCACACCAGCTGTCCCTTGTTGAGACTTCTCTTGGATCAGGATGCCGGGCGTCTATCTCGTGTCCATTATAATTTTACAAAACGCACCTGTGCAGCCCTCCCCAGCCCCACCGTCGCCTGGCATCAGCACCCAGGGTCTCCAGCCCACTCCACTCTTCAGACTGGATCCGCAGTGACCTTTTTGAAATACAGATCAGGTCATGCCACTGATTAAAACCCTTCAATGGCTTCCCCAGTGCTTCCATTAGTCACCAAACAGTCCAGCCGCCCTGCAAAGCAGCCAGCACTGGGGACCCCTGTGGCTCTGTGCTCCAGACACCCTCTGCCTCCAGTCCAGCTGCAGCCGCAGAGTCGTATCCTCCAGTGCTGCTGCTGCACTGACCCTTCCTCAGAGGGGAGGACGCTTTGGGCAGCCACCCCCCAATCCCGCACTATTGCTTTGCCTCCTACCTGCCCCTGCGGCACTCACTGGCCTGGCCCTCAGGACACCCAGAGGAGCTTCCAGCCCGCAGTTTCAGTGGTGCCCAGCAAACAGCTCCTAGTGGCCTCTGAGGGCCTTGCCAGCGTGGACGGCTCCTTGCCAGTGGGATGCTTCCTTGCCAGTGTGGACGGCTCCCGCTGCAGCTCCCAAAGGGCGCTCTCCTGCCAGCCTTGGCTGAGGCGCTGCTGCTTCAGTAGGGTCTGAAGCTCAGCCTTGATGAGGGACCTCTCCCAAACGCGTTTGGCTCCACCCAGCCCTCAAGCTATGGTTGCTTTTGGGCCCGCCCCTCCTGCCTCTTAGAAGTCTCTGTGCCCCTTCACAGCTGTTCCCAATATCCAGCCCCTACTGCCTGTTAATAACCCCAGTAAACTTCCCCTGCCTGCTGGCTGTGTGATTTCTGTCTCCTGGTGACCCTGAGGGAGGCACAGCCCTGTGCGGTCTGGTCTCCATCCTCCCACACGTCCTGCCTGTCTGGGCTCCAGCCACACGGGCCCCTGTCCCGCTTGTGTGGGTAATATGGTAGAGTTCAGACCAAAATGTCAGTCACATTAACACAAATAAGTGGGCTTCACTCACCTGTTAAAAACATTTTTAGGGCCAGGTGCGGTGGCTCACACCTGTAATCCCAGAACTTTGGGAGGCTGAGGTGGGCGGATCACGAGGTCAGGAGTTTGAGACCATCCTGGCTAACATGGTAAAACCTCGTCTTTACTAAAAATACAAAAAATTAGCCGGGCGTGGTGGTGGGCACCTGTTGTCCCAGTTACTCAGGAGGCTGAGGCAGGAGAATGGCATGAACCTGGGAGGCGGAGCTTGCAGTGAGCCGAGATCGCACCACTGCACTCCAGCCTGGGCGACAGAGCGAGACTCCGTCTCAAAAAAAAAAAAAAAAAAAGAAAAACATGTTTAGTTTGGGTCATAAAACAAGACCAACTATATGCCAAATAAAATATATACACCTAAAAAATGATTCTGACAGGCCAAAACTAAAAATGTGGGCAAATGGACAATAAGAAAGCCAGAGTCATGACCAAATAAAACATTAAATGCGACAACAAATATTTTAATGCAAAAATCCACAATTCATAATGTAAAAATAACAGTTATGACTATGCACCAAATAATAAAGCAGCCACTTTTATAAAGCAGAAACTCCGGAGACAGAAGGATAAATAGATACAAAAACACTAGTCATGAGAGACTTTAACATAGCACTGTTAGCATTCTATCAGTGAGGCCAAGCAGACGAAGAGCAGCTGAGGGCTTAGAAGACCTGTGTATCATACAGACATCAAAGATAAATGCAATCCTAGGCCGGGCGCGGTGGCTCACGCCTGTAATCCCAACACTTTGGGAGGCCGAGGTGGGTGGATCACTTGAGGTCAGGAGTTCAAGACCAGCCTGGCAAACATGGTGAAACCCCATCTCTACTAAAATAAAAATACAAAAATTAGCCGGGCATGGTGGCACGCACCTGTAATCTCAGCTACTCGGGAGGCTGAGGCACGAGAATCGCTTGAACCTGGGAGACAGAGATTGCAGTGAGCCGAGATCGTGCCACTGCACTCCAGCCTGGGTGATAGACAGAGACTCAGTCTCAAAAAAATAAAATAGATAAATACATCAAAAACACACTTTCCCACGTGCACAGAAAACACAGACTGTCACTGACGCGGGATAGGTGAGGTCAGGAGGCCACATTGACTTGTCCCTTGTGTGAAGCCTCTTGGGCTCTCCGTCCCTCACCCCTTGTGCTCAGCACCCAGCTCTTTTGCAAGGTCAAGAGCCCTGCCAGACACCAGCAGACGGCCAGATGCTTACAAGTTCCTGATACCTGATACGGCAGGAAAGAGAACAAAAGCCCCTTATTCCTGATGTAGCTTCGCCAGTCTCCAGCCAATCAGCACCAAAAGCCCATGAAGCCATCAGCGACACATGCCTGCCTCAGGGGTCCTGCACGCACAGCTAGGCTCAAGGTGTACCTCGTATTCGGTTGATGCAAAAGTAACTGTGGGTTTTGCCATTGAAAGTAATAGCCAAAACAGCAATTACTTTTGCACCAACCTCATAGTAACCCTTCTCTCGTTTTTGTAGTAAAAAGCACACCCTGGATGGAGATGTTAAATGCTAGTGATCCATGTGATGCGTTCACCAGCTGCAGGTCCACCTTTGCACACCTGGCTCACCAGGATTGTATGTACAGCTCCCACAAAGGGAATTTCCCCCTCAAGACACCAGGGACTGCTCTCTCGCCGAGCAGCCACTCTGTCTCTCAGGGTGGACTTTTGCTCTGCAATAAACTCTTGGCTGGGCGTGGTGGCTCATGCCTGTAATCCCAGCACTTTGGGAGGCCGAGGCTGGCAGATGACCTGAGGTTGGGAGTTCGAGACCAGCCTGACCAACATGGAGAAACCCCATCTCTATTAAAAATACAAAATTAGCCAGACGTGGTAGCGCATGCCTGTAATCCCAGCTACTCAGGAGGCTGAGGCAGGAGAATCACTTGAACCCAGGAGGCGGAGGTTGTGGTGAGCCAAGATCGTGCCATTGCATTCCAGCCTGGGCAACAAGAGCAAAGCTCCGTCTCAAAAAAAAGAAAAAAAAAACCTCCTTTGCCTGCTGTTTCTGTGGACTCAATCTCAAATTCTTTTGTGCAGCGAAGTTGGGAACCTGACCCGGCCACCCACAGGCAGCATCGGCACAGAAGGTCACAAAGAAGACACCAGGAAACCCCATAAGCGAGAAACTGGAAACCGCGCACTCTGGTCACGATGAAAAGATAATGAGAATTTATCAACAGTACTATTGTAAAGGGCCCTTCCACCCGGAAGTTTAAAAACAACTCTTGGGTGAAAGGAGAAGTCCAAACTGAAATTACAGAATGTCTTTTGAAAGTGTGATTGTAATAAAAACTTGTGGTTGCTGCCTGCTTTGCTGACGGTGGCTCATCCCCTGTGGCCAATCTGGGCTCGCCCTGGTGGGTGTGCACGGGCCTGACGCCCCCGGCTCTGCACCGCCCACCAACCTGGGCCGGCCCTGGTGGGTGTGCACGGGCCTGATGCCCCCGGCTCTTCACCGCCTGCCCGGCCCCTGCACTGCTTCTTCCTGCCCTGCGGTTGCCTCTGACCCCGCAGCTCTGTTAGCCTTCGTCCATAAAGTCACATGGCACCCCTCAGAGAGGCTGTGGCTGACCACACCAGAGGGGTAGCCTCAGTCCTTACCATGAGGGCTATTCTTTCTGTCCTTTTCTTTCTTCTTTTTTCTTTTTTTTTTTTTTGAGATGGAGTTTCAATCTTGTTGCCCAGGCTGGAGTGTAGTGGTGTGATCTCAGCTCACTGCAACCTCCACCTCCCAGGTTCAAGCAGTTCTTGTGCCTCGGCCTCCCAAGTAGCTGGGATCACAGGCACCTGCCACCACACCCGGCTAATTTTTTTATTATTATTTTTAGTAGCGATGGGGATTCACCATGTTTGCCAGGCTGATCTCAAACTCCTGACCTCAGGTGATCCACCTGCCTTGACCTCCCAAAGTGCTGGGATTACAGGTGTGAGCCACTGCGCCCGGCCTATTCTTTCTTTTATAGCATGTATTACTTTTTAAAATTGTGGTAAAATACACATAACATAGAATTTACCATTTGAACCATTTAAGTGTACAGTTCAGTGGCCTTAAGCACCTTCGCACTGTTGCGCGGCCATCACCACCATCATCTCCAGCTCTCTTCACCTTCCCACACTGAAACTGTCCCCATCAAACACTCATCCCTACGTCTCACTCCCCAGCCGCAGCAGACACCATTCTACTCTCCATCTCTATCGATTTGACTACTTGGCTGGGGCGCGGTGGCTCATGCTCGTAATCCCTGCACTTCGGGAGGCCAAGGCAAGAGGATCACATGAGTCCAGGAGTCCCAGACCAGCCTGGGCAACATGGCCAGACCCCGTCCCTACAAAAACTACAAAAATTATCTGGACATGGTGGTAACTGCCTGTAGTCCCAGCTACTCAGGTGGCTGAGGTGGGAGGATCACCTGAGCCCAGGAGGTTGAGGCTGCAGTGAGCTGTGATTGCGTCACTGCACTCCAGCCCGGGCAACTGGGCAAGACCTTGTCTCAAAAAAAAAAAAAAAAGATCTGACTACTCTAGAGACTCCTTAAGGTGCATCCCTATTGTAGCAGGTGTCAGAATGTCCTTCCTTGTTAAGGCTAAACAGTGTCCCATTGAATGTATATTCCATGTTTCATGCATTCATCTGTCAGTGGGCACTGAGTCGCTTCCTTCCACCTCTTGGCTGTTATGAATAATGCTGCTACGACCATGGAGGTACAAAAAGCATGTATTGCCTTATTTTTTTAAGACAGGGTCTCACTCTTTTCCAGACTGGAGTGTGATCTCAACTCACTGCAGCCTTGACCTCCCCAGCTCAAGCAATCTTCCCCACTGAGTAGCTGGGACTACAGGTGGCGCCACCACACCCAGCTAATTTTTCTATTTTTTATAGAGATGGGGGTCTCACTATGTTGCCCAGGCTGGTCTTACACTCCTGAGCTCAAGGGGTCCTCCCACCTTACCTCCCAGAGTGTTGAGATGACAGGCATCAGCCACCGCACCTGGCCCATGGATTAATTTTTAAATTACCTCTTTATATGTTTAAATACTCTATATGTATCTCCTAGCAACCCCCCAGAGTGAAATCAATGGGGGTGAAGCCCTGGTCTCCTGTTTGCCCATGATATGATGCACGTGATGTGACATCATGTGACATGATAGCCTGTGATACAATAGCCCATATGATGGCCCGTGATATGACAGCACATGACATGATAGCCCATGATATGATAGCCTGTGATATGAGAGCACATGACATGATAGCCCATGATATGATGGCCCGTGATATGACAGCACATGACATGATAGCCCATGATATGATAGCCTGTGATATGAGAGCACATGACATGATAGCCCATGATATGATAGCCTGTGATATGAGAGCACATGACATGATAGCCCATGATATGATAGCCTGTGATATGAGAGCACATGACATGATAGCCCATGATATGATGGCCCGTGATATGACAGCACATGACATGATAGCCCATGATATGATAGCCTGTGATATGAGGACCCTTGATATGATACACGTGTCCCATGGCGGGCACTCTCCATATTGTTTTCAGAGGTGGCTCAGCGGCTCCTCTCATATCCCTTCATGATGTGACTTAGTCAGTGCTCCCGACCCTTGGCGGAACCTCTGTCCTCTTCCCCATGAATCTGACCAGCCCCGTGGGCTTTGACCACTGAATAGGAAGGGATGCAATGCCGATTCCAGGCCAATTCTAAGTGGCCTGGCAGGCTTTGCTCTTGCTCTCTTGGGAGTGCTCGGTCAAAAGAAGTCCAGGCTGCCCTGCAGTTCTCCACAGGGAGAGATTTTGTCCCCAGAGGACATCTGGAGGCGTATTTAGTTGTCACACTGGGTGGGGGGATGCTACTGCTGTCCAGCAGGTGGAGGCCAGGGGTGCTACTAAACCTCCTTCAGTGCATAGGGCAGCCCACAGCAGAGAACAATCCGGCCCAGCACCAACAGCTCGTAGTTAAGAAGCCCCACGCTAAAGACTGAGCAGACAGAGAGGCCCTGAGATAAAGGGCCACGGAGGAGACAAAGGCCCAGCCCTCCAGCCAGGGTGCCCCCAGTCCAAACTGCACCTGCATGAGTGACCCTGGCTGGTGCCACCTGCAGCAGAAATGAGCCACCCTGGCTGAGCCCAGCTCAATCAACCTGCAGAATTGTGAGAAATGATAAGACGGTCATTTTAAAGTCACCAAGCTTTAGAGTGGTTTGTTACCAAGAAATACATATCTGAAACGGCAATCAATAAATATCTGTTGAGTAAATGTAACCCTCCTGCAGTCGCTAATTCAGAACCATTCTTTGGTTCCACTGAACTGAAGCCCTTACGGCCAAGTGGAAGCCTCGCCCACAGCCTCGGGGAAGTCAGGTTCACAAAAACATTTTTTAATTGTTTCTTCTTTGAGACAGAGTCTCACTGTATTGCCCAGGCTGGGGTGCAGTGGTACAATCATAGCTCATTGCAGCCCCAACCTCCAGGGCTCAAGCGATCCTCCCCCCTCAGCCTCCCATATGCTGTGACCACAGGTGCACACCACCATGCCCGGCTTATTTATGTATTTATTTATTTATCACAGAAACAGGTCTCACCATGTTGTCCAAGCTAGTCTCAAAATTCTGGGCTTAAGGGATCCTCCTGCCTTGGCCTCCCAAGTAGCTGGGACCACAGGAGCCCGTCATCACGCCCAGATAATTTACTTATTTTTTTTGTAGAGACAGGGATCTCACTATGTTGCCCAGGCTGGTCTCAAACTCCGGGGCTCAAGGGATCCTCCTGCCTCAGCCTCCTAGAGTGCTGGGATTACCGGCATGAGCCACCGCACCCGGCCCTAAAATCTTGATCCATATCAGTGTTTTACCCAAGCCAAAAACATTGCCAAACCCCTAAAACTAAACCTGGTTCTGGTCACTTCTTTCTCGAGGCACAAAAACCAAGGTTGATCATCAATGGCCTCTGAGTATTTCAAAAGCTTCTTATGGGAAGGTGGTATCTCGAGACACTGGCCTTGGAGTGAGGGGAGGGCCTTCCCCATCCCTGGGATGGGACAAGTTCACAGCAAACAGAGACACAACACCATCACCATCACTCCCCACAGGCCAGGGGAGGTGCAGCTGGCACGGCAGAGCCCCTGGGTCCCAAGGGCGACTTTCCTGAATTTTCCTGATATCTCCTGAGCCTCTGATTGCCCATTTCTTCTCTTCGTTGTTGTAGCATTGAGAGAGAAGAGCAGAGCCTCTCCCATGGTGACCGCAAGCCAGGTTCCAGGTGGGCACGGAGTGTTGTTCAGCTCCCTTATGGGATAAATTTGTGATTTCACAGCACACATTTTACTTGGAGCTGCAGCTTTGATTTGGCTAATAGGGTTAAAACAGTGGAAAGCATACACAACACAATTGTAAGTGATTTGGTTTTATTTATGTGATGCCAGCCTGTGCCTGTCAGCATCCCTTGATTTGAAAGCCTGTAATTCACATCATGGACTTCCTCTGCAGGCCATGAAAATTCAACTATTCAATTATCTAGATTTTTTTTTAACTGACTGTTTATTGCTTCACTCTCACCAATAAGTAACGTTGGTGAGCTCGCTCACACGGGACCTCACGGGGAGGCAGAGAGGCCAGGATGGGGCAAGCGTTCCTGGCCAGCTCTAAAACGAACACGTCATTCAAGTAACACTTTCCCCAACTCAGCGGGAAGGTGCCCCGTTCCCCGCTCCACAGCACTGTCGGGAAACTGCATTGTCTGCCCAGCAGAAGCGTAGCAACAGTCAGCAATGCCGCCTGCCAGTTCTAACACAGCGGGTCCACATTCTCCAGCCTCCGCAACACCTTCCCCTTTAGTGACTGTCGACATAAAAACATAGAGCAAAACATCGAAGTGAAAAACGGCTTTATTTGAGAGTAATATACAAGTAGGGTTGCCAATCGGGACATACATTCAGGTCAGGGGGTGCCCTCCGGTGTGGACGGAGAACAAAGGAGAGGTTTCAGGTTTTATGAAGGAAAGAGGAGGCTATGCAAGTTGTTTTAAAAGGAAGCTCATTGGCACCAGCAGCAACTTACGGGAGCGGACTGGCGAGCGTCAGGGGTTGCTGAGTGCCACTTGTGACCCTGGAGTGCGTTGCCCTGACGGGCGCACGCTGGGCCGTGAGACCGGGTGGAAGCGGCTAGCTGTTCTGCCACTGGCTGTCCTGTGTGACTCCTGGAGTGAGCTGCGGTGTGAGAACTTTTCTGGAGAGAGTTCCTGTTATCAGCCAAATCGTGGGTGAGACTCCCCCGTTCATGGCCTTCCCAGCTTTGGCAGGGTTTGACACGAGCAGCTCCATTTTTTTTTTTTTTTTTTTTGAGACGGAGTCTTGCTCTGTCACCCAGGCTGGAGTAGAGTGGTGCGACCTCGGCTCACTGCAACCTCCGCGTCCCAAGCTCAAGCAATTCTCCTGCCTCAGCCTCCTGAGTAGCTGGGACTACAGGTGCCCGCCACCACGCTCAGCTAATTTTTTTGTTTTTAGTAGAGACGGGGATTTCACCATGTTGGCCAGGCTGGTCTGGAACTCCTGACCTCAGGCGATCCACCCACCTCAGCTTCCCAAAGTGCTGGGAGTACAGGAGTGAGGCACTGCGCCCCGCCTCCGTTTTGAATCCGACAACGTTCACGTGACCAAAGAAATGAACTCGAGCCCCACCTTCTGCAGCCACAGGGACCTCGAGTGCTGCAGAGCTTCCCACGGACGCTTCGCTTCTCCCAGTGGCCGCCTGTCCACTTGGGTTCCAAATGCCTGCCCCAGTCCTCACCGCCCTCTGCCTGCTGCCCCGCCCTCTGGTCCCCACACAGCGCACAGCCCTCCCTTAGCCCACTGGGCAGAGCACTTGGTGTGGCCAATTCTCAGGGTCAGGGTCAGGGTCAGGGTCAGGGATAGGCTTAGGGCTGCCTGATTCTCAGGGCAAAGGTGAGTAAAGCTCTGCAGGAGACTGAGCAGGGAGGGACCAGGGTGAAGGGAAGGCAGGCGTGAGGGGACACAGCACTGGGGTGAGCAGGGTCCCCAAAGCTCACGTCAACCCAGAGCCTCAGAAGGACACCACTAAGGTAAGAATGGACATAAGACCATGCCAGATGGTCCGGGGGCCCCTAAATGCGATGACATGTGTCATTATGAGAGACAGTAGAGGAGAAGAGGAGAAGAGGAAGGCATGTGGAGGCAGAGGCAGAGACACGGCCACAGGAACGCCCAGACCCTTGAGGCTGGAAGAGGTGGCAAGAGCCTCCCCGGAGCCTTCACAGGACGCATGACCCTCCCACCCCCGACACTTTGATTTCACACTGCTGGCCTCCAGGGCTGTGGGAGAATACGTTTCTGTTGTTTAATGCCACTGGCAGATGGCGACGTGCCACGGCAGACACGGGGGACCCACACAATGGCAGCTCCTGCCGCTGGACCTCAGACCCTGTCCTTCCCTCTGCAGGAGGCCAGCTCACCCTCGCATAGGGAACCTCAGACCCTGTCCCTCCCTCCCCAAGAGGCCAGCTCACCCTCGCATGGAGGACCTGAGACCCTGTCCCTCCTCCTTCCCCAGGAGGTTCTCACACGGGACACCTGAGACCCTGTCCCTCCCTCCCCAGGAGGCCAGCTCGCCCTCACACAGGGGGACCTCAGACCCTGTCCCTCCCTCCCCAGGAGGCCAGCTCACCCTCGCACGGGGGACCTCAGGCCCTGTCCCTCCCTCCCCAGGAGGCCAGCTCACCTTTGCACAGGGGGGACCTCAGACCCTGTCCCTCCCTCCCCAGGAGGCCAGCTCACCTTTGCACAGGGGGGACCTCAGACCCTGTCCCTCCCTCCCCAGGAGGCCAGCTCACCTTTGCACAGGGGGGACCTCAGACCCTGTCCCTCCCTCCCCAGGAGGCCAGCTCGCCCTCACACAGGGGGACCTCAGACCCTGTCCTTCCCTCTGCAGGAGGCCAGCTCGCCCTCACACAGGGGGACCTCAGACCCTGTCCCTCCCTCCCCAGGAGGCCAGCTCACCCTCGCACAGGGGGACCTCAGACCCTGTCCCTCCCTCCCCAGGAGGCCAGCTCACCTTTGCACAGGGGGGACCTCAGACCCTGTCCCTCCCTCCCCAGGAGGCCAGCTCACCTTTGCACAGGGGGGACCTCAGACCCTGTCCCTCCCTCCCCAGGAGGCCAGCTCGCCCTCACACAGGGGGACCTCAGACCCTGTCCTTCCCTCTGCAGGAGGCCAGCTCGCCCTCACACAGGGGGACCTCAGACCCTGTCCCTCCCTCCCCAGGAGGCCAGCTCACCCTCGCACAGGGGGACCTCAGACCCTGTCCCTCCCTCCCCAGGAGGCCAACTCACCCTCACACAGAGAGATCTCAGACCCTGTCCCTCCCTCTGCAGGAGGCCAGCTCACCCTCGCACAGGGGGACCTCAGACCCTGTCCCTCCCTCCCCAGGAGGCCAACTCACCCTCACACAGAGGGATCTCAGACCCTGTCCTTCCCTCCGCAGGAGGCCAGCTCGCCCTCACACAGGGGGACCTCAGACCCTGTCCCTCCCTCCTCAGGAGGCCAGCTCACCCTCGCATGGGGGACCTGAGACCCTGTCCCTCCTCCCTCCCCAGGAGGTTCTCACATGGGACACCTGAGACCCTGTCCCTCCCTCCCCAGAGGTCCTCACATGAGGGAACCTGAGACCCTGTCCCTCCTCCCTGGAAAGCCCTCACGCCGGGGACCCTGCTGCCAAGGGCCCCTTCTCCCATCTCCAGCTCTGCAGGTCCAGGGGCCCTCAAAACCCTGCTCCTCTCCTCCCTGGGGAAATGTCCTTTCTTCTCACATTCCAAATCTCCCCCTTGTGGAAATACATTCATCCTGCTGACACTGACAGGCCCTAGAGTGGGAGGTCAGCCACGCCACTTAGGAAGCGGGGGCATGTCTCCCCGGAGACGGCATTTTCAGCACTGAACACAGCACTGGTCCCCCAGGACGATGACTCGTGTGTGGGGGGAGGACAGGCCTCACGGAAGGGGCTCTCAACGAAGGGGTCTCCTGAGGACCATCCTGCAGCGGTGCCCAGAGCCAGAGAAGGGGACTGTCAGCTTCTGTTCCCAGGCCCCAGTTTTCCACAATGCTGAGGGGCCTGACACAAACACAACACTGGGGACTCAGCTTTGTTTTGTCTTCGTGTGAGAGTATTTCTCACAGCTCAGGTCATGATCTTTGGTCTGTGACACCCTCATCACTGGGTTTCTTCCTTCTTAGAAGAACATGTAAAAACCATCCATGAACTCTCACCAACATAAACCCTAGGCTTTCACTAGAATGTGCTGCCCCCTGTGGGGTGTAGACCCCAAGCCTCTAGCCTCCCCTCCTAGGGTCCAAACACCAGACTCCAGAATCTTGAGTTGATCGTTCTTGGTCTCCTCTGATAGGTAGGTAGGTAGGCAGGTGGGTGGGCGGGCAGGCGGGCAGATGGATGGATGGGTAGATAGATAGATAGATAGATAGATAGATAGATAGATAGATAGATAGATAGATAGATAGATAGATAGAGCTGGATAGAGATTGAAGGAAATAATGCAAACAGTGGTCCATTTCCAAGACAATGTGCCTTAAATCGCCTTAGGCCAGCAAACTACAGAAGAAACAGGATATACTAGGCCCCTGCTTGGACAGCCAGCACTTACTTGTTGCCCCCAACCCCCCTTAGTTGCCCTCACCCAAACCAAAGAAGTTTAGTCTAAGATAAAAGTTTACTAGCCTGCAAAATAGCTCGTTTTTTCTGTTCTTATCAGCCTACCCAGCTACTTAGGTCATAGGTCAAATACTTGAAAGGCCCCCAAGCTGACTAGGATTGCAATGCATTGTGGGCCGCAACAAAATGCAGCAAGACAACCCTAAAGAAAACACCTACAGCCCCTGCCCAACAACCAATAGGCGACGTCCAGGAAGACTGTGACCCCCATCATACTCAGCCTATGAGGAACCGGGGGAGGGACCTGCGCACTAGGGGATACATTGCTTGTTGAAGTCGTGCTAGGTGTGCCTGTCCATCAGACACCCAACCTCACAAGATCATCATTACAAGTCTCACTTTCACTGTTCTCCAAGTTTCTAAGTCCATTCTTTGGGTTGGGATGGGTAAGTTTGTTTCCCACAAGATGATAGAAAGATAGATAATAGATGGATAGATGATAGATAATAGATAGATAGATAGATAGATAGATAGATAGATAGATAGATAGAGACATACATAAATAGATGACAGAGAGATAGAAGAGATAAATAAGAGGGATAAAGAGACAGAAAGATGGAGATGTGACAGATGATGGAGAGGTAGATAAGTAGATGACTAAAGAGTTTCATGAAGTCCGTAAAGCTGTATTTTTCCTGTCGCATTTCTATAAAGCATTGTAAAGTGACTTATGTCAGAGCATTGGCTTGATGTGGTCTTCTGGGACCCCCTTGTGTACTTGGCTCAGCGCTGCCCGCACATGCCCACGCTGCTCCGTACTGTGGCTTGCTCACCGCCGTGTGCAATGTTCCTTTGCGTGATCACAGCGCTTCCTTAACCCATTCTCTGCTGAAGGCCATTTTGGCTGTTTCAAGACTTTTGGTCTTGTGAACAGTGCAACTGTTCACAGTAACATTCACACCCACGTCTCCTGATATTCACGTGCAAGACGTTTTTCTGGGTGATATGCCAGAAAGAGATTGCTCGGGTATGAGGGACACAAACATTCACCTCCACAGAATCCGCCCCGCTGTCTCCCCACATGGCTGTGCCAATTTATCTCCAAACTGCAGAGTCCACGAGATCCCAGCAGAGAACAGTCTCTGCCGCACGTGGCATCACCAGACTCTAAATGTTTGCTCATCTGCATCTGTGGCTGTCGCTCCCTGGGAGCTTCTGAAACAGAGCATTTCTCCTGTATGCAGGTCTGTGCTCTCGGCCCCGACATTGCCTGTCTTCTTTGTGACTCTGGGCGTCATTAATCTATTCTTGTACCAACCCTTTGTCGGGTACGTTTGTTGCACGTCTCTTTTTCCAGTTTGTGATTTAACCTTTTGTTTTAAGATACGTTTTAACAAATGAAAGTTTTTAATTTTCTTGTCAAATTTATCGATGTTTTGTTATGAGATTTTCTATTTGTCTCTTACTTAAGAAATTCTCCAAATCACACAGAAATTCATTTTTATTTTCTTGTAAAAGTTTTTCAGGGACCTGGTGAGGTGGCTCACGCCTGTAATCCCAGCACTTTGGGAGGCCAAGGTGGGAGGATCCCTTGAGGTCAAGAGTTCAAGACCAGCCTGGGCAACTAACTGTTCAGACCCCATCTCTATAGAAAGATTTTTTTTTTCAATTAGCTGGACAAGGTGGCTCACATTTGTAATCTCAGCACTTTGGAAGGCTGAGAGGCAGGAGGATCACTTGAGCCCAGGAGTTCAAGACCAGCCTGGGCAACATAGGGACTCTCTATCTACAAAAAAAATAAAAAATTTTTTTAAATTAGCTGGACACAGTGGTGTGCACCTATGGTCCCAGCTACTCAGGAAGCTGAGGCAGGAAGATTGCTTGAACCTGGGAGGTCAAGGCTGCAGTGAGTCATGGTTGCGCCACTGCACTCCAGCCTGGGAGACAGAGCGAGACTCCATCTCAAAAAAAAAAAGAGGTTTTCAAGTTTTGCTCTTGACATTCACTCCCTTGATTGAGCCTGGATTTATTCTGTGGGTGGTGTGCGATGAGTACCCAATGGGACTTCCCATGCAGACAGCTCCCATCTCTGCTCTGTGTATTGAAGAGGGCCTCGCGACCCTGATCTGGCCCGCCCCTCCCGCACTGGTGAGCAGGCCTATTTCTGGGTGTGTTGTTCTGCCTCGCTGGGCAACTGTGGATCCCGGTAAGGACGCTGCACTCTCTTAACTGCCACAGCTTCAGCAGGACATGTGGTGTCTGCTGGCCCAGGTCTGCCTCCTCCATGAACTTTTGCCTGGCTGTGATTCTCAGCCCCCTCCCCTTTCCAGCTGCGGAACCTGGAGCAACTCAGCCCTCTCCCCACTTTGAAACGGGGACCACGTGGTGGCCTCCACCCAGGGCTGAGCTGCAGCTGGAGAGGAAACGCATGCGTGGTGATGGCCCCGCAAATGCCTCTGGTGTGTTCAGTCCCTAAATATTCCTTCTCTCACAAGAGTGTTTGGCCATCTGGGGTAAACACCAAGCTCCCTGAAGGCCCAGTGTCTGAAGGCAGCAGGTCTCCGTTGCCAGAAACACACTGAGGCACAGAGGCTGGCAGCTGACAGCCTGCAGGGAAGCTGTCCCCAACATCCTCGAACTCTGGGATGCCTCACAAGGAGGCCCCTCCCCCCAGGAGTGAGGGAAGGAACCCGCAGGCAGAGCCGGGCCAGCAGCCGGGACAGGGTGTAAGCCTGGCCCCCACACACACAGCTCAGAGGGCCACCCAGAGAAAGGTGCCTGCCCAGGAGAGGCAGGCAATGGCGGCCCCTCTAGCCTGAGCCCTGGACCACAGTTCTGGAGACATGGTGGGGGTTGAGGGACTGAGGATGCACCCCGGCCCCGTGAAACCTGCATGACCCCCCACCTCCATCAAGCCGAGATGGAGGCCCAGCTAGAGCAGCAAGCGGCCCCTCCAGAGGGCTCTGGAAGACACAGGGGACTTGAAGCCGTGGTAACCATGGTGACTACTGTGGGAACATCAGGGACATTTAACAAAGGACGACTTGGTTTTCTGGTTTTAGCTCTGCTTCCCAGCCACACCCTCCGGTGCACAGCCCACCCCTTCTGATGCTTCCCAGCCGCACCCTCCGATGCACAGCCCACCCCTTCTGAGACCTCCTCCAGATCAAGGTCACTTGTCCTGTGGTCCTGGGGGGCCCAGTGCAGAGGTTCCAATGCCCCCAGTGGCCACATGTGCTCAACCCCTCAGGTAGCAGACAAGGCCCAGCACCCAGGAGGGATTGGAGCAGGGACCCCAGGTAGACTTGGGGGAGATGGGTGTTTGGAGAGAAGGGGGATGAATGTGTTTGGAGAGAAGGGGGATGGGTGAGTTTGGAGAGAAAGGGGTTGGATGAGTTTGGAGAGGAGGAGGATGGATGTGTTTGGAGAGAAGGGGGATGGATGAGTTTGGAGAGAAGGGGGATGGATGTGTTTGGAGAGAAGGGGGATGGATGAGTTTGGAGAGAAGGAGGATGGATGTGTTTGGAGAGAAGGGGGATGGATGAGTTTGGAGAGAAAGGGGTTGGATGAGTTTGGAGAGAAGGAGGATGGATGTGTTTGGAGAGAAGGGGTATGGATGAGTTTGGAGAGAAGGGGGATGGATGTGTTTGGAGAGAAGGAGGATGGATGAGTTTGGAGAGAAGGGGGATGGATGAGTTTGGAGAGAAGGGGGATGGATGTGTTTGGAGAGAAGGGGGATGGATGAGTTTGGAGAGAAAGGGGTTGGATGAGTTTGGAGAGAAGGAGGATGGATGTGTTTGGAGAGAAGGGGGATGGATGAGTTTGGAGAGAAGGGGGATGGATGAGTTTGGAGAGAAGGGGGATGGATGTGTTTGGAGAGAAGGGGGATGGATGAGTTTGGAGGGAAGGAGGATGGATGTGTTTGGAGAGAAGGGGGATGGATGAGTTTGGAGAGAAGGGGGATGGATGTGTTTGGAGAGAAGGGGGATGGATGAGTTTGGAGAGAAGGAGGATGGATGTGTTTGGAGAGAAGGGGGATGGATGAGTTTGGAGAGAAGGGGGATGGATGTGTTTGGAGAGAAGGGGGATGGATGAGTTTGGAGAGAAGGAGGATGGATGTGTTTGGAGAGAAGGGGGATGGATGAGTTTGGAGAGAAGGGGGATGGATGTGTTTGGAGAGAAGGGGGATGGATGAGTTTGGAGAGAAGGAGGATGGATGTGTTTGGAGAGAAGGGGGATGGATGAGTTTGGAGAGAAGGGGGATGGATGTGTTTGGAGAGAAGGGGGATGGATAGGAGCTGCTGACACAGGGAGGGGGGTCCAGCCAGGGAGAGGGGTTCTTCCGCCATCACCATCCACCGCTCACGGACCACCCACCAGGCACGTGCCCCCTGCTATCCAGTCCCGCTCATCAAACACATGAATTCATGATTTATGGCAGATTCAATAATCATTCTTTATCCCTCACCATTTCTTTTTACTTTATTCATTCATTTAACAAAATTACCGATCATCTGCTGAGGGGCTGGCTGGACAGACCTGAATTCCGGGATCCCTGCTCCAAAGAGCCACACCCATCTCACCTGGGAGTGTGGGGACAGGGGAGGGAAGGCCAGGGTCAGTGGCCTGGGGAGGAAGAGTGCGAACCCAGCCCCAGCACCCACAGCCAAGCCACGCAGCTCCGAGCACCGCCATGGGCCAGGGAAGTCTGGGGCCTGGCCTCACCGCTGCCTCAAAACCCTCTCTCACCCACCCAGAGATTTCCCAGCTGGACACTCAGCGGTTTTCCCAGAGCCTCTGGTTCTCCATTGCTGAGCCAGTGATGCATGGCTGCCCCCAGCCAGCCCCCAGTGCCGAGAGAAGGAGCCCCCGTGACATTAGGGGAACTTGAGGACAGTGATGGGGAGGGCAGAGAGGCTCTGCTCTAGCCTGGGGATTCTGGAGCTTCAGCCAGGAGGGCCGCTGTCAGGCGAGGGGCCGGGGGAGGCCCCCAGCCCCAGACTCTCCTGTTCCTCGAGGGCCTGACGCTCAGCCACTCCCACCTTCCAGTTCTCCAGGACGCCCCCACCCCGGTATCCTGCGGTGCCCACCTCAGCCCAGTCAGCGTCGGGGGGCCCTGCCCCACCCATAACTCACCTATGCCCTCGCTGGGTGGCCCAGGCCCGCCCTCCCCAGGCCAGGTCCTGGGCCTCCTGGGCGCCTCCATCCACCCCATGCCCGTCAGGCCTCACCTCCTGCATCCCACCAGGACCTCCCAGACGGGCACCCACCCCCATCATGGGCTGCAGACTACAGCTGGCCAGCCTTTCTAGGATCCCAGACCTGAGCCCATAGCTGGGGCTCAAAGGCATCAAGGCCGGCCGGGTCCTTCTGGATTCAAGCTTCTTGGGCCACCAGGTTTTGTTCGTCACTGTCCTCTCTGTCCCCTAATAACGTTCACTGCTAGAAATGACCACCTGACACACCCTCCCACGCTCAGGACCTGGGGCACAGGCCTCGCTGGTAAGAGCCCACATGGGAGGGGAGTGAGCCCCGCAGCTCAGGCACCAAGACTGCAGGGAGCAGCAGGTGCCCCCATCCCAGCTCTGCAGCCCCTGTCTCCCGCTCTGGGCCTCTTGGTTCTGATCTGCTCCTCTCTGCGTGTCTTAGCTGTGCCGAGGGGGCACGGACAGATGCATTTCAAACTCACGTCAGCAAGCATGGACAGGTGCAGAAACCAACAAAAGAGAGAATGAGCCACCGGGTGGAGTCAATCAATGAACACATTTAGCCCCCTCCCCTCCAGTTCACCCACACCCACCAGGTGGGGCTAGAGCCTTACAGTGGGAAGGGGCTCACGGGGGCCGGAGCATCAGGGTGGACCGCAGAGCCCAGGAGGAGCAGGGGCCACCGGCCACCCACGTGTGCAGGCCTTCCCTGCCCAGTGAGGGGACAGAAGACCAGGCCTGGGACTCCTGGGCACCCAGGATGGGACAGCACAGGGAGGGCCTCAGAAATGCTCCAGGGCAGAGGGACAGACGCCAGGGAGAGGCGATTCCAGGAACCACCCTCGTGTGCCCTTCTGGGGATGGGAGATGTCCCCTGCACCTGTGAGCTTAGGTCTGAGTCAGCATGTTCTGCATCCCTGCAGGAAACACAGGGAGCAGGGGTGGTGGGCCTGGGACCCCCTGGGGGTGAGGCGTGGTCCACAGGCCCCTAGGCTGCAGGGGCCACAGGTTCCTGCCCTCAGTGGAGGGAGGACTCACTGGAGGCTGGGTGTGGGAAAACAGCACCCCTATGCTGCCCGGCCCTGAATCCCCCAGCCCACAGCGCCAGCACAGCCCCAGCACACACGGGGCCTCGAAGTGCAGGGGTGAGCCCCAGGCCTGGGCACCACGCAGCTTCCAACTGGGTTCCTCCATCGGGCGCTGGGTAATCGCCAGCCCTGCTCCGCCTGAGAAGAAAGCAGGAGAGGTTCCCTTTAAGCATCGGAGGAGGGAAGATTTTTCTATGACTCAAATCCTGAAGCTGTAAGAAATAATGGTAATAGTGTCTCCATAAAAATTCAAGGAAAAGAAACTTCCATGTGGCAAAAAAAAAAAAAAAAAAAAAAAACTCACAAAACACCATAAGCAAAATGAAGGGGGAAATGTGTGTCACTCAAATTATAAATGAAGGGTTTATTTCCCAGCTATGCAGAAAGTTCCCAGAAAAGAGTAAGGAGACCAACCATCCCACAGCAAAGGGACCGAGGTTATGAGCAGAGAGGCCAGAGAAATGGAAACCATCCCCACATACCCCCCAACAAAAGACAAAGAAATCAAAATGCCCAGAACGAGAAGACGGGCATGCACGAACCAATGAGGGGCACGTGCCAGGAGCCAAGGGTGACGGCGCCTCCAGGTCCCCACACCTGTGGTCCAACTTCCAAAATTCAGAACACAGCTGCAATGCCGTCTTTCATTGCTGACCAGACTCGCGGAAGTCCAACGGCAGCAGAGAAGCTGTGGTCTCAGGCATCGCTACTGGAAGTGTGAAAGTGTGCAGCCCCAGGGCAACCATGCTCACTCATCAGTTACAGGCCCAGCAAGACTGACTCTGGAGATGTGTCCCCACACGCAGCAGCTAGCTGACATGTCTGAGGCTATGCATTACAGCCTTGTAACCGGAGCATGAGTGAGACCATCTAAATACGCAGAAACAGGCCAGGCGCAGTGGTTCACGCATGTAATCCCAGCACTTTGGGAGGCCAAGGCCAGCAGATCACTTGAGGTCGGGAGTTGGAGATCAGCCTGACCAACATGGTGAAACCCCATCTCTACTAAAGATACAAAAATTAGCCAGGCATGGTGGCACACACCTGTAATCCCAGCTACTTGGGAGGCTGAGGTACAAGAATCTCTTGAACCCAGGAGGCAGAGGTTGCAATGAGCCAAGATGACACCACTGCACTCCAGCCTGGGCGACAGAGTAAGACTCTGTGTCTAAATAAATAAATAAGCAGACACAGGAGTATGTGTGCTGTGCGATGCTGCTGTTAAGAACGGAGTGGGGAGCTGGCTCTGCGCCATCACAGAAAGATCTCCAGGCTGCACTGAGAGGCAGGAAGAGTAAACGACCTCAGCTGTAAAGGACTTTCTTGTCCTTGTATAAAGACATCCTGAACGGGTACACAGGAAACCGGTCAGATAATGACAGGGCAGGAGACACACTTCTCAAGGTAGACTTCTTTTTTAATTGATGCAAGCGTTCTTACCTGTTTTTTTAAAAGAATCCAAACAGAGGAGCCCTTGAACCTCCTTGCCCCTTCCTGCTCCACGCCCCTGTCCCCAGCAGCCTCCCTCCAAGTAGGGTGAGGAAGGCACTAGCCTCCCTTCCAGGTGGCCTTGGCAGCAAGTGCTGGAGCTGGCCCTGCAGTGGGCCCCAGCCTGACCTGAAAGACCCACTGCTTTAGCCCCATGAGGCCCACGGGCTCAACTCCCCATGAGCCATGGACAGCAGCTCAGGCTGCCTGCAGAGCTCGTGTGCTCTGCCCTGCGCCTTCTCCCCTTCCCTGGACGGGGCTCTTCTCAGCAGCCATCGCTTTCCCAAACTATCCCATCAAAGCGGTTGTGTGCCTGTTTACCATCTGCACCGCCCCTCCAAGCACAGGCCTGCGCACACACACGCGTGCTCACTAGAGGACAGCCACCTCCTCTGTCTCATCCACTGCTCTGTCCCCAGGACCTAGAGCCCAGCACTCAGCTCCCAGAAAGCAGAAAACTGAGCCCGTACGCATATAAAACTGTGGGCGTGCTCCTCCCCTTCCGACGCTGCACCCCCTGCTTCTTACGAGTAAGGCTGGTACCAACTCCTGGAGCCAGTGCTGGGCCCTTTACATCAGGGCTTCTAGGCATGGGCCCTGTGCATCTGCCTTTGAACCCGCCTCCGAGGAGATCCTGATGCCCC
Organism: Pan paniscus; assembly: GCF_029289425.2. Classification (NCBI taxonomy): domain Eukaryota; kingdom Metazoa; phylum Chordata; class Mammalia; order Primates; family Hominidae; genus Pan; species Pan paniscus. The sequence continues at coordinate 160,628,857 of NC_073256.2, forward strand.
TGGAGTTTGGGAGTGGACGGCCCTAGGGGAGCGTGCAGGGAGGAGATCCTGATGTCCCTGGAGTTTGGGAGTGGAGGGCCCAAGGGGAGCGTGCAGGGAGGAGGAGGCTTTCCTGCACCCACCCAGCCTCCCTGTCTCCCTCAAGGGGAAGGGCCGCTTTCCTCCCCCACTTCGCGAAACTCAGGGAACTTCCAGTCTCCAGTGTGCGGATGTTGCGGGGAGGCCGGGGGATATCTGAAAACCACAAACGTAAACATCTGTCTTGTAGAGCACGAAGAACCTGGGGGAGTTTGGAGAAAGCTACAGGCCCCAGGAATAAAGTTGAGGAGGGAGGAGTGTTCATTCTCCCACTTCCCGCCACCTTCCGTCCACCCTGCCTGGACCAGCGTTCTGCCAGCCTGGAGCAGAGGGCCAGAGGCGGGCTCCAGGATCAGCCCCGCCCCCACACCCACAGCACCCCCCGTGAGCTGGGTGTGTCCTGCCTCACAGACACACGACCAGGCCCCGAGAGGCTGCAGAACTTGGCCAGGGTCACACGGCCAGGAGGTGCTAGAAGAGAAATTGGAATCCAGGTAGCCTGATGTCCTCTGCGAATCCACTGAAGGTTTTGGTATGTCAGTGTCTGACTTCTTAGCTGTTTCCCAAGATAAAGTGGGCACAGTTAGGCCTCAATCCAGCTGGAGGTCCAACACAAAGGAAGGAGGAGACGGCCTAGACAGGCCCCGGCCCCACACGAGGGGGCCCAGCACCCGCTGATCTTGCAGCTTCCCTGGCCCAGCTACCTCCCCAGCCCCCGGAGAGGGGAGGCAGGAGGGCTTTGGAGGCCCCACTGGGGAAGGTGAACCCCACGGACCCCCAGGCAGCCAGACTGCCCCAGAGCATGGGAGGTGGGAAATGGCTGTCTGAGCTCTGATAAAGATATCAAAAGAAAAGCTACAGATACATCTCAGCCTGACTGTGATGCAGGTGTCTGCGACGCAAACATCCTAACCAAATATTGGCTATCTGAATCTGGCAGTGATTTAAACAAGTAACACATCACAAATGCCAGGGCAGCTCACCACAAGGAAATCTAGCAATGGAGCTCGCCGCACTAACTATTCATTAAATAGGAAAATATGGACTTAGAGCCATAGATCATGAAAGGGCCTTTCTTTTAAGTTCATTCCTAATAAAAAGCTAAATGAAATATGAATAAGTAAAGAGTCTAGACTCAATAAAGACTGATTTTGAAATCCAACAGCAAACACTAATTTGTGGCGTAACATGAAAGACCTCCCATTAGCACAGACACCCTGGTCACTGTTATTATTCAGCCATGCTTTGGAGGGCTCAGCTAAGGCAATAGAAACAAAAGCTGAACAGGCAATATAAGTACCGGGAAAGAAGCAACCAAATTATCTTTATTTGCCGATTATATGGTTATATCCCTTGAACATCTAAGAGATTCTGCTAATCGTGGAATTCAGGAAGATATGCATTCAGAAATAAGCAGCCTTCACTTACTGCACCTGTGGTGTCATCTGTGGCTGCCTCAAGTCACCTGAACACGCTCTGAACATTTCTGAAAGTTCTGCATCGTGAATCCCATCTTCCTGTTGCAGAATTCAGGAACTACATCGTGCAACCTCCCAGGCCCTAGGGTGTAGCTATGTGACTTCATCTCTGCCGGGGAGGCACATCCAGGCAGAACTCCTAAGGAAAGGTACGGAGGTGGGGTGCAGGCCTCCTTCCCTGGACAGGGGCAGGGGCAGCGGCCGTGCCAGCCAGGCCAGCCCTGGGTCTTTCCCGGAGGCCACGCTTGCAGCCTGAGGCCCCGGCCCTCCCTGCAAAGCCCCTGTGAAGCCCTCTGCTTAAACTCACTCTGATGGATGCTGGCCTGAGCGGGCAGGGGACACTTGGGTAGAGGAGCACAGCCCAGAAACAGCTGAACGAGAAACACGACTTTACTATTCCTACAATTTCTAGTCCTAGACCTCTCCACCCTACCGGCTGGCAGGAACATAGTCGTAGTGACTGCAGGTCCTCCATGCCTTCTTGCCCAGGGCTGTGTCTGTGCGGGGCTGTGGGCAGCAGGATGGCAAATCTGTCCACTCAGGGTGTTTGTGGAGAAACCACTGGGCCCTGGACCCTCAGCCCTTGGCCAGTGCCCGGTGCACACTGGCTGCCACCAAATGGCTTCTCCTTTTGTCTGCGTCCTAACCCCATCCTCGGTTGGTTCTGAGGCTGCCAGGGGCCCACCTGCCCTGACCACCTTCACCCGGGGCCACTCTGAGGTCTTGGTGCTCTGGGATTGCTGCCAAGGACGCCAGGTGCAACCTCTCTCTGGGACTCATCCCAGCCTCAGCCCTCAGCAGCTCCCCTTTCCCTGCCCGGGCTAGGGAGTCTCTCATCCTGGTTAGAGGGCAGTGCCTCCCTCCCGCTCTGTATCATGAGACAAAGTAGCACACGTAGGAAGCTGTGTGTGCTCATCCTGCCTGCAGGCAGGATTTCCTGAGCTCCTGACTCAGGACTGGGTGCAGCTTGTGGAAGGATGCCCCGGAGGCCATAAGTGGGCTACAGACCGGGTCCCCATTCTCCTGCCTGAGTCACTGGGTTTTTAGAAAGATGAGTTCAATGATCCTGACTCTTGCTTCTTCCTGCATGAAAGATAATGTTGACAGGATTTGCAATTATGCCCCTAGGATCCGTGGCCAGATGCAGCCACACACCCAGCCCTGAGGCTCTGCCCCACTGTCACGCCTGGGTACGTGCGGAGCCGCTGCCCACACGCAGGTTGTAGGCTGGAACAGCTCTGGAGCAGCCTACTAGAAACTCTTGGAAAGACCCCTCGGTTGTCATCTTTAGCAAGGCTTCTGAATAAAACTAACTTCCATCCTTTAAAGCCTGAGTTTTCTTGACCTGGCGGTGTCTTGAGATGTTCTGAGAGGTTCCTCCTCAGACTCCTCCCTCTGTCTCACTGTCTGCCTCTGAGGGGCCCACAGTCAGGTGGGTCAGGCTTCTGGAAGCACCAGGACAGGGTTCCAGGGGACCTCGGTGTTCTGCCCTATCAGCCCCTCCTCTCAGGCAGCAAGCAGGCCTAGTCCACCTGCTTCAACAGAGTGGGAGACTTACAAAAAGAAATCACGAAAAAATAAAAAGCATCCACTCATCGCACCAACAATGGCCAGAAAAATGTGAAGGTAAGAAGGGAAATCCAATTTGCAACACCAAAAAACCATAAATTACCCAGTAATAAGTACATCAAGGAAGGAGCACAGCCCATCACTCAGTCCGACTCAGTGGGACATCGCTCAGGAGGCCGAGTGAAGAGGCCAGACACCAAGCTGCTGAGCGGGAGACTTGAAGCAGCCAAGACCGCAGCTCCCCCAACCTCACACGCAAGAGAGAGACAGTCCCGCCGAAATGCTAACAGCGTTAGCATTTTCTGCAACTGGAAAAATGGATCCCAAAACCCATCTGTAAGAATAAATTGTGAGAAGTAGCAGTATGTGTTTAAAAAGAATAACGTGGGGCCCTTGCCTTAACGACTGTAAAACACGCCGCCCGGCTGCCATCGTTGAAACAGCATCACATGTAAATGACCCGTGACGAACCGACCAGTGCAATCCCAGTGAGCAGGGGCTCAGAAACAGCCTGCCACACGTGGGAAGGCATTGTACTATAAAGGCGGCATCTCAGATCAACAGGCGAAAGGCAGGTTGTTTAATAAATGACATTGAGGAAAAGTGGTCATTTGGAAGATCCTCCTACCTCCTGCCACATTGTAAATAAACTCCAGATGGACTGGCTATCTGAATACAGTAACCAAATCTGTAAAAATATTAGGAGAAAATAAGGAACTCTTTTCCTAAGATAAAGGTAGAGGAAATTCTCCCAAGACATGAAGCCCCCACACCATAAAAGAACAATTAGTCGGATTTGACTGCATCCAACGTTAGAACATCCATAAATGCACGCTGAAAACAACACAAACAAGACACAGGCAACAGACGGCAAGGAAATATCCACACAACGTATAACACAGGGAAGATTCGTGTCCCCAAAATATACAAAAGGGCAGTGCAAGTCAGTAGGACAAAGACAAGCAGCACGACAGGGGCATGGGCAAAGGGTGTGACCAGGCGAGAGAGGAGAAGCACACGTGGCTGACACAGAAGACATGGAGATTCTCTTTGTCCACGAGGCGGGCAAAATGTTCCTGAAGGTGAAGAATATTCATTGCTAGCAAGTGTGTCCGGAATCTTCAGAAGCAGCAACTTCATCAGATTTCTGATCATTTATTGGCATCCATCCTTCACCCATCACCACTTGAGCCCATGGAGGTATGAGGACAAGGAGGGTCACTTCAGTGTTGCTGACAATAGACATTTGAGAACAAACCTCTACACCCACTGATAAGGGACAGTTACAAATGCACGGCTCTCTCATCCAGGGGAACCCTAAGCAGACGTTAAAGCCGGTCGACCTGGACACGGGGCCCTGGGATGACATCACCGGTGAACTGCTCAGTAGAAAGGGTGGCATAGCAGATCAATTTCTCAGCACCGTCCATGTGCCCCGCTGGACCAAGGGCTGCACGCGGACGGTGAAGTTCAGCCCTTCAAAGACAACCTGTCAGGTGGGGACCACACTTAAACTCCTTCAGAGATGGGGAAACCGACTCAGCCAGTGCCGGCGGCAGCTTGGGAGCTGGCCGGCTTCCTGCCTGTCTGGCCCTGGCAGCCCCTCAGGGTGGGAGGTGAAGGGGAGGTGAGGACGTGCCCTTCTGATTGTATATGATTCTTCAAGAAGGTGGGAGAATTTCACTCCTTTTTGTGTCTTTAAATACCTCTTTCAGATAATAAATTCAGCATACAAAGATTTATATGAAAATTGGCTCAAGCCTCACCCCGGTGGGACGGCCTGTCCACGGCCTCCCTAGCTGGCCAAGGCTTCCCTCAGGGGTTCCATCGCTCCAGGGCTTCCTGCCTCCTGGGAATTCTCAGCTTCTCTGCAGTACCCCAGCCCCCAAAACAGAAGCAAGGCACAAGCAAGAGCAGCACACTTTACTGAAGGGTGGGGTGGGGGCGGGGGGTGCATCACAGAGCAGGTGGCCTTCTATGGAAAAGCCCCTTGGCTGTGTCCAGCAGGGAATGGGCACCAATGCCCAGGACCGCAGGCCTCTTCTCTCTTCCTGGCTCACCAGCCCTGGACCCAATTCCTCGCCATCCCTCATGCAAGGCCAGCCTTTACAGGAACCACTGCTTTCCCTAAGGAGCCCAGGACCCAGCAGTGGCCATGAGATTGGGTCAGCCACAGGTGGCATGAAGCAGCAGTGGCCAGAGACCAGGCCTCGGAGAAACCCTGGGGTGCCTGCCAAGTGGTGTGGTGAGCCTGGGCCGTGAGACGAGCCGCTGGTGGAGCATCTAGCGTGGTGGCCGGTGGGTGTGGGAGGCTGGGCTGGATGCGGGGGTGCAGGGCTGAAACTGGAGCGGGAAGGATCAAGACATCACTCCAACATTCCCCAGGCCAAGTCTTCCCTGCCCCCTCACCCCACGGCACCCAGTCCCTCCGGGCCAGCCCACAGAGAGGTGTGGGCTTCCTCAACCCCTGGCCACAGGGAGTGGCCTCAGGAGCCCAACTCAGGGCCAGGAGTGGCCAGAGTGGATGTCCAGCGAAGAGGCAGGGTGAGGGAACAGGAGGACTCCACTCGGCCTGAAGCAGCCCCCAGGGGCAGAGACAGCCGGGGTGGGGGCGAGAGGAGGGCAGCACGCGTGGTCTCATCTGTGAGTCTGTGAGGGCACCGTGTGCACTGCACGCTGAGCGTACAAGGGTGGGTGTGCACAGACATGGGCATGCACGTGTGGGTGTGGGCACGTGCACTGGGACACGCCAGTTTGTGCCAGTTATGTGCATGCCCCAGCACGTGTGCGCGGGGCACCTGGGGTGTGCGTGTGTGAAGGAGTGAGCAGGGCGGGCACGGGTGTGTGTGCACATGCTGGCTGCGTGGGCACCGTTTGTATGCTTGTCTGGGCATGAGTGTGTGTGCACATGCTGGCTGCGTGGGCACTACTGTTTGTGGGCGTGTCTGGTGTCTGTGGTGTGCTCACAGGATTCCGGTACCTCCCCCCAAGCCCACCCTGTGATCTTGCTCATCTCAGCTCTCACCCCAACACCCCAAGTGCTCCTAAACCTCACCAGGACCAAGCAGCCCCAGCACAAGCACCCAACACCCCAATGCCCTGAGCCCAAGAGCCCAAGAGCCTGGCTGAGCGCCCGCCCTGCCCCCAGCCCCTCCGCTCCCTCAGCACCTCATTCCCAGCTCTCTGCCAGGAACCCTTTCCCGCCCCCGACACCCAGGCTCAGACCCGGGTCTCAGGACTCAAAAGTGACTTTATTTCTCCGCAGAAGACGCCCTTCCAGCTGGGCTGTTGCTTCACTTCCCCTCCGGGACCTGGGGGTCCCCCCCCCACCCTCATCCCCAGGCCTCCTGCCCAGATGGCCTGGTTTCCTGGAGATGTCCACCTGCCCGGGACTCAGAGCTGGCGGAGAGACAGGGAGGCTTCACGTCGGGGGAGGAGTGAGAGCCACAGGCCACAGCCACGGAGCTGGGCCAAGGCTGCCCCCAGCCCCAGCCACGCCAGGCTGGGGAGAGGGCAGCCACAGGCTCAGGGGAGCAAGCTCAGAAGCCCCGTGGGAAGGAGGAGACATCAGGGCCCAGCCCAGAGGAGGGCAGGCCCCAGGCTGAGCAGGAGCCCCCCGGCCAGGGCCCAGGGGCTGTGCCCTGCCCCTGCCGCCCCATTGCACAAATCCTTCTCGCAGCAGTCCACGTCGACCTTTAAGATCCCAGAGTTAATAAACCCCATCAGATAGTCTGAGAAAAAGTGTCGCTTAACGAAGTCGCAGGAGGAGGCACACATCTTGTTCACCGAGTGATCCTTCCTGCCTGGGAAGAGAAAGCGTGGCCTGGGACGGGGGCTCCTCCTGGGCCCTCTCTGCCTCATCCCGAGGACCCAGCCCAGGCCCCTCCGGGTCAGCTCGGGGCCCCAGTAGGCAGGGCCGAGTCCCTCCACCCTCCCACACTGGCCTCAACTAGATGAAGAGGGCCACCAAGGAGCCAGGGAGGGACAGCAGGGCAGTATCCTGCCTGCCGCCCCACGCTGTCACTCTCGTCCCAGGCCAGAGGGGCTCCGAGGACACCTCTGACCTCTCTCAAGAGCCTGGCTTTCAGCACATTCCCCACCACCCTAAGTCCCAACTTACTGCTGCTGGGATCGGTGATTCGGACACTGGCACACACCGTGTCGGACGGCTGGCACTGCTTTGGGGTGCAATGGCTGGAGTTGGTGGTCAGGGTGCAGTCCTGGCACCACAGGCCATGAGCTGGGCAGGGCATGGGGAGGAGGGTGACCAGAGGCACTGGGGTCCAAACCAGGCAGCCCCCTGCGCCCCCCACCCATCCCCCTGCTGCAGGCACTCCTGGGAGAGCCCTACCCCACCGGAGTGAGCAGGCCCCCATGACCCCTGGAGGGGGAGCAGAGGCCCTGGGACAACTGTGCCCCATCCTGGCAGTTTGAGGGGAGCCCCTATGGCCCCTCCCTGGCCCCCATGCACGTGCGTGCACACACACACACAAACACACACACGGGCTATACAGACCCCACACCGACAGTGCCCCCCTCACACTCCCGCCCCGCCTCACATATCCCCCCCAGAGGTCCGTGGGTTCCAAGCTGTGAAGGACCAAACTGGATTTGAAAGGAGGCCCAGGAGGCTCTCAGAGGTGACGGATGACCAAGGGCTTCCGTGCGGGGCCAGCCGCCCACCAGTTCCAGGCCCTGGAGGAAGAGCGCTGGAGAGAGCCCAGTGCCGGGGCAGAGGGGCCGAGGGCCAGGCTGGGGTCGCAGGGGTCCCGGAGGGGGCGTGGGCTCTATGCGAAGTGCGGTGGGAACCGTCAGAGGGTGGCAGCCCCACACCCGGCTCTCCCGCGGCGCCTCGGGCTCTCCCAGGCACCTGACCCAGCCCGCGGGCCCCCTACTCACCGGGCGCCGAGCACAGCAGGACGGCCAGCAGCGCCAGGCCGAGGCCCTTCATGGCTGCAGGCAGCATGCTCCGGGTGGGCCTGGGGGCGGCACGGGGGCTTGGGGCGCGGGTCCTCTGGGGCGCAAGCCTGAAGGGGAGAAGCATCGGTCAGGAGACCCCAAAGACCCTCTCCTTTCCCAGCCTCAGGATGCAACCTTCTCCCCGGAATCCAAGGCCGGGGTCCGCCCGGAGCTCGCAGAGCCCCACCCCCAGCCCCTTCTCCAGAGCGTCCGCCGTCACAGCATCCCCGCCGGGAGACGTCTGGCCTCTGGGGCGAGGTGACAGCTCGAGACGCCCCCGCCCCGCGCCGGCACCTGTGTGGGGGAGCGGATGGGGGGGCGTCCTCTTCTCCCCGGGGAGCTGCAGGTGCGTCCGGACAGGAATGAGCGGCAGGGGCGGGAGCGGGTGGGACCTGCCACTGGGGGGAGGGGCGCGTGCCAGGTCCCCACCCCCACCCCTGGGCTGGGGGGCCGGGAACCCCGGGCCGAGTCCCCTCCCTTGGCCTTCCGCGCGCGCCTCGGCGCTCACCGCGGATGGGGCGTGGAGCGTGGGCCTCGGGGTCGGGGGGCTCACTCACATCCCGGGGGTGTCCGCACTCCGGGCTCGGGCGGCGTGCGCGGCGCGGGGAGCTGTGCCCTTCGGTCTCCCTGCGGACCGGAATCCGGGCGCAGCCTCGTCTTTCGGGGAACGCAGCCGCAGACGCGGACCCCGCGCGAGGGGCGGGGCGGAGCCGGGGCGGGGGCCGCGCGGGGGGCGGGGGCGGCTGGGAGACGCGCGGGGCGGGGGGCGCCCGGGGCTCGCGGCCCCCACGCAGGTAGCTGGCCCGGGCCCTCCGCGCCCCCTTGCTAGCGCGCGCGCTCCCTCGGGTTCCCGCTCCCTCCCTCGCGGCGCCCCCTGCTCCTCCCCAGCTTCCGCGGCCCCCTACCCAGGCGTGGGCAGGATCCCTTCCCCCTCTGCTTGGCTGAGATCCCCTTGGAATTTCTCGGAAGAACGTTTACTGCGAAAGCAAGCAAAATGCACAAAGACGCAGAGAGGGGGAGGTACCCGGCGTGGCGCCACGCGCAGGTCCGGGTTCGCAGACCCCTGGGGTCAGACTCCCGCCCTGGGGCCCCGCCCTCCCCCTCCTCCCCGCCCCTCCCCAACCTCATACCCGTTTCCCCGTTTCCCCGTTTCCAGTGGCTCCAGGCCGTTCTCCTCCCCTGAGCATCCATGAAGACCCCCACCAGAAGCCGCAGCCCCAGGGGCTTCTGTCGCCAAATACTCCCACACTCGGAGGTAAAGGTACAAATCCTGGCCAGAGCATACGAGCCTTGGACCCGTTTCTCGGCTTCCTTGGCCTTCCCGCCCTGCCCTCCAGCTCCCTAAAAGCTGTGCCTTTGCACGTGTCCCTGTGCCTGAAATCCGCCTCCCCGGGGCACTGGGGAAGCCCCGATCTGCCATCGTGCCTTTGGTCCTGCTCCCTTTCATTTGACCTGAAAATATTTACTGCATGCTCCCTGCTGCCCTAGCCCTGCCCTGAGCCCTGGGAAAGGGCATGAGGAGAGAGACCTGGTTTCTGCCCTCCTGACTCTCACCTTGGACAAATGGTGATGCCTACTGCAGCATATCTTTGCAGGATGTGACAGAGCTAACATTTATTGAGCATGTACTATGGATTCCACCTGTTGTAGACACTTCATATTTATTATCTCGTTATAGTCTCACCACAGCCCTGCTGTGCAGATAGTATCATTTCCATCTCACAGATGAGGAGACTCACACGGAAAGGCGGTGCTCCCTGCTCAGGGTCACACGGTGACGCAGGTGACAGGTGACCCAGCTGAAGTGGGAACCCAAGCAGCTTGGGCTACAGGGACTGCACACCTCCGCTCCATTGTGGCTCCAGAGGGGTGGAGGCAAGGACGAGATGGACAAGAGACCACCACAGGAGCGTGCTTTGCCTCCGGGTCAGGGAAAACTTCTCCCAGGACCTGATATTTTAGCCGAGAACTGAATGAGGAGTTGAGATTCATGAGGTGCAGAGGGCAAGAGCTAGATCAAGGTTCAAACACAGTTCTTTTCAAAACATACAGAGCTCGCGTGAAAGTAAAAGAAATCTGAGTCCATAAAGAAAGAAGTAAATAGAATAATGGACTCCCAAAGTCTGCCCACTGAGCAGGAGGCAGATGTGAAACTCACAGTGGTCCTGGGCAGACCTGGACCCCCACGGGGTCTGAGGTCCCAGAAGCAGAGCCTGAGGCAGGGATTCCAGAGCAAGCCCTTTGGTTGGAGGTGGGGGTAGCAGCCCTGGGGAGTGGGGAAGTGGTCCAGGGTGGGGAAGGAGGCTGGCAAGCATGTGGTACTCAGCAACCCCCCGCAGTGGGGAACTGGAGCCTGACCCCAGAGAGGTACTCTGGGAAGTGGTGTAAACTGTGAGCCTCAGGTGAGCTCACCCAAGGGATGAGGGAACAGGTATTTCACAGCGACGCCCAAGAGTCATTGATTGAGGGCTGCCCCGAGGGATGCTTTCTCCTGCACCCTCCACTTGGCACCCACACAGAGCCCTCCGGGGAGCCAGGGTGGTCCCAGGTCAGTAGCATCCCTGCTTGCAAAAGCAAAACCAACGATGAATACTCTGGAGAAAGCAAGCCCCAACTTAGGGACTGGGGTTCCCACAGATTTAACTGAATCAAATATGAGTTCAAAATGAAAAATCAGCACATGTCTAAAGAAAGCAAGCCTCCAAGTGAGACTCAGCTGACAGTGACGAGCAACAGATTTAAATCACCACAAACTTTCTAAATGGAAAATATCAAATATAGGATATAAAATTAACCTATTTGTTATGCTTAAGATATATTAAAATAAGGAACAAAGCACTAGGAAACCAATCACCATGCTCGTCAGAAAAAAATAGAACCTCTAGAAATGAAAAACTTCTCATTGAAATGAAAAGGTCAGCAGAAACCTTGAAAGAATTACGGTAACTAAAAGAAGCCAGTCACAAGAAAACACATTGTGTGGTTTTCTTTTTATGAAATGTCCGGAATAAACAATCCAAGAGAGACAGAAGGTAGCTTAGTGGTTGCCTTGTGCTAGAAGGGTGGGATAGAGGAATTAGTTCTCCTTAGGGACTGGTAATAGGCACTACTAATAAATAAAGTGATAAAAGCACTCATTTAGGAGTGATGAAAATGTTCTAAAAATAGTGATTATGGTCACACAACTCTATGAATATACTACAGACCCCTGGCTTGTATATTTAAAAGGGTAAATGTTATGGTATGTGAATGATATCTCAATAAAGGTGTTTAAAAAAATAGCAAACAGATTACACAGCAAATTAAACACAATTGAAGAGGGAATTCATAAACTAGAAGATAAATCTTTAAAAAATTACCAAGAATGTAGCACAAAGGATAAGGAAATAGAAAATAGGAAAAATAAGTTAACAAACATAAAAGATGGTGTTTTTCTGATGCCCACTTAAGTTTGGGCAAGAAAAGAAGAAAAGAAAAAACTAAAATAAAATAAAACAAAAAGATGGTGTGCGGAGAGCTTATGGAAGTCTGGTTGAAATCTCAAAGGAAAGAGAGTCAATCATTGAAGAAGTTATGCCTGAGAATATTTCAGAACTGATAAAAAATAAGTATGCACAGAGAGGCACAACATGGACTAAATAGAATAAAGAAAAATAAAGTTTAGATGACAGAGTGAAATTGCAGAAGACCTTTAAGCCAGCCAAAAAGAAAAGGAAGATCAGCTCCCAGGAAACAGCAATAAGATTGCCAGCAGAATTCCAGGAGCCCCAGTGACAGCCAAAGAAGAGGAAAATCGGATCTGTAAAGGGCTCAGAGGGAAATAACTGTCACTAAGAACTTGATATATTTTCCAAAAATAAGTGTAAAATAGAATTTTCAGAAAATTAAAAGTTTAGAAAACAACTCAATAGCAAGAAAACAAATAGGCCAATTAAAAAATGAGCCAGAAGCAGAATAAACCTTTCTCAAAAGAGGACATACAATGCCATCAGGTGTATGGAAAAATGTTCAGCATTATAATCATCAGGGAAATGCAAATTAAAATCACAAGGAGAGATCACCTCCTGCCTATTAGAATGCCTGTCATCAAAAAGACAGAGATAACAATTTTTGGTGAGGATGTGGAGAAGAGAACCCTTGTGCACTCTTGGTGGGAGTGTAAATTAGTGCAGCCATTAGGAAAAGCAGTATGGAAGTTCCTGAAACAATTGAACATGGAGCTACCTTGCCACCCAGCACTTCCAGTTCTGGGTATATAGCCAGATAAATAGAAATCAGTATCTTGAAGAGAGGCCTGCATGCCCATATCCGTTGCAGCATTATTCCTAACAGCCAAGACATGGAATCCACTTGTGTCCATCAGCAGATGAATGGAAAAAAGAAAAAGTGACAGAGAGAAAGAAAGATAGATTAGATAGATATAAGCCAGGCTCGGTGGCTCACACCTGTAATCCCAGCACTTTGTGGGGCTGAGGCAGGGGGATCACCTGAGGTCAGGAGTTCAAGACCAGCCTGGCCAACATGGTGAAACCCTGTCTCTACAAAAATTACAAAAATTAGCCAGGTGTGGTGGCACGTGCACCTGTAATCCCAGCTACTAGGGAGGCTAAGGTAGAAGAATCGCTTGAACCCGGGAGGCAGAGGTTGCAGTGAGCCAAGATCACGCCACTGCACTTCAGCCTGGGCGACAGAGTGAGACTGTCTCAAAAATAAATAAATAAATAAATAATTTAAAAATAAAAATATTAGATAGATGTAGATCTATAAAGTGTTAAAATAAAGATTATGAAACTGATGGGATGCACTCTTTGTGGCAATAATATTCCAAATTATAAATAAGACCTAAGGCTGTGGCAGGCAAGGATTAAGTCACACACCCCTAAACTTAAAGAATAAACTATGTTCTAACCATAAGGATTTTTCTTTTTCTCTAGCAGCTAAACAAACACTGGCCACAAAAAAAAATGATATGTGTGCGAGGTGATGAATATGTTAATGAGCTTAATTTAATCATTATATAATGTATACATATATCAAAACATCACGTTGTACCCCATAAATATGTATAATTATTATGTGTCAAACTTTTTTTAACTTTAGATAATTTTTTTCAGATGAATAAAAATCAGAGACATTTAGAGAGCTTACCACTAACAGCCCTTCCCTAAAGACTGCACTTCAAGAAGAAAATTTGTCACAGAGAGAAGGTTAGGGCCAGGTATGGTGGCTCACACCTGCAATCCCAGCACTTTGGGAGGCCTAGGTGAAAGGATCACTTGAGGCCAGGAGTTTGAGACCAGCCTGGGAAACATAGGGAGACTCCATCTCTACTAAAAATTTTAAAATTAGCTGGGTGTGGTGGTGCACACCTGTAGTCTCAGCTACTCAGGAGGCTGAGGTGGGAAGACTGCTTGAGCCTAGGAGGTTGAGGATGCAGTGAGCTGTGATCACACCACTGCACTCCAGCCTGAGAAACAGAGCAAGACCCTGTCTCAAAAAAAAAGTACCTGGCCAGGCGCGGTGGCTCACACCTGTAATCCCAGCACTTTGAGAGGCCAAGGCGGGGGGGATCACTTGAGGTCAGGAGTTTGAGACCAGCCTGGCCAATGTGGCAAAACCCCATCTCTACTAAAAATACAAAAATTAGCGGGGCATGCACGGTGGCTCACGCCTGTAATCCCAGCACTTTGGGAGGCTAAGGTGAGCGGATCACGAGGTCAGGAGATCGAGACCATCCTGGCTAACACAGTGAAACCCTGTCTCTACTAAAAATACGAAAAAAAATAGCCAGGCATTGTTGTGGGCCCTTGTAGTCCCAGCTACTTGGGAGGCTGAGGTAGGAGAATGGCATGAACCCGGGAGGCAGAGCTTGCAGTGAGCCGAGATCGCGCCACTGCACTCCAGCCTCTGTCTCAAAAAAAAAAAAAAAAATTAGGCAGGCATGGTGATGTGCACCTGTAATCCCAGCTACTCAGGAGGCTGAGGCAGGAGAATTGCTTGAACCCGGGAGGTGGAGGTTACAGTGAGCCGAGATTGCACCACAGCCCTCCAGCCTGGGTGACAGAGCGAGACTCCATCTCACAAAAAAAAAAAAAAAAAAAAATTACATGAGTGGACCTTTGAGAAGGCAGGCTGCCTTCCGCCATGGCGGGCTTCATCCATTCAGCAGAAGGCCTGGATAGAATGAAAGACTGGCCTCCCTGCGGCAGAGTCCTTGGACTCGAACGGCACGTCAGCTCTTCCTGGGTTTCCAGCCTGCTGGCCCTGCAGGTTTTAGACTTGCCAGCCTCCTTCATCCTGGAAGCCAGTTTTCAAAAACCTCTCTGCATGTGTGCATCCCATTGGTTCTGTTCTCTGATCAATGCAAGGAGGGCCCTACAGCAGAGGGCTTGCCAGCCACTCAGGGAGTTGCGGCTCTGGGCCCCTTTCCTTCCATCCTCCTGGTCCTGCCCTCCATATCAAAAGACGACTGGCCAGAGAGAAAAGCTTGGGAATGGCTTTGAGGTACACGATCAAAGACGTCTGCAGAAATGGGAAACGCAAAGGGTTGAAGAGAGGGATGGATGCTACTGATCGACATCTCAGAAGATCCTCTGACTGCCTTATGGAGAATGGACTGGAAGGTTCTAGAACAGAACAGGGAAGCTGGTGAGGAGGACGTGGCTGGGACCAGGGCAATGGCCGTGGAAATGGCCATGGAAGTGGGTGGGCTTGCAAGGCTTGGTGATGTCTCTATGCAGGACGCCTGCCTCCTGGGCCGGGAGCTGGGGATGCAGATGGGCCAAGGGTGTGGGGCTGGGAGGAATGGTCACTAGAGAGGTGTGTGAAGCACTTTCTTAAGTCAGAGATGCCTGGGAGGCCTCCAGCAAGAGAACTCAAGGACATCAGGGTTGCAGAAGAGAAGCCTTGGCTGGAGACAGACGTGGGCATTGCTAGCACAAGGAAGAGAGCAGACACGGTCATCTAGGAAGTGGAGAGGGGAAGGAAGGTCGTCTAGGGAGGAAGTGGGGAGGGGAAGGAAGGTCATCTAGGGAGGAAGTGGAGAGGGGAAGGAAGGTCGTCTAGGGAGGAAGTGGAGAGGGAAGGAAGGTCATCTAGGGAGGAAGTGGAGAGGGGAAGGAAGGTCGTCTAGGGAGGAAGTGGGGAGGGGAAGGAAGGTCATCTAGGGAGGAAGTGGAGAAGGAAGGAAGGTCGTCTAGGGAGGAAGTGGGGAGGGGAAGGAAGGTCATCTAGGGAGGAAGTGGAGAGGGAAGGAAGGTCGTCTAGGGAGGAAGTGGG